>NC_136907.1:75225075-75267575 GCF_949606895.1 Notothenia rossii | reverse complement strand
GAACAATGTAAATCTATTCTAGTAGACCTCAACAATGGAATTATGATCAGTAGAAATGGCCATGACATGGGACCTTTAAGATTGTCTGCTCCTTGAGCTCTGTGATCATTTATGTGGGCTCTAATCTGAGGTGCTTTAATTTGCGGTTTCTGAGGCTGGTAACTCTTATGTATTTATCCTCTGCAGCAGAGGTAACTCTTGCTCTTCCTTTCCCGGGGGGGTCCTCATGAGAGCCAGTCTCATCATAGCGTTTAATGGTTTTTGCGACTGCACTTGAGGATACATTCAAAGTTCTTGACATTTCCCGGATCGACTGACCTTCGTTTCCTAAAGTGATGATGGTCGGTTGTTCCTCTTTCCTATAATATGGATTACAACAGCAGTCAAATAGGGCTTTCCACTCTGCACTAACTCTACCTCTTCACAAAACAACTGATGGTGTCAAACACATTAAAGGCCCAGTGAAGTGCATTTTTTTGCACCAAAATGAAATGGCAGTTTCATTCCTTACATATCATTGTGCCTGTTCATGGCTAAAATAATTTTTAATAATTCATAATTAATGAATTAATGAATTATTAATTTTGCCATCTGAGCCTAACGGAAGTTGCAGACGATAGTGGCTGTGACGTCACAAGATGTACCCAGTTGCGATTGTAAACATGGCGGAGACTCTGGAAAGTGATACTAGTGTGAGAGAAATGATGGATTTGGACAGCTTTTCGGACAGGATAGATGAGGAAAGTGATCAATCTGGTGCACTTTGAGAGCAACATTAAGAGATTTATGGATACAGCTCTCAACACTCATATGAAACATATATTTCAATAATCAAAAAACATTGGAAGGATTTCTTAACCTATTTTATACAACTAATATTACATAGATGGAAATATTTGTTTACATAGATGACCAAACCCACTGAGATAACTTAGGCTACAGTTTACCTCCCTGAGCTAACGTTATCTCTCTCAGTCCCACAGGAGAGCACTCTCCCTCTCCTTATTGTTGAAACAGCTAATCTCCGTTAGCTCCGAGCTAGCACCAGATGCTAACAACAACCCTGTAACTCTGTCAGTCTCTCTTTCTCTCTCTCTCGAATCGACCACTGGCCTTTATTTATCATGATCAATCAAAGAATCTACGAAACAATGACCCCAGCCAGGCTCACCTTCATCTTTTGGGAACAGAAACATCGCCACTTCGGCAGACTTGACATTACTACAGCCAGCGGCAATGCATCGTTTCCCCTGTGTTTTTCATCCCTCTTTCTTCACTGTCGCCTCCATTGTCAGGTTTTCTCGATTGAAAATCACTTCCAGTCGACTCCGACACACTTTCCAGGAAAATACTAGCTCAAAAACGTTGAGAAATTCGACTTTGAAAAAGAGAAAAAACGAACGGTGGTGAATGTAAACAGTGCAGCGGCGTCCATCTCGTGACGTCACACAGTAGATTGCAAGCCACGCCCACGAAGGCGAAGGTCGACTGCAGATTTCCCCGGAAAATTCAAAACTCGTCAAATTTGTTGCTATTCCAACATTTTTTGATATGGGTTCCAATGGACAATTTTGGTCATTACTATACGTATTAGCATAACAGATCATGCACAGGTGCACACTTCACTGGGCCTTTAAGAAAACAAGTAATTCCACACATTGACTCTTGACAAGGCACACGTGTTAATTGAAAACCATTCCAGGTGTCTACCTCATGAAGCTGACTGAGAGAAGCCAATAGTGTGCAAAGCTGTCATCAAGGCAAAAGGGGGCTACTTTGAAGAATCTAAAACAAAAGATATTCTTAATTTTTTTTTTATAACAGTTTTATGCTCACTAGATAATTCCATATGTGATCTTTCATAGTTTTATGTCTTCAGTATTAATCTACAAAGTAGAAACAAATTAAAATAAACAAAAACCATTGAATGAGAAGGTGTCCAAACTTTTGACTGGTACTGTATATAAAAAACACACATATTTTAATATTTAGCAGGTTCCTTCATCTATAATCATTTATACGAGCACTACTTTGAACATGTACAGCAGTAAAATGCAACATACGAAATAATCAAGAAACATCATAAATTGAACACTGACAGGGAAAATTTTACGGCACCATCATTACTTTACACAAGAAGGTGCCATAAAATAATCTGTTAATACTTGCATACTTTTACTTAAGGTTTGAATGCAGGATTTTAATTTGTAACCGAGTATTTAAATTATATACTGTAGGCGTAGTGTATCTGTGAACGATCCCAAATATAATTCATTGTTTACATTGCAACTAGTGCTACGCCAGAAGAAAAAAACCTTTTTCATTATTAACTGGAAGTTGAAAGGGGCTGGGCTACATGAGGTGAATTGAGCCAACAAAAATACACAATAGGCGGGACTAAGAAAGATAATGTGAAAATATAAAAACAACGGCATTAATTAGGGCTGCAAAATGTCTCCCATTTTAATGGTGAATAGATTTTTAAATGCTAACACTTAACAGTTTGTTCTGACTGTGTTTCCTGTTTCCTGTAGATGTCCAGCTGCTGGTGGTGGTTAAAGAAGAGTTTCTCCCTGACCAGCAGGAGTGGAGCACCAGTCTGGACCAGGAGGACCCAGAGCCCCCCCCACACATTAAGCAGGAACAGGAGGAACTCGGGATTAGTCAGGAGGGAGAGCAGCTTCAGGATCTGGAGGAGGCTGATATCACCAAGTCCACTTTCACTCCTGACCCTGTGAAGAGTGAAGATGATAAAGAGAGACCTCAGTCCTCACAGCCTCATCAAAGACAAACTGAACACATGGAAACAGAAGCTGATGGAGATGACTGTCGAGGACCAGAACCAGCCAGGAACTCAGATCCAGAGAGCAGTTTACAACCAAAGACTGAGGACGACACTGATTACTCTTCTGAACCTGACTCTGGAGATTCTTCTGAACCTGACACTGAAGACAGTGCTGATTGGAAAGAGACCAGAGAACCTGCGTCAAGCTCAAACTCACTGAAAAATAGAAATGAATCCGTCAGTGATCCACGACGTAGTGCTGAAAATAAACCATTCAACTGCTCAGTCTGTAAGAAAGCTTTTTCACGTAGTGGACATTTAAAGGCACACATGATAATCCACACAGGAGAGAAACCACACAGCTGCTCACTCTGTAAGAAAGCTTTTTCACAGAGTGGAAGTTTAAAGGCACACATGATAATCCACACAGGAGAGAAAACCTTTAGCTGCTCAGTTTGTACCAAATCTTTTGCATTAAGTGGAAATTTAAAGGCACACATGAGAGGCCACACAGGAGAGAAACCACACAGCTGCTCAGTCTGTAAGAAAGCTTTTTCACATAGTGGAAGTTTAAAGGGACACATGAGAGTCCACACAGGAGAGAAACCCTTTAGCTGCTCAGTTTGTACCAAATCTTTTGCATTAAGTGGAAATTTAAAGGCACACATGAGAGGCCACACCGGAGAGAAACCCTTTAGCTGCTCAGTTTGTACCAAATCTTTTGCATTAAGTGCAACTTTAAAGTCACACATGACAGGCCACACAGGAGAGAAACCACACAGCTGCTCAGTCTGTAAAAAAACGTTTTCACGGCGTTATCAATTAAAGATACACATGAGATCCTGTTTTCACCCACCTGCAACCAATTCAATAATAATCAGTCATGTTCATTTCGTTTACCCCTTGACTCGACTATTTCTTGTTTAATAATTGTTACATCTCCTCAGGACCAAGTTCCTTTGTCCTGCCTTTCACCTGCTGATCACCCACTGCTCATTTAAGGATGACTCACCTTTACAAGGGACCAGCTAGTCTTAGTGTCTTAATGCAAACGTTTTGTAAAGTGATGCTGGACCAAAAACGTGCTGTTGTGTGCTCTCAGTAGGACGGTGTCTGTACTCAAAGTTTGTTTGTATTAAATGAGAGCTTCACTCTGTTTATGTTGTCTAAACAATGCCAACAGAGCGATACGTCTTCTTACCAGCAGATGGCATAAATGTTACATCATCCAGTTCAACTGTCATCCACATATTAATGATTCAAAACAGCAATGTGTAAGATATGGCAAGTAATTGACTATTTCAACAGAATTTGAAGAGGTTACAGTCTTGAGGCCATGTCCAATATGTTTATGTTTTGTTTGATTAAATCTACTGAAATGAGCATTCAATGACTAAATGATTCTTAATTACTGTCATTACATCATGGGTTTGCATTGCAATATTAGAACTAGGGTTGGGTATTGTTTGAATTTCCACGATTCTGATTCCGATTCTTAACGGTTCTCAATTGAGATTCTTTGAGGGGCAGGGTAAAAAAAATTATACATGCTTCATCCACCAAAAACATTACCTTTTAATCGAGAAACTTTTACACAGGTTAGTTTACAGTAATATTCACATGAATCAGTCTGTTTATATTCAGTGCTGTGTAACTGTAACCTGAGAACCACTGAAGCTACAACAGTGCAACAGTCCAACTTTTAAAGGAACCCCCCCCTCCCCCCCATTTAAAAACTGTTCTTGTTGAGACACAAAACAAGCTTATATCTGCCTTCTCAGACATACCGGGAAGAAATGTTTGAACATTTTAAAGGAAAATGCTTCAATCTGGTGCACTTTAAGCAGAATTAGATTAGATCTAGGGGGTACAACTCTAAACACCCATATGAAAAAGAACGGTTTACATTTTAATAATTAAATAAGTATGTGAACATAACCAATAACCTACCATAGCCAATAACAAATACATGTAATGTATTTAATTTTTGTTGTTCATTCATATCTTATTTTACCTCCAGTTTAAAACGATATGTCTGGTTTACTGTCCTATAGTATACATTGGAAAGATTTCAAACCTGTTTTATCCCAATAATTATAAAGGAGTGCCTTGGAAATATGTGTTTACATAAATTGTGAACAAAACGTTTGAGACCCACTGAGATAACTTAGACTAAAGTGAACTATCTAAAGTCAAGAGTCCTTTACCTCACTGAGCTGTAGTTATCAGCCTCTCAGTCTGACTGGAGAGGACTCTCCCTCCACATTATTGTAGAAACATCTTCTAATATCCGTTAGAGCAGCTAGCACCAGATGTTAATAGCAACAGCACTGGTACCGGTGCACCCTCCCTTTCTCCCTCGCTCGCTCCCACGCTCACTCGCACTTTGGCTGTGAGCTGCGGGCGCCGGATAAGCCAACATCCCCCATTTTCATCACTTTGAGAACCCATCGTACAGGGCAAATGAAAAGTGTAACCGGGATGAAAAGGGTGTCACATTTACTTAATTATGAATGTTGTTACATCAAGGCTGAAAATTAGGATGAGCACCAACGGTCAAAACATTTTTTTTTCCTCCCAGAGCTGTCAGCGCAGCGCATCCACAGATCTGGCGCCCTAGGCGAACATCTATAACGCCAGTGCGACGGGCCGGCCCTGGTCTCATACGCTGTAGGAAGTGTAGGTACAACGCTATATTTCCTGCCCCGCCGCAGTCATACAGTAGGTTACGGAGAGCGGCGAGAAATATTTCCTCACGCATCAAAAAGCGGAACCGGAATTCCCATGTCTAAATGATGCCGTTGGAACCCAACCCTAATTAGAACGCATTAAGCCAAACTTTATTTCTTCCAAGTTGCGGGTGTTCATTGTTTAAAAGTCCGCTGTTTTTCATCCAAGCTTCTACTTTGTGCTCCGATAATGCTGAAAGTATCTGTTGTGTGCTTTACCTGCTCCAGTAACAAAAGGTTAATTCACTGGATAGAGACAAGAGATAGTGGATGGATCCAGAAAAGAACCAGAAGATAGTCCGTATAGGTTTCTGAGCCTTCAGGTTCTGAAAATGATCAGGGATAGAGCTAGAAAAAAACCTGAATAGAGCTAGAAGATTGCCAGTACAAAGCCAAGAAAGACCCAGTAGAAAGACAGGAAGGAGCCAAAAGAGGTTATTTTTTTATTAATATTCAAGCTCTTCTCAACCTCTTAAACCCCACGGACCCGCCAAAGGGGCGAAATCACAAAATCTGCAAGCAAAAGCGTCTGAGGGCTTCTTGAGATGTAATAAACTTTGAATGTTTTATGTCCATGTAACGGGAAGAAACTCGGCTAACTGAACCTTCTTTTTTTTTTTTAAACCCACAATGCTAACTGAAAGCCTCTGAATTAGCAACGAGCAAAAAATGCTAACAGATTACTGCACATAAACTCACTCATATAACCCTTATTTAGCTTTTCTGCACATCCAACCCATCGATTCGCATCGTGAGATGACACAGAATCGTTTGGTACATACATTATCACTATGATAAGAACTTGCGGAGGTTATAACAAGAGCAGATACAGGGTATCTGCAGGATTCATAGAGATGAATTTACTACCTTTTACTACCTTTTTTACTACCTCCACAATATTTTTTACTACCAACACGACATCAAGCAGCAGCCCTTTTTGGACTACTAATTATAAGGTATTAGTGTGACACTGTCACACCCGTCATACATATCAGGTACACTAATGTTTAATTGTGATCATTAAGTATTGTCATTGTCAATTGTGTTTTTTTTTGTAGTGTTGAGTTGACCCTTAGCCCTAATAAAGTGAGTAATAACCTTGACACTTCTTAAACACATATCACTTAACAACCATAAATATTAATAATAAAGTGTCACATCACACACACTTACTCACAAACACGCATTCTCTCACAAACACGCATTCACACACACACACACACACACACACACACACACACACACACACACACACACACACACACACACTTAAGCAGTTACTGGTGCGTATTAATGAAAAAAATTGAAAATCAATCAAATAAATAACTTTAATGAACAATATGCTCTGAGGACTACAGCTTTCAAAGATCTGCTTCAATATAACATTCACCATATTTAAACACAATAACGTGTGTGAGGAGTGCATGTATGCACATGTCTGTGGGTGCGCCTTTGTATGGATGTTGTTGTTGTTGCAATCTACATTGTATCTAAGTGAATCATTTAAAACAATAACTGTAGGGGTGTACGTGTGTGTGTGTTTGTGTGTGCGTGTGCCTGCATTCGTCTGTGGGTGTGCCTGTGTGCAGTTGTTGCAATCTACATTGTATCTAAGAGAAACATTTAAAACAATAACTGTGAGGGGTGTACAGTCACAGAAGTCTCAGTTGTGAGGACTTATCTTCAATTATTTTCTCCAATTTGCAGAGCTCTTCTTTTTTTTCTTTCTGCCTTCTGCGAAGGGTATTGGACTTGATTATCAGTTCAGCCATTTTGGACCCAGCCTTTCCCTCAGCCTGCTCGGCCAACTTGTCCGCGTCCTTTTCCAGTGAGTGACAAACACGGCGAAGTACCTCTTCCTGTCTTCTGAGGTCCAGAAGCTCCTCCCCCACTGCCTTCCTCCTCAGAGCATGGGCAGCACTCTCTCTCTTTTTCTTTTCACTGTCAAGGTACAGTCTGTACTGGGATCTAGCTGATGAGGCAGAGGCAAGGAGCTCCTTTGTGAGGGGCACTTTCAAAACACCACCACAACTGTTGATCCTGTCACAAACTAGTCTCAGTGATTCCAGTGTGCGGTCATGGAGATTGCATGTCTCCACCTCTTTGTTCACTGAAAATCCTCTTTCCACAGTGGCTTGGCCATGGGAAAGAAGGAGGAGACTCTGGCAAAACTGCAGCAAGTCAGGGTAAGGCCTGCTGAGGGTTGTGTAGAAGAACACATCAAGGCGGTCCTTCAGTGGCTTGAAAGCCAGGAAACGTTCATCCCGTCCTTCCACAGAGGTCAACGATTCGAACTGTTGAATGATAACATCACCTACAATATTGACAAAAACATAATCATTAATGACATTTAAGTACATTTCAAAGTAGAACACCCTTAGAACATGGCCTTCATTTGAATGACCTTCCCTGTCCCTAGACATACTGTATTTTTTCTTACCAGCTGGAATGCCACCTGTCAATCTCTTTCCCTGAAGGAATGTCTGCACTACACTCTTCATTTGCTTGATGCACCACTCCGGTTCTTGGTGGATTTGTGTGGGATCAAGGCATGCAATGTGCCTAACCATTGGAACCTTTAGGGGGGATTTGTCTTGCAATTTCATGACAACCTTAACAAGGCACTGCAAACATTCTTTCCTGAAGGTTAGCAGAGAGAGCTCCCCTATCTTGCCTCCTGGTTTGCTCTGAAGGGCCTAACAAATAGAGAACATTAATGTTCATACAAGGATATTTATTTGTCACATATATAGAGATACTTGTGTAAAACCTGTGGGGAAAAGATGTTGGTTGTCTGCTCTCTGGGTGTGTGTGTGTGTGTGTGTGTGTGTGTGTGTGTGTGTGTGTGTGTGTGTGTGTGTGTGTGTGTGTGTGTGTGTGTGTGTGTGTGTGTGTGTGTGTGTGTGGGTGTGGGTGTGTTTGTGTGTGTGGGTGGGTGGGTGGGGGAGTGATGGGATATGTGAGTATAGTTCAGGATGAGTTCAGGATGCATAAACATTCACTGCTATGATTGGAAATTAAACTATGACAAGTTACACATTTAAAACAATCCTAACAATTTAACCAGAGTGAGAAAGAGGTTTGGTATATCCTCATGGCTGTGGTTCAGTTTAAGCCTCAATGCCAAAGGCCTGGTGGTGAAGACCACTGAAGTTTGAAAGATAACCATTAACAACCACACAATTAC
Organism: Notothenia rossii; assembly: GCF_949606895.1. Classification (NCBI taxonomy): domain Eukaryota; kingdom Metazoa; phylum Chordata; class Actinopteri; order Perciformes; family Nototheniidae; genus Notothenia; species Notothenia rossii. The sequence goes on along the minus strand of NC_136907.1, from coordinate 75,258,874 downwards.
GATAGCTATATTGCTTACCACAGAGGTGGTTAAATAATGCCCAATGTTACTCATTCATTTTCTACCCTAATAGTTCGAAGTAACTATTTATTTGTGCCGACAGCACATTTCATGTATGACATTGAAAGTATCTGCAGTAATTACCTTGATGGCAGATTCAGCACCCAGGCCGATGTCCACATTTTTCAGAGCCACCCAGTTCTTCTCCTCAGACACCTGGATTGTGATAAGTTGCAGTGGGCTTCGGTCCTGTATAAGTTCCCTTTTAACAAATCGCCGCAGTAAAGCCTTAAAAGAACAACAAAAACTGTTAGCAATCAAGTCACACCTGTCAACTGATACAGTTTAATCACATTCAAATAAAGACAGTTACTCTACAGGAATTACATTTCTTACCATCAGGAGTTCTTTCAGATCTTTAGCAAAAAAGGGCAGCACAGGCTCGTCGGTCTGATATTTGGTCAGGAAGGGGTTGAAGCTTCGTGCAACTGACAAGAAGAACTGGAGCTTTGGAATTATCAAATTATCATCCCGTGCTGCCAAAATGATATCATATGACGCCGTGTTTGGGTTTGTCACCTTTTTCTTCTGAACAGCATCAACATATGTTAAAAGCACAGGCCAAATGTCGACAGCTCTCTCAGCCACAGGGACATTTTCCACCCATCTGTGGCCACAGAAAGATCGGGGAAAGGTAGAAGATCCTGTGGTGGCGGTGTAATCTTCTCTACGGGCAGGAACATTGTGGAAGATGTAGTGCATAGCTCGCAACAGTTTGTCTACCTGCCATGTTGCGAATCCTGCCTTCATGGCATTGTGGAGGGTGTGCAAGCCACAACTGCCAACACTGATGAGTTGTGCATCCCCATGAAGCTCTGAATGTTCGTTCTGAAGGAGCTTCAGCAGCTTGAAGTTGACATTTGGTCCATCCATACTGACAGACAGCAGGTGTCTCAAGTTGAGTTGTGCAACACATTCCTGTGAATTGTCACAAAAAACAAAGTTTATTGAAAATTTTAATCTGTCCTGTGGTTTTTGGTTATTCATAAAATAGACAATAGATAGACAGTAAATACAGTGCCAGTAAGTATAAGTCAAACGTGTTTCCCCCTTTGTAGTACCAGTATGCATCTTTCAGAAATATTAACCAAATCCTTCATCAAAATGTGACCCTGCAAGGCGAAACCAGTCGCTTTGGTAAAATGTACAAAACTAAGTTATTGTTCTCATATGAACGGCCATAAACTAAGCTTTCCAACGATATGTATATTGAGGCTATTGCTAGAACAATCGTTAAGATAACTGTATCCAAAGTGGCATGGTTCTCCTGTCATGATAATGCTAGAAGAGGAGAAAATCACCTTTTTAAGCGGCGTTGACAAATGGTATGACTGCTAATGTGTTGCATCTTCACCGGGCTTAACAGTCAAAACGTATGTTTTTCCGTGATTTGTCCACGATATGAAATGATATGTAGACTGTATACTGTCAAATTATGCGAAAACATGAAATTCAACATTTTAACCCGGATGTTTGTTTACCGTGGATTTTCTCAAAATAGCATTGAGCGCAAAGCGACTGATATCGCCTTGCAGGGTCACAAAACACACCCGACACACACGTCGTGTAGGCTAAAGCTTAGGCTAACTATGACATAAACATTTTCAAATGGGCATATAACGACAATAAGAAAGAACAAACAAGAAAATATCAACTCACTTTAATGCTTTGCAGCAAGTCTTCAGCCCTTGCATGTCCAAGAAACTGTGACCCAAAATATGAAGACGTCACGCGGTCATCTCTCCAGAACCGAACGTGAATATCCATTTGCTTCTTCTTGGCGGACTGGTTCAGAGACTCGTCAAACATGACAACATATGGCCCAGAAGCATTGATGCTATTTATAAGAAGCTTCTTAAAATGTGGAGCAATGCCAAATCCAAGGATATACGATGTCTTATCTTTGCCACAAACAAAACTTTTGGCTATGTCGGAGTCAGTGAACATGTTTTCGAACAATTCCCCAATGCCCTCATTCGAATTGAATGAATGATGGTTAGCTGCTGTGTTCAGGCACCAGAGAACCTCAGCCCTGAGGGCTGATGTTTGTGGCGGTAACGTCTGCTGTTTGGCTATCGCAGCCGTGGTGGTGCTGGTGGCACTGGTTTGCTGCCGAGGTGGTGCGACTGTTGCTGATAAGTTGGCATGATCTGCCGCGATCTGTGTGGTGCTGCTGCTAGCATCGCAAAACAACGAAATCGGCAGCTGTCCCCCCCTCACCCGAAGCCGCTGCTGGTGTATAGCCGATCCACTGTGGGACTTGATAGCAGTAATGCCGTTCCAGGTAACATTTATAGTTTTTTTGCAGACACTGCAAAATGCTTCACGGTCATTTCCTATGACGGGTTTAAGCCAGTCTTTATATAAGGGGTCATCAACCCATAATTGCGAAAACTTGCACTTCCCCATTTCACACTAAATTTGCTCGAATTTGCTAACATCAGAAAAAGTAGACTGCAACTGTGGCAAAAGGCGGCTCTGCTAACGTCAATTGTTGGAAAAAGGCGGAAAATGTTGTAAGCGTCGCTGATAGGCTATGAAGTCCACACAGGTTACCTCTACGTCATTGCTATCAACTACGCCTCACTCAGGTCCTGTTAGCACCGTATATATTTTTAAACTACGTAGGCTAGATGAAATTCAAACATGCAGACACAAATAATAAGCAAACAATGGAAACTCATTATATATTGAGGCAGAGTTTTAAAAAAATTACTACCAAGTCAAATTGCGTTTGTTACCTTTTACTACCTTTCAAGGGCCTTAATTTGGGTAGATTCTTTTTACTACCTTTTACTACCTTTTACTACCGCGCGGACACCCTGAGATATCAAAACATGTGGCGCTAGGTAGCTAAAACCGCTAACATGGCCTACCTTGGTCGTTGTCTGGTCAAAACTGGTCTTCAATGGCATTACAACGATAAAAACGCTCCTGAAGTTAATCCATAGGTTAATCCAATGTGTCTGTGTCCCTTTCAAATGATTTCTGATAATCCATAAGCAATAAACCCTGCTTTTCAGTTTCCAGATGTCGGAGCGAGAGATAGCTTCACTCTCATGCAAAACTACATGCGCAAAGCCCCCACCTTTTTGTGTTAACGTTGGTGTCTATGTGAAAACTCCCCTTTGACTGTAGATTCAAGCAATGGACAGAAAAGGGTTTAACAGCCATATGCACGGTTATCCAGAAGGGAGAAATGAGAAGCTTTCAAGACCTGAAAAACCTCTTTGACCTAGAGAACAAAGATGTATTCAGATATATGCAAATGAGGGACTACTATACAAAAAAGGTTAAGAAAAATTAAGATGATATACAACCTATTGTAAAGATTATTGCACAAGCTTACCATGATGATGTTCCCAAAGTTGGGTCAACCCTGTATTCATGCTTGATGAAGCCAAAAAGATTCAACACTATGTAAAAACTAAATGGGAAAAATAACTAAACGAAAGGATCTCAGATGAGATGTGGTATGATATGTGGAAAATGCACCAGACCACTACACAGTCACACGGATAGAGAGAATTTCTATGGAAAAACCAAATTTGTTTCTTTTACACACCCAAAATCACTAGTAAACAAACAAACACCCAACAATCATGCTGGAGACTTTGTAAACATCAGGAACCTCACCAGGGGCGTTGCCTGGACCTGGAAACATTCGGGGCTTAGCCCACAGTGGCGGCGCTAAAGTCAAATGTTCTACTGCAAGACTCCCCACAAGCACATACACAATTGCGCCATCTGGTGTTACAAACGTTTGCCTGCATTAGCTTTGTTACGGCAATGAATTGTGGGAGATTCTCATAGCACGTGAGGATCTCTTGAGGGTAAGGTGCCTGTATTATCTCGGTGGACAAAATGCATCTTTTTATTTTATAAGGACAATAACGTACTGTTGTGTTTGTTTAGTTTAATGTTAATTGTTTAATGCTCACAATCACGGCAACATGTTTTTTGTGTGATTGGCTATTTGTTTTATATGATTTATCAACGTGATCATCAATAGCTAATCTGAGCAACAGAAGCCAGCTCACGTGTCCTTTTATGCTGTCCATTGAAATGCAGGTATGTGAGTTTTGTACACCAGTTTATTTATGTTTAATGTTGCTCCACATGATGCCTCGACTACAAAGTCTTCCAAGTTTCTACGCTTCTTCCTCTGTGTCACAGTTTCGGGAATATCAAGATCATTGCACAGGGCCTTGGTCTTGTCATAGACCTCATGTGCTTTCTCGTTACTTCGGTAACTTTTCAGTGTGTTCTCAACTGCTGTTTTGTAATCCACTGCCTGCACCAAGTCAATTGTTTCTTTCTGCAGGTATTTGTGCAAGCCCTGAGTGGTTGAGAGCAGTGTCTGGAACATGACAGCATTTAGATGGTACTGACATTTCAAAGCTTGCTTTCCAGTCCCTTTGCTAGAGGGGCTGAAAGGCTCCCTAAAGTCTTGATCAAAGCAGGGAGGTTTTTGACATGCCCAGTTGTTTGTCCCCTACCTCTAGCTGCTTCTGAAATGTTTGCAATCTCTGATGGTGGACAAGAGATGTGGAGAAGAAAGGGTAGACACTCCAGGAGATCAACTCAGGTATGTGAGTTTTGTACACCAGTTTGTATAAGTTTAATGTTTCACATTGCTTGTGAAAAATATACTACCACTATATGATCACTGATGTTTTGTTGTTGACTGGTCACTTATTTTGTAAAAGAGATAGCATGTGAGGATCTCTTAAGCAATGCAGCTCACGTGTCCTTTTTATATGCTGTCCATTGAAATGCAGGAAAGTAATCACCAGCTCTGAGTGATCTGTTGCCGATGGGACACTACACCAGAGTTACATAAGCAGAGATAAAGTGCTATTTTTGGGGGAACTCACCTCCTCTGGGGTCCCCCAGGAAGATTTTTTTTAAATATTGAAGTTAAAAGCATCAATCTTGTGCACTTTGAGAAGAGATATGGATACATCTCTCAACACCCATATGTAAAAACAAATCTCAGAATCAGAAACGGGTTTATTATTTAAAAAGACTTCATTTTCCAATTAAATCATAAACTATGTCAAATTATTACAAGTTGTTATTAATCAGAAAAAAGGGATGGAAGGAGGACATTTTTTTTTTTGTTCATTGTAGTCTCCATTGTCGTTCTTTTCTGTTGTATCTCCTTCTTGTGTGTCCCTTTCTCCTGTTCTCCTTTCTTCATCCTCTACTCTGTTTGGCTCATCTGTGATGACTGTGTAGGTAAACACAAACAAGTATGTAAATCAATCAGTTTCCAGCTCTGTCAAATAAATGAATTTCATGATACACACATTTGTCTTCATTAAAATGAGTGTCACCACACTGTCACAAAATGTAATACTAACCAATTGAAAAAAGTTACGTTTACATTGGAAACCTCTTGTAGATATCACTGTTAAGAGTAGTTATCTGCTAATAGGACAGAATCATTCCTATACAAATGCAGTTTGAGTAATTCACTTAAAAAGCTAGATAATGTTTGATCATATCAATTTTAAGATGGGGTTCAAGGCTTAATATTTGGGAGCATAGTGTCCCTTGTCCCCTTTCAGGAGCCCCACTGGATTAGCTTTGATCGGAAATATTTGTATAAAAAGGTTTTTAACTGGCTGTCCATCTCATAATGTTCACATTAGCTGTCAATAGGAAATATCAATCAGAAGAATTATAATTTCATGCAAAAATCTGTCGCAAAAAGAGGTTGCACATTTAAATTCAGGTGTTGTTATGGCAACGTCAGTGGCCAAACAGCCACATTTACTGCTGCAAATACGTTCAAACAGCAAGCAACTATGCCACCATTTCAGCTGACTTTTTCTCAGAAATACTGTCACATAACATCCATATATTTCAGTGCTAGGTTGATGCTTAGCTAAGCTAACTGAAACACTTTAACTGACAGGACTCAGGATCAACTGTGTACTGTAAGGTAGCTTCTAGCTTCAGAGCTTTCTTTGAAATCACCAGGTAATGCTAAAAAACACGACATTTAGATTGTATGACAAAGTGTTTATTTAATATATCTGGCTAGCTATAGCTACTTGCTAACGGTTTAGCTTACCCGCGCGATCCAAAGTAACGTCAACGTAGCTATAATTTATGCTTTGCTTACATGTTGACATAACTTTTAAGTTTACTGTCATTTACATACCTTGTTCACCTGGCTCAGGTGGTGGCTCTGGAGTTGTTGTGTGAGCCACCACTTGAGAATTGCCGTCTTTTTTATTAAAATGTCTAATGTCCATCTTCTCCGCGTCCGTGGCTGAAAGTTTAAACACTGTCACAGAGGAGAGGTACGTGCCTGTCAGCCAATAGAGAGGCGAAGTCCCTCCCCTTCCGGGAGCCTCCATGGGACCCCGGAAGCGGAAAATTATACATTGAAGTCAATGGAGAGAGAAAAGTTATCTTTTGATCCCGTTTGAATTGTGCCACGAATGACACATATGATGTTTGTCAATCTTAAACAATCATTTCCATGCAAAAAAAGTCACAGTTTGTCGTAAAAATGCTGAAATATAAGACTATGAATAATACGCAACTAGAAAGACTACAAATCCCAAATGCATTCTGGGTCGCGTAAGTGATGTCATAGGCGATATTGCTCCAAGACTGGTTGTGACTCGCAAAGCAAAGAGGAAGAAGAAGACTGATTTATTCCCTCCAATAAATATAAGAGATTGCTCCAATAAATTCACTTTTACAAGATGCCTGTGTGCTTTGTACGAGGTTGTAATCACAAAAGAGATCATACCACTTGCTCGTTCTATCGCTTCCCGTCTGATGAAAGGACCAGGAGTCGTCGGACCAAACATATTGGGTAATATACATGTTTTGCATGGAACATAGTCAAGTTAGCTACCTAGCTAGTAGCGAGCATGTTAGTTAGCATTATATTACATTACTTAGCCTTGTCATTTGTATTAGCCTTAACATGAAGTAAACCAAAATGTTAAACAGTAAGAGTAGTCATGATGGTAAGTATTTTGTGAAACATTTGAAGAGTAGCCTATCGCCCCCTCCACCAGGTGCTAAGGGGGCGGGAGGTAGGCTAACTCCACATTAGTATCAGCGATCTTTTCTACTTAATGCTATCTGCACAAATGGTTAACATTGACCATTAAAAGATCAGGCAGTTCAGGGAGAGTCGAAGGAAGGAAGGAAGGAATGAAGGAAGGAAGGAAGGCAGCTTTGCATGACATTCTTCTGGACGTGTTTCATTGTGATGACAGTGAGAGTGAGTCAATCTGTTTGTTGGAAAGACAGTAGTTGAGTGATTACTGAGAGAAAATTATTAAAAGAGATAATTATTCAGTGTTGTTTCTTTAAAGTGTTGTTACTGACCTTTTTCTCTTTTATTCTCTTTACCTCACCTGTAACTGCTGAGACCCTGAGGAACATGCACACTGACCTGCTCTGGAAACCTGATTTCCACTGTACGTAATAGTATTTGGTTATGGTATATTATTTATATACATCAAAAGCACAATGCACCCCTCAGAGACACACATGTATTGAGTGTGATATTTTGCATTGGTCATGCGAAATCATCTTTACATACTAGAAAACTGTTGGAGCGGCAACTTGTTTTGAAATTTTATTTTTAATATCCGATAATAAAGTTGATCTGTTTTCTTTATTCTTCTTTCTTCCCAGCTCCATCCATCACCGTTCTCTGTTCCTGCAGGTCCTGCTTGCTAATCAATGCTCATAGTTTTTTACACAATTACAAATAAAGTCAATGTATTGTATGACATGAAGTTGTGCTTCATTCTGAGTCAATAATAAATTCATTCTGCCTTCAGCTGCAAAATTATTGTGGACTTCACCGACATCCATGTAGCTGACGGTTAACGAACGCACCGTAGGTAATGTAGCTGCTGAAGCTAGACCATCATCGCCGAGCAGCAGAGTCTTATTATACATCATGAGCAGAGCCGACAGGCAGGAAGACTCGAGCACACAGCTCGCGCTTCATTATAATATATAAAAAAAAGCTCGCGGCCGCACATTAATCCGGGTCCCAGACCCCCTCCCATACCCCAAAAATATTTTTATTGCAGATCTACAGGAATCACAAAAACGACCTATTTTGGATTCAAAACGGAGAATTTCGCCGAAAGGAGACAAGTTTGCATCCCTGGACAAGATAACCAAAATCCTTGAATCTACACACAGCAAATAAACTCAAATGACACAACGAGATGTAAAAAGGAGATCACACATATAGTCGATATAGAACTGGCCGCTTCAATCTGAAGAGCAACTAAAACAAAACACGGGAGTGTATCTTGTTCTTGTGAACACTAATGTTATCCACAGCATACACAGACACCACAAAGTTCTTAAGGAGAAAACTAGTTGCTAAAACAAAAACACGTTAGTGTACCTTGTTAGCTAGCTGACATTAACCTTAAACATTGCACTCATATTACTCACTGAAACCTTGTAAAGCCGGTCCCGCATGCTGGCTCTTACGGAACCGACTAACTCCCCGTCCGTGTATGTACAGCTCTCAACATGCCCAGACTTGGAGTGATTTTCACCTCGTTTTATACTTTTTCGCCTCATTCTGAAAGAAACAGGTGAAATTTACTAACGTGACAGCCATCTTTGTGATGGTGACGCGTATTGTGCGAGACCAGAGACCTGTAGTTCACTGAGCGGTTTCACACAAAAAAAAATTGTAACTTCACAGTTTTACGACACATTTTTATTTTTTTGACTTGCAAAATGTTCTTTTAATTTGACAAACATCATATGTGTCATTCGTGGCACAATTCAAACGGGATCGAAAGATGACTTTTCTCTCTCCATTGACGTCAATGTATAATTTTCCGCTTCCGGGGTCCCATGGGTCGGAAGTAGATGGGCGGGACTTCGCCTCTCTATAAAACACGTTTATTTCCATGCAACTCTCTGATTGGTCTGGTGGTGTCTTGCCTCTGTTGCATTCACCGAACACGGGAAATTACAATTCTGCCGTCCTCTAGGTAAAGTACGGTTAATGTATAATATTATTGAGGGAGAATTTGTCCGGGGCTAAAGCCCCGGATGCCTACCCCAGGCGACGCCCATGAACCTCCATCCACATGTGTTTTGGAGCTGCAGTAAGATTCAACCTTTGTGGGACTGTGTAAACTCTGTTATATGCAAGGTATTAGGATATAGAATCCATCAAACCTGTTTGGTATTATACCTGGGACATATGGAAGGATCTGTACATGTCGGAGATCAATACCTGATCAAGATCCTCCTAGCTGCTGGAAAGAAGGCTATCACTAAAAACTGGCTAAAGGCAGAAACACCAAGCTACAGACAATGGGTTAATATTATTGGTGATATCCTAATAATGGAGAAAATCACATACAAGTTGAAAGTAATGGAAGACACATTTCTTAAGGGCTGGGAAAAATGCTTAAGGCACATAACAAATGAGTCATAAAAAACCAAGCAATATTTGATAACTATGTAGATCGTCTCCGTACAGGCACTGTTCTCTCTGAAATGTAATATTTGTTGTGTGTAATTGTACCTTGTGAAAAAATCAATAAAAGAAAGTTTAAAAAAAAAAAAAAAAAAACCTTTGATTTTATTGGCTCTAACGGTCAGAAAGAGATGTCAATCACCAAAATCGACCAATGGGTTCTAGAGAAACGGTAAAAACGCTAATTTCTACCCAAATCATCCCAGAGGTGGAGGTTTTTTTGCGAAACCTCTCTAAAAAGGTCAAATGTCACTTGTTTTGCATCAATCTGGATACAGGGTACTTATTATATGTTGTACTTTGGATTCCAAAACCTTTTAGTCTACTGACCCATCATCCAAGGGTAGTTTTCACCATAAGTAAAAAATAATTCTGGATGGACACTATCATTTAGTTTTTTACTATGTTCAATCTGAATTTTCTTTAAAATAAAAAACATCTATATTGATTCTGACTTTTCTACATCCAACTCACAGGTTTCTCATTACTTTGAGAAAAAAGATTATTAATTTTCCCCTTTTAGAAGTGTAGTTATGGTCATTTGTTTTAGAAATGCCATTTTCGAGCCTGAGACCTGAAAAACAGGCTTGGGGTCTAACAGGTTAAGATATTAGAACTTCCTATCTCATGTATCATTTTATGCCAATAAAAAAAAAAAATTACATTTTTGTTGCCAATTATTGAGATTGTTTCACAGCTGTATCTTAAATATTCAGACTTGTTTCTTTACATATAGATTACATAGGATGAACAGCACGATCCACTCTGCTGGATTCTGCCCAAATCTGCTCAAAATGCATGCAAACATCTCACTTTATCCATACTCCTGCAGTTGTATTGTTCTGGATTCATAGTGAAGTGTATTATATGTTCTGCACTCTTATTGTTATATATTTAATATAAAGTGAAATATCCATAAAGTCAGAAAAGAAAAGAGACTCACTTAACTTCTTCCACACCGCACCCCCGATACCGGGGGGAAAAACGTGTCATCTGCAGGAAACAGCATCTGAGGGCATCTTAATATTCAATAAACTATGAATGTTTTATATCCATGTAACGAGAAAAAAACTCAGCGAACTGATCTTTTTTTTTTTTTTTTAAACCCACAAAGCTAGCGCTGGGCCTTTGAATTAGCCACGAGCGAAAAAATGATAACAGCGTTCGGCACAGAAACTCACTCATAACACCCTTATTACTTATCGTAGCTGCACGTCCAACCCATCCATCTGTTCGTGAGATGACACAGAATCGATCGGTACATACATTATCACTCTATGCTTAGAACTCGCAGAGATATTAACAAGAACAGACATCAAAACATGTGGCGCTAGGCAGAGATGGAGTACTCGAGTCTTGGACTCGGACTCGAGTGCCGATTTTCGGGACTCGTGACTCAACTCGGACTCGCGCACTAATTGACACGACTTGGACTCGTGAATTCTTACGCACGATGCCTTGGACTCGGACTTGTGAATTATCGCGTACGCTGACTTGGACTCGGACTCGTGAATATTTCCCCCCCGCGATGACTCAAGACCAGCTATTAAATAAAGGTCTTTTGACCTTAGGTGTCATGTGGGTATATATTAATGCTGCCCATTATGGGCACAAGCAATTTTCACCCTTTTATTAATTATATGTTTTAAATTTGAGTGTTTCATATCCCCTAAACCTCCAGGGATGTACACAGTTTAATACTGGCAACTTATTATTATGGGAAATATGAAAACGTCTTTTAAAACTACAATTCCCAGTAGAGACGTGACATAGAACATGTTGCGAAACACACAATAGCCAGCGTGTGTAGTTCTGGGGACGGGGTGGGGGAGGGGAAGACGGGGTCGACCCTTTCAAATCCAGTTTTGGACAGTCTGCCGTGGTTCCATCCCATTTCAGAGTGCTGTTCGACGCTCGGCGTAACCCTCGGCGCACACTCAAACATCCAATTACAGAGCTTGAAGACTATCACAGGGTTTGTCAAGCGAAGCGGAGAGAATACTTACTTCCGGGTGTAAAATTCTCTAAAGCAAATGAGCTGCTCCGACCCTCGGTCCTGACGGACTCCAACTTGTGTTTATTAATCAAACAAATAAATAAACACAAGGATAATTATGTGTTATTGTTGAGTAAATAACAGTGTGTGGTTTATAAAAGAAGACAAAATTAGAAGGAAAAAACGATGAAACAATACAGATTTCAGTTTTCTGAGCCCCTACTCTCCCCATAACTGACGGCAACAAAAGTCCTACATTATTCAATTAAAAAATAAAGAAGTAAAAACAATAAGTGTGGCTTGATATTGAGTAAGAAAAAGGTTGATAAACGCTGCGAGAATGGATCATGCGGAGAGTATTTCGCCGCGATCCCAACTCGTCTATTACCAACGTTCAGGGAGCTCTATGCAAGTCATGGGATGCTCTGCCCGTTGAAAACTGACTCTCAAGGGGTACCCTGTCTGTAATATGGTGACAGGGAGGGGCCCTGACCGACCGTCAACATGTGACGGTTTGGAAGTGAGAACGTGTTGTGCTGGTTGTGTTGTGTTTCCCTCTTCCTGCTCTTTTCTCTTCTCCCCCTTTTTCTCACTGCAGGTAATCAGCTGATCACTTCCTGAGTAGTTTTCAGAGCGGATTTCATAAAGGGCGGTCCACAATAGATGCGTTAGTAATGTGGAGGGATGGATTACTTGTCACGATCTGTCTGTGTTGTGTTTTGTCTTGTCGAGATCTGTCTGCGTTGTGTTTTGTCTTGTTTAGATCTGACTTTGGTTTCCTGTCTGTGGCCCATTCCCAAACCGCCCCCTACACCCTACCCCTACACCCTACCCCTCCGTTTGCACGTTCACGCAGAGGGTCCGCCATATTGAGGGCGGTTCCAAACCAACGAGTGTGGAGCGGTGTGGAGGGGGAGTGGGCTATCAAGCCTTCAAACAGCGAGTCTTCAGCATTGCTGACTTGAGACCGGTCTCCACCTGACCGGAGTCACGCTGTGTGTGTGTCCGTCAGGAAACACGCTGTTTACAAGTAGTTCCAGCAAACATCCACTGATAAACTGCGATGTTAACAACCTCATGATAACCTCATATGTTTTAACTTAGGATCATACCCGTGATTAGTCTAGAAAAAGGTAAATGTGTGCATTTTATTATAAAGTTGTGTATATTTACCGACTGTTGCAAAAACTAAGAAGCTTATAAACATCAGGTTTAAAACTAAAAGAGCTTTACAAAAAAGTAACACAATGAAATATGTTTGGAGTTTTATTTGAGTTATTAATTTACATTTTTTGTCAAAGAAATGCTGATTTGAAACCGTTGTTACGGCATTTCCTGTTTCTGCCGGAGAGAGGGGAGTTTGTCCCAAAGTTTGCCGCTGTATTTATACCCTCCATCTGACAGGAGGGAGCCTCGTTGAGCTGCGAGTGTGGCTACAGACGGAGTTCACTCCGTCACGGAGGAGTAGGGTCGAGGGAGTGGTTTTGGGTAATAAGTGTTCCCTCCTACCTGTTCCCTCCTACCTGTTTTCTTGATTGTGTTCACCTGGTGCCCATGTGTTTTCTCCTCCCTCCTCACCTGTCTCTTGTTTCCTTGATTAGTCCTGTGTGTATTTTAGTTCTGTTTTTTTCTGTCGGTCTTTGTGAGATCCTTGTTTGTCTGTGACTGTGTTCACAGGGTAGTGTTCTGTTTTGTCAACCTTGAAATAAAAAGGTATTTTTCTGTTCAATCTGCATTTGGGTCCTGCCTGCTTCACTCACCCTAACAGAAGGATCTCACCAAAGATGGGCCCAGCAGATCCATTTGAGGTGGATTTACTCAATTTTACTTTTTAATTTGCTTGCTGCTATGGTAGGTAGAGGGGAGCGTCCAGTGTTCTGCAGTAAGAGGCTGCTCTGGCAGAGGCTCACGAGGTGGCAACAGTGGATCCATGTTTAGTGAAGTTCTTACCTGACTGGATTTTGGACTTCCTGTCGACATGTGATTCCCGGCCTGCTAGCCCCAGGCATGCTAGCCCCCTGCCTCCCAATTCCATACACCATACGTCTCGGTGTGTTCCGTCTGGAGTCAACCCCTGCTTCTTCCCCATTTCCTGCTCCTGTCCAGGAGCCGTTCTCTGGTACTCGTCTGGCTTTTGGAGGTCCACGGAGCCTCCAAAAGGCTCCTAAGAGAAGGAGTCGCAAGTCCAGGCTAGGAGCCCGAGCCCCAGAAGCCATGCTTTGGGCTCCAGTACAGGCCCCAGCAGCCATGGTTCCGGCTCCAGTACCGGCCCACACAGCCATGGTTCCGGCCCCAGTTCTGGCCCCAACAGCCATGGTTCCAGCCCCAGTTCTGGCCCCAACAGCCATGATTCCGGCCCCAGTTCTGGCCCCAGCAGCCATGGTTCCGGCTCCAGAACCGGCCCACACAGCCATGGATCCGTGCACCAGTACCGGCCCACACAGCCATGCTTCCGTGCTCCATTACCTGGCTTACACAGCCAGGGTGAAGGCTTCTGATCCGTGCCCAACAGCCATGGTTCCGGCTCCAGAACCGGCCCCAGCAGCCATTTACATTAATTGCATTTAGCTGAAGCTTTTATCCAAAGCGACTTACAGTATGTACATTCAACCAGGAAGATACAACCTTGAAGAAAACAAAATCCTATAAGCACATCAGGTTTCATAGAGCCAAACATTTTAAGTGCTACTCAACTGGCTTTAGATAAGCCAGCCCTTTATTAGTATATACAGTAAGTGCTCTGTTAGCAGTTCTTTGTTAGTAATTATATCAAAGTGGAGTCGAAAGAGATGAGTTTTCAGTTTGCGCCGGAAGATGTGCAAGCCATCTGCTGTCCTGATTTAAATGGGGAGCTCATTCCACCATTTTGGAGCCAGGATAGCAAACCCACATGGGTCCCCCTCACAGCGAGGAAGCAGCGAGCCGTTGCTGATGCAGAGCGAAGTGCACGCGCTGGGGTGTACACTTTAAACATGTCCTGAATGTAGGAAGGGCCAGATCCATTCGCAGCATGGTACGCAAGTACCATTGCTTCATGGTTTCGGCTCCAGTACTGGCTCTCCGGCCAACGCCGGCCAACGCCAGCTCCCCGTATCCTGTCGGCATTCCGACCGACTCCAGCCCCCCGTGTTCTGTCGGCGAACCGACCGTCTCAAGTCTCCTCTCAAGTTCCCTCTCGAGCCTCTTCTCGAGTCCCCTCTCAAGCCACCTCTCAAGTCTCCTCTCTAGTCTCCTCTCGAGTTCCCTGGGCGGGTTACAGTTTAACACAGAAGAAGGACTTCTCCACGCTGCTTTCAAACTGTGAGTAAACTACGTGTGCTTCACTTGGAGGCTGTCTGAAGGTGTACACAGGTCTCAGATGGACTTGGTATCACATTAAGAACGATATTCAGTAATAAGTCTGGCAACAATAGCTGGTTTAAATGATTTAAACTGTCAACTTGTTTTTCTTTGTGTATCCTCGCTGTTCGCGTCCGGATATCGCCATCGTAACCACAACCTCACACACTGGTACTGAATGTGCATCAAGGTCTTCCTACCGAGCCAAATATACCAAAAGATGTATGTAAACTGTGCCCCAGTTGATCGGGAAACCAGTGTATCCAGAACACCGGTGCTGTCCTTGCAAATGTCTATTGCAATCGCCTATTGCAATCTCCGACTCTGGAACCGAATCATCATACGCAAGAAGCCGTAAGAAATGCCTCATTCCCGAAACACCGGCTAGCTCAGAGCATGGTTCAGACGCCGCTGGAACGAGCCACAGCTCCCGCACGACGCACATTCAGGTGTCCCCTCCGTCCTCATCTGGAGTAGCTTTAAATATCCTTTGGGCAAGAGAAAGTTCCGAGTTCTACGCCAGCTCCGGTAACAACCCCTTTTGTGTGTCAGCTAAGAGTCGCACTATTTCTCGGTCGGCGGGTATTTAAAACACCAAAAAAGGCAGGAGCAAGCTGACTCCGGCATTCCCAAAGTACCTGCCATCCTGTCCTACCTTCTCGAAGTAAAATCAGCGCTTTAAGCCTTTAATTCCATGATATATTCCCGTGAACAAACTCGATTTCCTCTGCCTGCAATGTAAACAAATGTTTCTACTTCCGCGTTCAACCACGTTGTGCCGCTGACATCACACCCCCTAGGATTCTGGGAATTGGAGTCCCAGATCCAGCCACGAGTTCTAGCTTCCTGCCCCCTGCAGCAGCAATTCCTCAGGAATCGCATCTTGGCCGGGTCATCTGAAAAAAGGCGCATTTGCGTACCAACCATAGACTGTATATATAAAGGTACCAACATTGAGAGAGAGAAGAGAGAGAAGGGAGAAGAGAGGAGAGAGAAGAGAGGAGAAAGGAGAGAGAGAAAGGTATTTGCGAGTTGCATATGAACCTATGATATGAACTCAGGGCCGGCCCGTAACACTGGCGTAATAGATGTTCGCCTAGGTCGCCAGATCTGTGGAGGGCTGCGCTGGCAGCTCAGGGAGGGAAACATTATTTTTTGACCGTTGGTGCTCATCCTAATTTTCGGCCTTGATGTAACAACATTCATAATTAAGTAAATGTAACAGCCTTTTCGCCCCGGTTACACGTTTCATTTGCCCTGTACGATGGGTGCTGTAAGTGATCAAAATGGGGGATGTTTTCTTATCTGGCGCCCGCAGCTCACAGCCAAAATGCGAATGAGCGAATGGGTGAGGGAGGGTGCACTGGTACCGGCGCTGTTGTTATTAGAATCTGGTGCTAGCTGCTCTAACGGATATAAGAAGAAGATGTTTCCACAATAATGTGGAGGGAGAGTCCTCTCCAGTCGGACTGAGAGGCTGATAACTACAGCTCAGTGAGGTAAGGACTCTGAGTGTTTAAATAGTTCACTTTAGTCTAAGCTCAAGCGGTTTGATCACAATTTATGTAAACACATATTTCCAAGGCACTCCTTTATAATTATTGGGATAAACAGGTTTGAAATCATTCCAATGTATACTATCGGACAGTAACCAAAAATATCCTTTAAAACTGGAGAGATAAAAAAAAAAAGCATAAATAAATAAATGTTAAGGTAAAATAAGATATGAATGAACAACTCAAGACCCCCTCAAAAGTTACGGTTTATTTCATTTTAAGGATGAGCACCGAGCAACATCTCCAGGTGCTCCTTTGAGAACCAGGGCAAAAAAGTTATGTGCACCCCTGTATATAATACTATTCTGCATAAGCTTTTTATTATGGAAATATTTGGCCCGCAGTAAGTCATATTTGAGGCAATTATACAGAAGTTGTAATTGTATAAGTATTTATACTTCTATAAATCAATTAAATAAAAAATGGAAATAAATTAATCATTTCCGTTACGTGAATATGAAGGGGGAGCTCGATACATTTTTTACCATAATTTTAGACTTCAATCTCTCCTCCAGTGTCTCTTCTATGAATACCATGAATCATTCTCTGCCAAGCGGCAATGTACATTTAATCACCTACCAAAGAAGAGTTTTTCCTCACAGGAATTAAGCTCTACCTGCAATATCTGCCCCTCGCTGGGTGTGCCTCAGGAGGCTTCATGCTGCAAATCGTTTCCAAGCTCTTTCTAATCACAGATGTTCGTCAAATGACCTTATCACAGGCTTAAATCAAGGTTTCTTAGCAGTTTATGCTGGCTCCCAGGGACCCATCTCTGTTGAAACCCACACTCAAGACTGAAGTTTGCACTGAAGGACCCAGGAGTATTACACGTGCTTCTATTTAAACGTTTAAAAACATGACAGGCCCCTAGCCTAGTGCTAGGAGGAATTATTCTAGCAACGTTTCTTTATTGAGCCGTTAGTTCCTCACGATTATTCTGTCAAGAGTATTAATAACTACTAAAGATTTTTCCCGTTTCTATGCACTGTAGATGACATGGCAGGGAAAGCAGACATCCTATATGCCTTCTGTGGCATATATAGTTTAAGGTTTTAAAATCCAATGTGCATTTGGTTGCCATAGTAGCCCACGTTTCTTTGACACCTCATCAGAAGCATTATGCTGGATTCTCTACAACACCTGCAAGCACCCCTTGGTGTCCATCATTTAACCATTTCCTAGTTGTTAACTTTCCCAGATAAAACTTTTCAATATAGGCCAACCTCTTTCGGAACTTGAAGCCCTTCCACACATCTAGAATTATCGGTATCATTCTCGATAGTGTGCTGATGCAAGCTTCACTGCTACCAGACAAGCTGTCCCGCATCAGAACAGCCATAATTACAATTCATGTTATTTATTTAGCGCCTTTCCAAATGTTCAAAGTGCTCTACGTTATACTACATATTAGACTTGTAATACATTCAATACTGATTACTGCCTTCAATTATGGTCTCCCACTGGTAGTCTCTCTAAAATAGATGTTTTATATTTATAAGGAACAAGCGCTAGCATTTCTGTCCAAACCTTAAGGCACCATAGTCTTAGGTCACGTTCACACCTGCTTGGTTAGTACTATTGAATCGGTCCCTGTAGCGTTAACCCCTTGATGCGGTTCGTTGGATTGGTGTGGAAGCAGTCTGATACCTCTGCTCCGCCTAAAAGAGGTGGTCTCGGGTCGCTCGCTAGTAAACTCTGGAGAGGTTCATTGCTGGTGTGATGTAGTCCTCGTCAAAACATGGGAAACAACTATTTGCGCGTCATCGCTTGTTTTGCTATCTATGCTGTGTGCAACATCCAGTAACCTATAGGGTCATGCATTCATTCTGGTGACTGCTTACATCACTGGCCCCCTGTGTACAGAGAAAAGGCAGTCGTACAATCTCATCAGAGCCACCTGTCATCGGTGAAACCTCCTCATTGCATAACGTCTCATTATGTGTTATAATATTTTTAATGCACGTTGTCTGATTTATAATCCTATGCGCCGGCCGCAGAGTCTGTTGATGCACTCTCCAGATTAACAGCAGCATGAAAATAACCTGCCAATGCTCCATGATGCAGGCTACTGTAGAAATGGCTGGGATCTGCATTTTATCCGCTTCATGTCACGCCAATTGTTGAAAAAGCATCTCCGTACAATGACTTTAGTTTACAGTTCATAGTCTGTTTGAGGTTGCCTGGGTAACGCAAACCCAACCTTCTGCAAATGAAACGATGTAATACACTATTCGGCATGAATGCAACCTTAGAGATGGTTATTGCTCAAATCTAGAGTTCATTAATTTGCTCCTCAAGGGCCTTAAGAAGGCACGTCCTCCACGCAATGATAGAGAATGCCTCTTAACTTTGCACCCATGCAAAGGTTAATGTATAAGTTCAGGCAAAGGGGTTTCACTATACATCGATAAACGTCAGATGCAGTTGTTACAGCTTTCTATTAGTTTACCAGGTGGTGAATATACACAGACCTCTCACCTTCTAATCCTCAGCATAATCTCACCCTTACTGAATTGACTTTGGAGATCAAATATACACAATGTTTTGAAACCTTCAATGTCTGACAGTTCTGTTTGGGGAGTCAAGGAACCCCGAGTAATCATTGCAAAAACTAACACTGTTTTCTTTGTCCTTTATCTTCAATGCCGAGCTTCTCGCGTCATTGCCCTCTGACACATGGGTCGGTACCCATGTTTATTCAATGGCTGCAAACCCAACGACGAGGGTTCTCCTCCAAGCTGCGTGATCTCTGCCTAAGCTGCGATCTGCCCCCAGATCGCTATTCCCACTGTTTAAGAATCTGCATAGCCACAACCGCAGCTCTATATCCACCTACCTCAACCCTGAGTATCCTGGGCCGTCGGTCATCTTCTGCCCACCAGCGCTATATCATGCCTCACAGGAATGAGATCCTTTCAGCACAAACAACCATGAACTCTTGCACTACTCGATGATGAGTAAACGTTCAAATATGTATATCTGTAGAATTCTGTTAATGCATACCAGGTGGTTGCTGGGTTAAATTATATTTATTTCATTATAGTATATTCCCTTCATAGCTGCATGCTTGGGGGGGAAAGCTCATTATCGCTGCCTCAAAGACCTAGACACAGCAGTCTTGATAGGTAGTATATTCCCCTCAAAGCTGCGGTGCTGGGGGGGGGGGGGGGGGGGGGGGTCGGCACTGGTCACTTCCAGGCCTACACATAGCAGTCTCTCTAGGTAGTATATTCCCCTCACAGCCGTGGTGCTTAAGGGGGATGGCTTTTCGGACTGTTCCCGGGCCTTCACATAGCAGTCACTAGGTAGTATATTCCCCTCAAAGCCGTGGTGCTTAAGGGGGATGGCATTTCGGGCTGTTCCCTGGCCTTCACATAGCAGTTTCATTAGGTAGTGTATATAGGTAGTATATTCCTCTCAAAGCCGCTGTGCACGTGGAAGAATCGGCTCTGGGCTATTCCTCAGGCCTATACATAGCAGTCTCACTAAGTATAGACCCTCCAGAAAAACGCGGGCAAAAATCCTTGATTATGCGGGCTAAATTCCTTGATTATGTGGGCTAAAATCCTTGATTATGCGATTAAACATGCGGGGTTTTATGTGCTTTTATGCGGTGAAACTGCGGGAAGTTGCGAAATATGCGGAAAGTTGCGAAATATGCTAAATATGCGGGAAAAAATTATCGATTTGTTTTTAAATATTGGGCTGTCTTATTTATTCTCTCTCACACACAACCTGCCACTAACGTTAAACTCCTTTACAATTCAATTAAACACATTCAATGTTTATTTATTGTAAAAGCAATTGGGCTATTTTAATCTCACGCACACACACACACACACACACACACACACACACACACACTTCTCCGCCTCATTCTGTTTTCATTTACTCGTTCGTTATCTGCAGCTTCAATCTTGTAGGCTACTCACCTCGTTTCTTGTAGCCCTCGAAAGTGTTTTGGAGGTTGATGCCTCGTGAACGTGAGTTGTTTGGCTTTCTTGTCCACAGCAGCAGAAAGCATTTTCGAATGTTTGAATGAATCAAAGTGGGTCGTCACCGTCGATTTTCTCTTATGCTCCAACACACAGTTGCACGGGCTGCAGAATAGTTTCCGCCCACTTTTTGCCCGGTCTTTAGTAGAAATGTTCGTCGGTAAATGAGATGATATTTTCATCTTGGTATTTTCTCTATCGTGTGAGCTCCACACGTTGACTCTATACAGTGTTGTTTACATTCTGTGATGCGCGAGTTGATGACGTCATGTCAAGACGAGTTAACTTTTTTTCCCCTCAACTTTGTGTGGAAAAATGCGGGGATTATGCGGCCTTTTGATAAATATGCGGCCTTTTAGAAATCTGCGCCATTTTGCTGATTATGCGGTAAATTCTGCGATCGCAGAATCGCGTTTTTCTGGAGGGTCTATAAGTAGTATATTCCCCTTAAAGCCACTGTGCTTAGAGGGAATAGCCACAAGGCAGCTCCCCAGGCCGTCTAATCTCCATGCAGTTTTGGGGGTTAGTTATTTAATCATCACTCATCGTGCTATGTATATCTATGGAGTGATGATGCCCGAAACTAGTAGCCAAACTCAACTATATGCTGCTTCTAATAAACATGTTAAAGAAACACGTGAGTTGTCTGAATGAAATGTGGCGAAGCCTGCGAGCTAGTTGAGGCAGTCAACTCGAGCACTTATGCTGCATTCATACATAACGCCCCCTTGCCACTCTACAACCAACCAAACAGAGTCTCCTTAATATGCCGCTCTATTTAACCTGCCAGATCTCTCTCCATGCGTTGCTTGCTGCTGCTATTGCTGCAGCTACCTCTACGTCGCTGCTGCTTGCCTGCCCCACCACCACCCCAGCTTCTACCTGTAGGCTCGGGGGTTAGTTATTTAATCATCACTCATCGTGCAATGTATATATATGGAGTGACTATATGCTGCTTCTAATAAACATGTTAAAGAAACACATGAGTTGTCTGACTGAAACAAAGTCTTTGTAAAAAAAACATGATCGCGCATACCTTATGTCCCTCGGACGGCGCAGCCCCTCACACACACAATATCGCCGGTCTTATCACTGTCACGGGCAAAGCTGCAGTCTGCTGGAGTAATTTGTAAAAGTTAAACACCCAGATCCTAACATGCCACTAACTCGATAATTGTGGAGACTTACTGGAAACGTCTCGGTCGAACGGGAAAGAACTATCGGGTATCAGCTGTATAAATATTGTTTACTAAGTGAAGGGAATGCGGACGTGGGCGGTACCTCTGTGGCACAATACTACGGTGGCCGTAAAGTGTTTTACCTCTATGGTCGGCTACATTCTACCCCAGGTTCTTAAATTGGCAGCCCGACAATTGACTAAAGCCAAGGTCTAAAGTAGGATAAAGGTAGAACTGCTAGTGCTAGGTAACTGGGAAGCTGTAGCCCCACTTGATCTATTCCCTACTGCAACTGGCAAATGGTGAGGGTTAGAGTGTCTACCAGCCGTATCACGTGTAGATCTCCTTGCCACATCAGGACTGGGGGCTGGGCCAGCGATTGTCACATGGGGAAACTCTGCAGGAGTTGCCATCAGTGTTGAAGGACGAGACATTGAGGCAACCCTGGGCAGGGTCTGCCTTCTAAGAGGATGAGGGGCTCTTTCCTCAACAGCAGGATGAACCACAACCACCAGGTCTCCTCCCTCTTCATCCTCGATACTCCTTGTCCGTGCACTAGGGGCTCTTTCCTCCACAGCAGGATGACAACCAGCAACGGGCTTAAGCATAGAGCGATGAACTTGACGTACCTCGGTTGGCCTCTCTGGTGGTGCAACAGCATACACTGCACAAATTATATAAAGATATACTAACTATGGATGGCATTAATTTGGCCTCCAGTGAGACTGTAAGGAATCTTGGTGTTATATTTTATCAGGAGTTATCCTTTAACGCCCACATAAAATCAATTTCGAGGACCGCCTACTTCCATCTACGTAACATTGCAAAAATCAGGCATATCTTGCCTCAAAACGATGCAGAGAAACTAGTCCATGCATTTGTTACTTCAAGGCTGGATTATTGTAACTCCTTATTATCAGGGTGTACCAAGAAGTCAGTCAAGTCGCTTCAGCTGATTCAAAATGCTGCAGCTCGTGTACTAACCAGAGTTAGGAAAAGGGACCACATTACTCCTGTTCTGGCTGCCTTACACTGGCTCCCTATAGAACACAGGATAGAATTTAAAATTCTTCTTCTCGCCTACAAAACCCTAAATGGGCAGGCGCCATCTTACCTTAAATAACTCATTATACCCTACTGTCCTACTTGGGCATTGTGTTCCAAGAATGCAGGGTTGTTGGTTGTTCCTAGAGTCTCTAAAAGTACAATGGGAGCCAGAGCCTTTTCTTATCAAGCTCCACATTTGTGGAATCAGCTTCCATTTTGTGTTCGGGCAGCAGACACCCTATCCGTTTTTAAGAGTGCGCTTAAGACCTTCCTTTTTGATGAAACTTATAGTTAGGGCTGATTAGATTCAGCCCATAGTTTTGCTGATATAGGCTTAGTTTGTCGGGGGACATCTTACTTCTTCCTTCTCTCTGTCTATGCCTGTGTACTCTCATGTTCCGATTAACCCAGCTTCCCAAGATGTCTTTCTTTTTGGTGTCTATATACGCCGGGATCCGGAGTCATGGATGATCCTATGGTCCTGGATCATAGGTCCTGGATGGATATCCTCGTGGATTCATCTTCCTATTATACACACATGCATTTTTCAAACATTTGGACTACCTATGTTGCAAATGAATTATCTTTTCAATTTACACACGGCATCTATTGCACGTCTGCTCTCCCTGAGGTTTCTCCCATTTTTCCCTTTAAACTGTGGGTTTTCTCCCGAAGTTTTTCCTTGTACGATGTGAGGGTCTAAGGACAGAGGGTGTCGTATTGTCATACTGATATTCTGTACAAACTGTGAAGTCCACTGAGACAAATGTAACATTTGTGATATTGGGCTATATAAATAAACATTGATTGATTGATTGATTGATTGCACCTCCTGGCTCAGGAGGTCTCACCACCTGAAAGACTTGAGGGGCCCAAGCATCTTGGATTTTGTTCCTTTCTCTATGGGAATGATCCCACAGGTAGGCAGGCTGTCCCGCTGGTAACAAATCGTCCTGGGCTTGTTTATCTGCTCTCTCCTTACTCTGGGCTGTTGCATGTCTCATCCTGTCACGGGCACCATCGACTGCTACCTGGAGCCGTCGTTGATAGCCCAGTCACAGACCTTTCCTGCCGTAGGCTCTTCCACATGACCTAATAGGAAATCTACTGGAAGCTGGGGTTCCCGGCCAAACATCAAAAAGAAGGGGGATTGACCTGTGGTTTGATGTGGAGTAGTATTATAGCTAAACACTACCTGTTGGAGATATTCTGGCTATCGGCTCTTCTGTTCAATGGTCAGGGTGCGTAGAAGGTTGTGCAGAGTTCTATTAAAACGTTCACATTGTCCATTACCTTGTGGATGGTAGGGGGTGGTTCTGGACTTTTTAATGCCGTAAAGATCACACAGTTGCTGGATGACTGTGCTCTCAAAACTGAGACCCTGGTCAGAGTGCAGTCGAGCTGGGACACCATACTTGTAGAACCACTCCTTAACAAGCACCTCTGCCACTGTAGCAGCTTGCTGGTCACGAGTAGGGATGACCTGGGTACATTTAGAGAACACATCAGTCATTACCAAGACTTGTTCTCTACCATCCCTAGCAGGCTCTAAGAAAGAGAAATCTATAGCCAGTATTCCGTTAGGTCTTGAGGCTAGCAAATGGCCCATGGGGGCTTTGACTTGTGGCTGTGTATTTTTAGCAACACTGCATCTCTCACAAAGTTGACACCAGTCTTTGATTGTTCGTCTCATACCTGGCCAGAAGCATCTCTGTCGGATCAGCTCAGTAGTGCGCTCGATACCTTGATGACCATGGTGGTTGTGCAGCTGCTGAAACACTTCCTCCCTCAAGCACTCGGGAAGAACCAGCTGGTCAACACGCTCTCCCCCATCCGGCTGCTGGTATGTCCTATACAGGAGGTCCTGTTTCATCATGAGGTGGTCCCACTGGCGCAACAACCCGAGGGCTGCAGGGGGAAGACTCATCTTTTCCATCTGCCTTGGCATCCGCTGCTGTCTCCAGAAAGGAAGGACTGTGCATATGGTGGGGTCAGCACCCTGCAGTGTAACCAGGTCAGCAGTTGACCTCTCAGGAACGGCAGAGATAGTGTACTGGGCTGCAAGCACAGGGTCATTCACAGCTCCTTGTCGCACAGCCTTTCTCAACTGGGGTTCCTGGTCCGACTACCACTAAGTCATTTGAGGGGCATTGCCTGGACAAGGCATCAGCGTTTTGGTTGGTGCGTCCTGGGCGGTAACGCATGGCGTAGTCAAATACCGCCAGCTCAGCTGCCCAGCGATGCTCTGTGGCCCCCAATTTTGCAGTCACTAAATGGCTGAGGGGTTTATTATCAGTCCAAACTACGCATTTATGACCCAGCAGGTACTCACAGAACTTTTGTGTCATGGCCCACTTCATGCCCAAAAACTCCAATTTCATGGAGCTATAGTTTTTCTCAGCTGGGTGTAGGCTGCGGCCGGCGTATGCAATGGGTTTGACCTTCCCTTCCTGCTCCTGGGATAAGACAGCTCCCAATCCGTCATGGCTGGCATCCACCTCTAAAATGAATGGAAGTTTAAAGTCATTATAGGTGAGTACAGGTGAGGATACCAGCATTGCCTTGAGGTCCTTAAAGCCGTTTTCACACTGAGCTGTCCATGCATCACTCAGATCAACATCCCGACCGCGGGAATTCTTCTTCCTCTTCCCTGTCAGCTACGCCACTAACTTGTGGAGAGGTGCAGCCAACTTGGCAAACCCCTCAACAAAGTGCCTATAATAGCTGGCAAAACCGAGGAAAGACCTTAGCTGTGACACAGTACCTGGTTTGGGCTAGTCAGCCACAGCCGCAATTTTCTTTGGGTCGGTAGACACACCTGCTGCAGAAATAACATGTCCCAAGTACTGCACCTCTTGTTGGAAGAAATGGCATTTCTCCAGCTTTGCCTTCAACCCCTCTTGTTTGAAATGTCCCAGAACCGGTTCCAGTCGCTTGAGGTGCTCATCTACTGTGGAGGAAAACACAATGAAATGGTCAAGGTACAGAAGAAGAGAATAGCAGTACTGGTCTCCAAACATCCTTTCCATCAGTCGCTGGAATGTACTGGGAGCATTGCACAATCCAAATGGCATCCTTTCAAACTGAAAAAGGCCAAAAGGTGTGCAGAAAGCCGTTATGGTTTGTCTTTCTCTCGACCCAATCCTCTATAGGAATACCAGAGGTCCCCCTAAAAGTCGGACACTTTCTTTCTCTGGGGATATAAAGCACACGTTCAGAAGGGACAGGATTATTACGACCAACACGTTGAGCACCAACCGGGCTACGAGAATCAGGATCCGAGTCCATGCCTGACCGGGGACTGGCCACTTCCTCCAGCCGCTGCTCCTTCTCGTCCCGAAGTTGATGCACCAAATCTCTTAATTCCTGAAGTTCATTGGCCATGATTGGAGTGAAAAAGATAATCAATAGAAGCAGTCTATGTAGCAGTTTAGCTTAGCAGGGATGAACCAAAGCAGGGAACCACCGCAGATCGGCTCCAAGATCCAGCAGATCCCTCGATGTGCACACTGCTGCTTTGTTTCACCAAAGATAAATGAAAATAATATAGAAAACAAAAGAATCCTGTCTCAAACCAATTGGACTGCCAATGTATCCTGCCGACATTTGTAAATGTAATCAGTTACTGATTACTGAATACATGGCTCTGAAAGTAATCCGAATACAGCTACAGTTACGTGTCTTAAAACGTATTCAGATTACTTTTAGATTACTTTTGGATTACTTTCTTTTTCCATCACAGATGGGTATCTTTTGGTGTACAGGAGACACAAAAAGCAAAAGGAAACTGAACGTTTTTTTTTACTGTTTTAATGGCTTATTAAGAGCACAACTGAAACATAACATCTGAAACAATGTAACAACATAATAAACGTTTTGGGGATGCAGCTTAAGATGTGAGGAGTGCGGGACACGGCTTAGAACGGGCGTGTCGCATTCTGTCCTGCCAGTGTTGGCAGGACATTAATTAAAATGTCGAACTCGGACTTCATTTTAAGGACATTTCGGCCAGGGATTTAGAGCTATATTTGTTTAACCACCGGATTGGCAAAACAGGAGTGTGTGCACCAGTCCGCCTTGATCTATGTAATCATGTCTGTGACACTCACAGTATCTGCTGCCCACAGCTGTTTTATAGAAGGAAAACCTCCTTCACTTCATGAAATCTCTGCAGCACCATGGCAGCGGGAGGGTTAACTCTGAGAAGAGGAGCGCGCAGTGCCTTTCACGCACCGCCTTCACTGTGTTTACCTTCAGAATCATTAGAAAGGATAATAGCGACCGCAGGCTGATGTGTTTTAACCACACACAGCACACACACACACACACACACACACACACACACACACACACACACACACACACACACACACACACACACACACACACACACACACACACACACACACGATTTAAATGCAGACATTTGTTCCTCCATATTTCGTTGTTATCGTTTCACTGAGCGGACCCGCCCCTTTTTTTTCAAACGCTCCCTTTTTTAGTCCATCTGCGGTGGTAATAGGTGTTGTGCGCTTTGATGATTCGGCTGTACCTTTAGTAAAGAATATTAAATGTTGTGAGGAAATCTTTCCACCAATAATTCCAATAAGTAATCCAAAATGTATTCACTTCAGGTATACGAAAGTAACTGTAATCAGATTACTCGTTTTTCAAATGTAACGCGAGTTGAATACAGTTACTTGATTTTTGTATTCTGATTACGTAACGCCGTTTCATGTATTCCGTTACAACCCAACCATATACAGGACTGTCTCAGAAAATTAGAATATTGTGATAAAGTTCTTTATTTTCTGTAATGCAATTAAAAAAACAAAAATGTCATACATTCTGGATTCATTACAAATCAACTGAAATATTGCAAGCCTTTTATTATTTTAATATTGCTGATTATGGCATACAGCTTAAGAAAACTCAAATATCCTATCTCTAAATATTAGAATATCATGAAAAAGTATACTAGTAGGGTGTTCAACGAATCACTTGAATCGTCTAATTAACTCGAAACACCTGCAAGGGTTTCCTGAGCCTTGAAAAACACTCAGCTTGGTTCAGTAAACTAAATCACAAGTATGGGGAAGACTGCTGATCTGACTGCTGTCCAGAGGACCGTCATTGACACCCTCCATCAGGAGGGTAAGACACAAAAATAAATTTCTCAAAGAGCAAGCTGTTCACAGAGTGCAGTTTCAAAGCACATCCACAAAAAGTCTGTTGGAAGGGGGAAATGTGGCAGGAAACGCTGCACAACCAAGGGAGATGACCGCAGCCTTAACAGCATTGTGAAGAAGAGTCGCTTCCAGAATTTGGGGGAGCTTCAAAGACAGTGGACTGAAGCTGGAGTCCAGGTATCAAAAGTCACTGTTCACAGACGTGTCCGGGAAATGGGCTACAATAGCCGTATTTCCATGGTCAAGCCACTTCTGAACTCAAGACAACGGAAGAGGCGTCTGACTTGGGCTAAGGAAAAGAAGCACTGGACAGTTGCACAGTGGTCCAAAGTCCTCTTTTCATACGAAAGCAAGTTTTGTATTTCATTTGGAAGTCAAGGCGCCAGAGTCTGGAGAAAGGCTGGAGAGGAGCAAAATCCAAGTTGCTTGAAATCCAGTGTGAAGTTCCCACAGTCAGCGATGGTTTGGGGAGCCATGTCAGCTGCTGGTGTTGGTCCACTGTGTTTCATCAAGCCCAGAGTAAATGCAGCTGTGTACCAAGAGATTTTAGAGCACTACATGCTTCCGTCTGCTGAAAAGCTCTATGGAGATGAGGAATTCATTTTCCAGCATGATCTGGCACCTGCCCACAGTGCCAAAACCACCAGTAACTGGTGTACTGACCATGGCATTACTGTCCTCGATTGGCCTGCAAATTCCCCTGACCTGAACCCCATAGAGAATATGTGGGGTATTGTGAAGAAGAAGCTGAAAGACACCAGACCCAACAATGCTAATGAGCTAAAGGCCGCTATTGAAGCATCCTGGGCATCCATAACACCTCAGCAATGCCACAGGCTGATTGCCTCCATGCCACGCCGCATTGATGCAGTAATCCGTGCAAAAGGATTCCCAACCAAGTGCATTAATGGACATTTTCAAATGTTTGATTGTGTTTTGCTGTTATAAATCTTTTTTTTTTACTTGGTCTGAGGAACTATTCTAATTTTTTGAGATAGGATTTTTGAGTTTTCTTAAGCTGTATGCCATAATCAGCAATATTAAAATAATAAAAGGCTTGCAATATTTCAGTTGATTTGTAATGAATCCAGAATGTATGACATTTTTGTTTTTTTAATTGCATTACAGAAAATAAAGAACTTTATCACAATATTCTAATTTTCTGAGACAGTCCTGTATTTTACTGCTCTGCTTTCTGCATGGACCTCACAGCTGTTCTAACTGTAAACATGGCGTCGCTATGAAAGCAGTTACGAAAATAATATCCAGGGAATGCATGCAGAGCTGTCATTGGCTGAGATAAGTCCGGCCGCGCGTCACGCCTCCACCGTTCCCGGAAATGCATCCGCGGAGGAGCCGTGGAGGACCCATCAGTGTCTCCTCGGTTAGAGCTCCTCCAGAGAGCCTCCTCGATGCTCGATGCTCGGTCCTCTTTGTCCATTTAGAGAAATTAGATGTCCTTCAACATGGCGCGCTGAAATCCACTTCTGGGTCAGTACCGGAGGACCGAGGAGTCGAGGAGGGGAAATTAGAGTATTGAGAAACCTCTTATGTATCTGAACAAAAAGTATTACAATTACCTACACATTTACACAGATGGATCTAAGAAGCAAGAATGCGTGGGGATAAGCATGTATATCACAGAATTCAAAATATCAATCGCAATCAGTTTATACAGCAGAAATACTCGTTGCAATTATTGGGCTACAATCGTTTGAAGAGGTCAGACCTGATAGGGTGGTGATATGCACAGAATCACTATCTGCTTTGGAAAGCATACAGTCGACATTAACAGAAGAGAAGATTTAATCATTGAACTTAACCACTGCTTACTGAGACTTCAGAGGAGGGGAATAGATGTGCAGTTATGCTGAGTGCCTGCACATGAGGGGGTTCAAGGGAATGAGCATGCTGATAAGTTAGCAAAAGAGGCGTTACAAAAGGAAATAGAAATACCAGTGTCACTTGGAAAAGGAGAAGGAAAAGCAATAATTAAGAAGAAGGGTACGGAAATATGAAAGAAAAGGTGGGAGGAAGATCAGAAAGGGAGGAGATACCACAAGTTACAAAAATCAGTCATAACAAAGATCTATACAGAAAGGAACAGACGGGAGGAGATCATTATCACTAGATTCAGACTGGATCATACAGGATGAAACGGCACAATGTTTTTAATGGGAAAAAGCAAAGTTGAAGAATGCAGGGTGTGTGGAGTGAAAGAAAATGTGGAACACATCATATTACACTGCAACATGTACAAAACAGAGAGGGAAAAACTAAGAGACAGGGTCAGAGAGCCAGGAAGGGAGTGGAGCCTGCTGGGGATACTGGGAACAGAAGGTGAGGGGGTAAGAGCTACCAGGAAGGCCATTCTTAAGTACTTGAGTGAAACAGGATTGATTGGAAGAATTTAAAACAACGTAAATACAGTGGTATAATTCCACAAGTGGTGATAGGATGATATGGTGATACACACTCTTGTACAGTAGGTGGCGGTAAGCACCTTAAAGTTGTTTGAAATCCGCCTAAAACTGAGAAAAGAAGAAGAAGAAGAAGAAGAAGAAGAACCTGAAGAACCTGTATCGAGGTGGCGTCTCGTCGCTACGGTTCTCTCTCTCTCTGTGTTCCTGAGAAAGTGTGTGTGAGCTCTAGCTCTACTGATCCATCATCTTTGTGTTTGGATAAACCTCTGAATGGACTGCGTGCTCTTTTTTCTGGAGCGTTTACCTCGGACTGTAGGAGCTAGCTTATCATGCTAGCTGGAAACACATTAGCAATAGTCACTAGTCAGATTGAGAGTTTGAGAGAGAAACGGTGTGTTTAACGGAGTCTGCAGGAAAAGGTGATCTAGTAAACATGAGTAAAGTCCAAATGCTGCTGTCGTTGAAGAAGCAGCGACTCACTGCTGCTGCTGAAGATATATTTGCTCTGTTTGAAAAAACGATAGCAGAGTACGATGAGGAGCTGTCTCTTTCCAAAGAGGAGAACAAGAGACTCCAGAAACTACTGGACGCTGTTTTACAGCCTCAGCTTCGGATACACAGAGCAGGTATGTTCCCTTTACCCTTAATTAACACTTTACACTCTTCAGTAACACTTTATTATCACATTAATAACACTTTATCAGCTCTTGCTGCAGGTAGTAGATCCTGAAGTAAAAGTACAAACACTGTGAAAATACTCCATTACAAGTTAAAGTACTGCATTCATATCTTATTTAAGTAAAAGTATGTAAGTATTATTACTATAGACAACTTTACTTTATTATAATAATTCAAATGTATTACGGAAGAGCAAACCTACCAAAATAAATATATTTATAAAAATACATACATTGAATAATATGCCATTTAATTTAATGATTTAAATATTACCCATACATGTAGGCTGGCACTAGTTAAATGAGACATAGATTGATACTTTAGTTTTAATGTGCTTCTTTATTCACCTTTTCTTTTTAAATGTGTAAAAGCAAATACAAATAAATACTTTGGATTATTCAAATTGCGGGAGAATAATTCATAATGAAATCAATGAATACATAAGTTCAATAATAAATTAAACACATCTAAAATGTTACTTGATAAAGAATAGAGGAACTAGTACAAAGGTCATTAAGTATCAATTAATGTAAAATCTCATCAATCAATTATTGCTAACATGCATATATATATTAATGCTGTCAAAATTATCGCGTTAACGGCGGTAATTAATTTTTTGAATTGATTCCGTTAAAATATTTAACGCATTTAACGCATGTGCAGAATGGCCCACCCCATACATCCCACCAGTGGCAGCGCCAGGGTATGGCTGGGGTAGGCTACACCCATATCAAGAAATGGCTTAGCCCGACCATGAAAAATGATGTTAAAGTAAGCAAAATAAAGTCTGCCAACTCGCGCCGAGAATTGCACAGACAGCAGTTAGTAAGATTGATTTCAGTAGCCACTTGTCTGGAAATACCGAAGACTAGAAACGGTTTTGAAAACTTTTGTCACGTAGTGATCGTCTTCTCAATAGAACATCTTTGATAATGTCTTCTGGCAAATCAGAATCAAGATAACGGCGTGGTGTTGTTGCAGGAAGTCCCGACGGAGAATACTTTTGCTGTAGTACAGGGGTGCACATAACTGGTACGCAGGTTATGTGCGTAATTTGAAATGCGTACCGGCACTTGTGTTACAAAGCGCATTTGCGTACCGACGTACTTGTGAAGCTTTTCCAGAAGGCGGTTAGATCATCGGACGATAGAGTCGGTCTCCGTTTGCACAGACAGGGCTGCTGTTAACGTCGATCTCTACAACGGAATTGTGCCAAAACTACGCCAACCGGCTGCGGAGGGAGACTTCCCCCCCCCCCCCCCTTCACTGGAGAACTGCGCTAAAACAGCTGATCACAACGTTCACGCTCTGTGGTCACGAAGTACTCCACTAGCCCCCCCGTCGACTTTACTGAATTACTCCCCCATTGATAGAACTCAACACATAATGAATTAAGACCCCACGGTTTGATGATTGATAGGTGTGTGGGCTGTCTTTCATGTTGACACACAGAAAAATGTTATAATAAACATACATACTGTATGTTAAATGGATATATCCGCCTTCTTCATTTATCTTTCCATTCCCACAACAATATACATAAAGAAATGGCATATTTTGGACATAGTTCGAATGGTGATTAATCATGATTAATTCATTTTTAAGCTGTGATTAATCTGATTAAGCATTTTAACCGTTTGACAGCCCTAATATATATATACAGAATATATATTTTGAGAGAGATATACACTAGTATTAGACGCAGGGCTCTCGACTAACTTTTTTCACCATCATCCCGGAACCGTCCCGAAATACAATCTAAGCCGTCCCGAAATTAATGTGGACCGTCCCGAATTTAAAATATTAGTTTTTCTACTACTTATCATTAGTTAAAATCATTCAAAGTGACCTTTAACATAAATAAAACATCATACAAATCATTACATGATAATTCATCAACCTTTTTATTTGAGTCAATCAGTCAATCAGATGAACAAAGGCCAAATATATTTAACCAAACGCACAAACGAGAAAATTACTCTAATATTGAATCAAATCAAGTCCCATCCAATTAACAAAAAAATCCAACACTCTGTCCTGGAGACAAAACCTAAAGTAACCACTAACCAGGAGGACAGTCTGTAACACAGTCAGGAGACCTTTACAAACTGCCCCGCCCCCTCGCACACAGACGGGAGAGAGAGATCTCGTCTGGATTGGAAAGCTCGAAAATACATCATAGATGCATGTTGTAGTCTTATTGCATATTAGAAACGGAGTTGGATAAACTAAAACTGCGATATAATGTTTATGTAGCAATACTACATATATTTTTTTTAAATGTCTCCAGTACCGATAAAAAGTCAGATAATGTCGGAGCTTAACGTTACCACTGTCTTTAATAATTCCGGCCCGGGGACCGTTTAATATCAGGGCTCGGTACCCACCCCTACATGGGGAGAGGCGCAGCATATTGCTAAGGACTAAATACGATGGAGGGTTCTCATCTCAGCCTTATTACCCATAGGGGATGAAGAGGAGTAAGTAAATAAAGAGGCCGGCGCTCCAGGGTCTGGTTCTGCTGTGCGTTTTTGTGATGTAACGGTAAAACATTTCAGAATTCCTCCACGCGAAATACAAATACTTCAGTACATAGCTTACTGTAGATAGACCCGCGAATTTGCGGGCCAGGAATTCGCGGGCACAGCCGGCTGTGCGGCTGGCTGACAGCCATGGGCACAGCTTACGTACTGTGTGTGTGTGTGTGTGTGTGTGTGTGTGTGTGTGTGTGTGTGTGTGTGTGTGTGTGTGTGTGTGTGTGTGTGTGTGTGTGTGTGTGTGTGTGTGTGTGTGTGTGTGTGTGTGTGTGTGTGTGTGTGTGTGTGTGTGTGTG
>NC_136907.1:74796431-75224875 GCF_949606895.1 Notothenia rossii | reverse complement strand
CCCTCATTGGAGGATAAGTTCCTCTACACACAGTATCTGGTCGGCGAGTGTGCGCTGTGCCCTCCTGCACGTTCTCATGCGGTGGGATGTACACACCAACCAGTATGAATGAGGAGAACTCTCGGGGGGAATAAAAGGGTTTGCAGTTGATGATAAGAGTTTCCAGAGTGGGAGAACAGTGCTGCAGAATCACTGTCACAGCCACGCAAACACTGCGGCAATGTGTACGGCTCCTTATGGGTACTGCAATATTTGAAGAGCTGGAGCGGCGTTCCGATGCTCTCCGTAAGCACTCTAGTCTAGTCTACAGTACACTTCCTTTCAGACGAGACATAAACACGTGAAGACACGTTACGCTCGTGTTGTGTTCAAGGAAACCTGTCCTTGGCTAGGAAAAACAGGCACTCGCTTGTTTAATTATTTTGCGATCTAGATTTCTTCTTCTTTTTTGAAGTGAGAAGTTGTCCGTCAGTCGGGCGGACTAATGGACGGACTAACGGACGGACTGATGGACCCCCACCCCCCCCCCCTAAAAACGAAAACTCTTCGGTTCTCCACGAATTACACAAGTCACCCAAAGCAGCGTTAAAAAAAGCGGGAGGCGCCGAAAAGCGACTAATTTGCATCACTGTAAAAAGCCCCAGCACCAGCTTACAAAAGATGCGATAGGCAAGATGCTGAAAACGCCTATAAGGGAGGAATGGATGATTTATACAGCAGGGGTGCCCAACCAGTCGATCGCAGGGATTTCCCAGTTGATCGCAAGATGTGTCTAAAAATAGAACAACAATATTCAGTTTTTATCGTTAATGTCCTATAACATAATCTTCCTGTACCAGAATAATGCACTTAAAACGCATCAAAGCTTTGGGATTGGCCGGCGTGACCCATGTGTCGGGGCGTGGCTGGTGGGCAGCGGGCACTAGTTAGCTGACGTTGTCCGTGTCAACAGGAGTGACAGTCCACAACACACACAAGACCGCAATTATGGCAGAAGCAAAAAAGCCCAAAATATATAATTTTCACTCCGAGTGTGAGGATGATTATTTTTTGTATCTATTCCAATTCAAAGTCCATCTGTCCTCTGATCTGCAATACGAGCGTGGCTTTATCGAAGAAGGGTAATTTAGGAGCGGCATTTCAAAAACAGTGCACAAACGCTGCAAGACGGAATTCCCTCCTAATTCTGCCCTACGCTCCCAAAAGGTGAGGGACCTGAAAGGACAGCTAAATGCACAGCATTCCATTTTCACCAGGCCCAACAACAAGAGCAAGGCTGCTACCATAGCATCTTATCGTGTCAATTCACGTTCTCACGAAACACATGAAGTCTTTCAAAGACGGCGAAGTTGTGAAAGAAGCATTCCCTGGAGGCTTGCCGACGCGCTTTTGGGAGACAGTAAAAATAACAGCATTTCAACAGGTTTTTGATATAATAAAAACTCAAGTTAGATACCGTTATTAATCAGCTTTAAGTTTGAGTTTGTTTGAAATAATTCATTATAATTATTGTACAAAATGGTATAAGAATGCAAACATTAAGATCTGTTCTGTTTACATTGATTATAGTCTATTATCAATTCAGGTTAAAGGTCACATGTCATGCTTTTCCGGTTATTACCCGTCCCCTTGTGTGTTATGAAAGTTTTTCTTTATGTAAACGGTGTGCAGAGTCAAAACCCTCAAAGTACACCCTGTAGCGAGTAAAACTCTAAAACAGGAAATACCTCCCCAAAACGCCTCGTTGGTGAAACGTCATCATGACGTCATCATCCATTTGATTCTTCCGGGTACGTGCTTACGAAAGCACGTACCCGGAACTAAATGGGCCAATCCGTGGAGCCGTTACGTTAAGCCCCCGCTGATTGGTCCAAATTGACCAATCCACACACACTCAGTGCAGGCAGCGAGCCGTTTAGTGGAGAAAGTGAATACTGCTGAATACACATACTTTACAGAGATGCTGTATGCGAAACCAATGTGAGTTTGGAAAATTGCACAGTATTTTTCTATTTTAGTATACCTCAACAAAGGAATTATGATTAGTGGAAATGGCCTTGACATGTGACCTTTAAGAAACTAGTGTTGCTTGCATCCTATTTTTAAAAAAAAAGGCATTTCTTTTTATACTCTACTAAAATGCAAAAAAAAAAGTTTGATTCTATTAATTGTGTCTTTTTTATTGCACTTGTGGAGCTTCAGATCTGAGTTGTCTTATTAGTAAGCCTAATTTATACTTTTGTACTAACACTATTTTTATATAATGGCAAAGAAAGGGTTCAGAGTATTTTCTTTTTTTCCTGTGTCATATGTGGCAGCACTGTTCAATGTTTCTTGAAAACATTACCCACTGTAGTATGTGACGTGTGGTGACGTGTGAATAAACTCCAACTCTGTATCAACAACACTGTTGTGTAACTTCAGTTGAATACTTGTATGTGTGTAGATTAGAAAGAGGTAAGATAAAGGATCTGCAGTATTTTATGAAGTAGGCTATTAATCGTACAAAGGTCAGTTTTATACATGTAGAAGTGTGTATTTACTTGGTAGTAGGCTGTCAGTAATGGCTACGCCTCTCTATTTGGACTGGTAGATCTCGGCAGACTGGCAACTTTAAAAGTAGCTCTCGGTTCAAAAAAGGTTGGGCACCCCTGATATAGTGTATATATGTATATTTACACATGTTCATTTTGTACATTTCTAAAAATAAAGTTTGATTGAAATTAGGGGTGTAACTAGGGATGGGTATCGAGAACCGGTACTAAGTCAATACCGGTACCTGATTGGACGGTATCGGTATACCGTTAAGCCACTGGACAAACGGTGCTGCTATCGGTATATGTGTTACATCTACTTTCTTAGTTTAACTTTAAACCATTCTGGTTGGTTGGGAACCCTCATCCCATGTGATGTATCCGGTTTGAGACCCCTCTGATTGGCCACTGTAAATGCCACTCCGCATCTCTCTCAACAGCGCTCTATAAATTATTTCGGGTGTTTTATTTTAAATAAACAAAGTCTTGGCTTTCAGAATATGACACTTTTATTTCCAAAATCACACGATAAATACATTTTTGAAGCTTGTAAAGGGAAGAAGACCGCTCTCCCTCGCCACTCTGCTATTCCACAGCGCAGCTCCCCCTCCCTCCACTGAAATTATGAATGTAAGGCATAGTAATCATAGATAACAAGGCAGGGTCCGTTACACAGGGTATATGCAGAAATCCTGAGGTCAAATTTAATACCTTTTAAGACCTTTTTTAAGACCCTTTCCATACATTTTAAGACCTCATCGTAACTTTTAGTTCTAACCGGTTACATTGGCGACACACTTTACCTCACATTTACTATATTGATTGTAAGATAGCACAACTAAACAGAGTGAAGACAGACTACTGAAGCCTCCTTTCCACATGAACTTCAACCTCTCTGTGAAGGTCAGGTTTAATGCAGTATGATGCTTTGTTGCTTCTGTACTCTGTGCTCTTTCATTCCAGTAAAACTCCTCAGAAACCATTAGAAACCAGTATTTGACCAATAAACAAAACAATTGACAAAACTTTGAACTATGAAATATATTAAACTTTGGTGAGCTTCAGCAGGGTAATGCCATATAGGAGCTCCCTCACAAATACCCAGGGGTTAAATTGAGCTGGGGCTGTCCGGGGCTAAGCCCTGGCACATAGGACGATGCTCTGACGTCATCACCCTCACACATTTGTCATATGTTTACAAAAAACGATATATATCAGTGTTTCCCCTAGGATGGAGTCATAGCAGCGCTGCTAAGGCACGTGGGCCCAGCATAATGTGAGCGCGTGGAATCTTTTAGTGTGTGCGCGTGCGAAGTGCGCCCCGCCAATTTGTTAATATGTGTCAGCACAAGAAAGGCTCTTGAGGCCTAGTACCAGGGCCGGTGCTAGAAAATTTGCTGCCCTAGGTGAGATTTTAGGTGACATTTTATGTGTAAAGAATAAATGAAAAATCTCTACAAAAGACAAATACACTGCAAAAACAGAAACTTATTTTTTTTTTAACATTTTACAGTAAAATGCTTCAATCTGGTGCACTTTGAGCACACAATTACTAGAGACCTGATCTAGGGGGTACAACTCTAAAATGCCCATATGAAAAAGATCGGTTTGCATTTTATTAATCAAATAAGTATGTGAACATAACCAATAACCTACCATAGCCAATAACAAATAAATGTCTTATTCATATTCATACAAATTCATATCTTTACATTACATTACATTACATTGCATTTAGCTGACGCTTTTATCCAAAGCGACTTACAATAAGTGCATTCGACCAGGAAGATACAACCTTTAAGAAAACAGAATCATATAAGTACATCAGGTTTCATAGAGCCAAACATTTCAAGTGCTACTCAACTGGCATTTAGAAAGCCAGCCCTTTATTAGTATATAAGTGCTTTGTTAGTAATTTTATCGCTCGAAGTGGAGTCTAAAGAGATGAGTTTTCAGTTTGCGTCGGAAGATGTGTAAGCTATCTGCTGTCCTGATTTCAATGGGGAGCTCATTCCACCATTTTGGAGCCAGGATAGCAAACCCACGTGTTTTTGCTGACGGGAACTTGGGTCCCCCTCGCAGTGCGGGTGCAGCGAGCTGTTTGGCTGATGCAGAGCGGAGTGCACGTGCTGGGGTGTACGGTTTAACCATGTCCTGGATGTAGGAAGGGCCAGATCCATTCGCAGCATGGTACGCAAGTACCAGTGTCTTGAAGTGGATTCTAGCAGTTACTGGAAGCCAGTGAAGGGAGCGGAGGAGCGGTGTGGTGTGGGAGAATTTGGGAAGGTTGAAGACCAGACGAGCCGCTGCATTCTGGATGAGCTGCAGAGGTCGGATGGCACATGCAGGTAGACCAGCCAGGAGGGAGTTGCAGTAGTCTAGGCGTGAGATGACGAGAGCCTGGACCAGAATCTGCGCTGATGTCTGGGTCAGCTGGGGACGTATCCTCCTGATGTTGTAAAGCGTGTATCTGCAGCAGCGGGTTGTAGCAGCGATGTTTGCAGTGAAGGACAGTTTGTTATCTAGGACCACACCCAGATTCCTTGCAGTCTGAGTCGGGGAAACAACAGAGGTGCCGATGTTGATATCTTATTTTACCTAGTTAACCTAGCGCCCACCGTACAGGGCAAATTAAACATGTAACCGGGGTGAAAAGGGTGTTACATTTACTTAATTATGAATGTTGTTACATCAAGGCCGAACATTTGAATGAGCGCCAACGGTCACAAATGTTTTTTCCCTCCCAGAGCTACCAGCGCAGCGCCCCCCGGATCTGGCGCCCTATGCCAGTAACACAAATACTACAAATCTACATAACAAACAATCAAATGAAAAAGGTCGCCACTTATTATTATTTTTGGGTACCTGGCTGGCGCCCCCAAGCAGCGGCGCTCATATTTCAGCAGCGGCGCTGCGCCGCCACTATTTGTATATAGGGGAAACACTGTATATGTTAAGACTTTTCTCGTCCTTAATATAGACTATATTTAGATCATGTGTTGACTTTACTTTAAAATAGCAGATCTCTGTGACCGGATATAGTTTCGCTTAGTGAACATGTGTCTCTTCGTTGGAGGAGCAGCATCGCCCGGACTCCGCTGCTCCTTTGCGGCATCGCCCGGACTCCGCTGCTCCTTCGCGGCATCGCCCGGACTCCGCTGCTCCTTCGTGGCTCCTCCGTGCAGTAGGGCTGTCCCGAATACCATTTTTCAGGCTCCGGATATTCGGTAGTAATCAGCAGCGAATATTTGAATATTCGGTGCGGAGAGATTTGTATTTTTTTATTTCAAAAAGGTTTCATAACACGCTCCGAATCCGAGACATCTGACAACACGCTGTTAAGCAGAAGCGCAGAAAGAGCATACTATTACGATTTATATTTATTTATTGTCTCAGTACTCGCAAACATTAAAACTAAATGTGTCCTCTGTAGGGTAACTGTAGGGTCTGCTGTATTGTTGAGGATGTTGATGGCTGGGATGCGTTGCACAAGTTATTATTAGGTTGAGCTACTCAACTTTATGCCATTGCCTTAGCCCCAGATGTTCCCACATTACTCCTATTATTTTCACTATTCGGATAAAATAAAAATAAATAATATAAAAAAACAATTCGATTGCACGTTTTTATCATGTGTAACGTTACTGTTTAAACGGCGGATAAAGCAGCTTCATCATGGCAACTTGACAACAGCTAAGCTAAGCTAGGCTACTACTTACAGCATCCAGGTGACTTTTCAGAATTGTTGTGCCACCGTGGTAGGCCAGTTTCTTATCGCATATTTGGCACATATTCTTCTTACCGTCGTCCAATTTAAAATGGTCCCACACAGCTGAAGTCTTCGGCATTTTGTGGGTGAAGCGAGATTAAGCGTGCCGTTTGCGTTCGTGACTGTGAGTGAACGCGATGTCAGGAGCACAGGCTGAGATTGTATATATTTCCGCATTTTAAAAGTGCGATTCAAAAGTATAAATATAGTATAAGAATATGGCAATTGGTCGTTATTAATAGCATACATTTAGAAGAAAAAAAAAAAAGAAAAAAAAAAAGAAAAACGAATATCCGAATAATGAAATTGAAACCCGAATAGTTGGCCAACGAACGAATATTCGAATAGTCGAATATTCGGGTACAGCCCTACCGTGCAGAGAGTCTGCACTGCAGCGGTGTGTGTCAGCGACGTGCAGTCAGGGGAGGCACGGATTGGCCATCGGGAGAGTCGGGACTTAAACGCCGCGGCTTTCTGGCTAGCACTTAGTATGTGGGACTGGACAGCTTCGATCCTCCCCCCCCCCAAGGCAACGAAACTTAAAATAAGAAGCAGCATTTTACGGCGCGCAATGCATGGGGCCACCTTGAGGGAGTTTCCCTACATGTCGTTTCAGTCAATTAAAGGGTGTTTCATGTTGTCGTTGCTGTGGACCTTCTTAATACCTTTATCAATTACGATTTATCAACTTTTAATACTTTTTAAGACCCTGCGGACACCCTGTTAAAGTACCGATACTAACTAAACTGAGGAATTGTAACGTTTTTAATGGCAGGGTATTGCGGTACCTTTCAAGTATCGGTACACCGTGCAACCCTAGGCAGCATAGATGTTACGTGCTCCCCTCCTTGTTCTCTTTTCTGTCTCCCTGCTGCACCTGGTCTGCCCCTGGCTACGCCTCTGCCCAGGTGTTCCTAATTCCACTCAGCCGTATTATAAGGAGAAACTGAAGGAGAAGGAGGTCTCGCCTATCCTAACGCCGGGAGACACTCGCCTTTAATTATCCCTCTGCTACTTTTGAGCTGTAGACCATTTATCTGCTGATGTTTTTATGTTTAGCCTGGAGAACCAGGTAGTCCAGTTTTTGCGGCTTTATTTTGTTTCCCATAGGGTATCTATTTGATTTCTGGTTGGGGAGGGAAACTCTGGGTCCTACGGCCCGTGGTGTGGCTGGCTCGGGTTCCCTCCTTCTGTTTGTTTCTTTTGGCCAGTCCTCTAGACTTCTTTCCATTTGCCGGATTGTTTTTGTCAGTAAACGGCTGTACTTCAATAAATTATCGTTATCAAGTACTGGTTTTTGCGTGTATTATTTTATGTTGCGGGTCTCCTCACGAGCCACTACCACGGAGTAGAGGGCGGGTCGTAACATTAGGCGCATTCACACCGCAGTACTTTTCCCACAAATGTTCATGAGAACTTAGTTCATTGGAACTCTTTAGTTCTGATGAACTAAGTACAGATCGCGTTCACACCGGATTAAGTCCCTGGGGGTGGATTAGGCAAATGCAGCCGCTGACGTCACTTCTTCTGCTTTTGGTTTACTGGCAGGCCGCAAACAACTTCACGGCGTATACTGCCGCCCAAAATCCCCGGCCGGAAGTCCCCGGTTGTTGGGGGGAGTCCCAGCAGCTTCTACTGAAGCCTTCCGAGTAAATCGCCAGAACGCCGACACCTCCTCATCTCCATCGCTCCCATGTTTTATTTTGTGTTGCCATAAGTTAGTCTCTCTGCGTTTCTGCGCTGGGCTAATGCCAATACTAATAATGCTAATAAAATGGTGGCTTCACAACACTTTTTTTGAGTTTTACGGGGCGTGGTTTGCAATCCGCCAAGCCAATCAGAAATATAGCTCTTTTATCACAAGAGAGCCGCATGAGAGTCCCTGCTCTCTAGCAGGGATGGAAAAGGGGGTAAAAAGGTTCTCATGAATTAATTTTAGTTCCGGCTCTTTTTGGTGTGAACGCGACATTTCGGAACTATATCGGAACTAAAGTGGGAAAAGTACTCCGGTGTGAACGCGGCTAATAGACATGTATTTTCG
Source organism: Notothenia rossii (assembly GCF_949606895.1). Lineage (NCBI taxonomy): Eukaryota > Metazoa > Chordata > Actinopteri > Perciformes > Nototheniidae > Notothenia > Notothenia rossii. Next base: position 75,216,531 of record NC_136907.1, on the reverse strand, counting down.
GTGTTAGAGTTTTACTCGCCACAGGGTGTACTTTGAGGGTTTGTGACTGTAGCAAAAGCTACATAACACAAAATGGGACGGGAAATAACCGGAAAAGCATGACATGGGACCTTTAAGATGCACTGTTCAGAGGAGACAGCGTGAATTAGGCCTTCATGGTCCAATTGCTGCAAAGATCCACTACTGAGGATGAAGAACAAGAAGAGAATTGTTTGGGCCAAAAAACACAAGGATTGGACATTAGACCAGTGGAAATCTGTACTTTGGTCTGATGGGTACAAATTTGAGATTTTTGGTTCTAACCTCTGTGTCTTTGTGAGACGCAGAGAAGGTGAGCGGATGGTTTCTGCATGAGTGGTTCACACTGTGAAGCATGGATGAGGAGGTGAGATGGTGGTGGAGGGGGCTTTGCTGGTGTCACTGTTGGTGATGTATTCAGAATTCAAGGCACCCTTAACCAGCATGGCTACCACAGCATTCTGCAGTAGCCAGCAAAATATAAATCATATTCTGGATTTTTTAACACTTTTTTGTTTCGAGATAATTCTAGTTAATGTGTTCTTTTATAGTGTTGATGTCTTCAGTATAAATCTACAAAGTACAACCAATTTAAATAAATAAAAAACTTTGAATGAGAAGATGTGTCCAAACTTTTGACTGCATCTAATACTAGTGTATATCTCTCTCAAAAAAATAATAATATATATATACAGAATATATTATAAATACATGTTGGCAATAATTGATTGATGAGATTTGACATTAATTTATATTAATGTTTTAATTACTTAATTACCTTTGTACTAGTTCCCCTATTCTTTATGAAGTAACATTTTAGATGTGTTTAGTTTATTATTATTTTTTTTCTCAACAACACAGCAGGACTCTGCAAACACTGTCGCGAAGAGGCGTAGCGAAGAGACGGAGCAGCTCCATCTGTTGCTGCCTGCGATCTGCGATCTACGGAGGCCTGCTCCCACCTGTAGAGTACGGCTGTACTGAGGAGGTTTTTACCCCGGAGTCGTCGCAGAGAGACGGAGTGGCTCCACGCTTCGGGATTGGCCTGCTTCCACCGGGCGTGTGCTGCTGTGCGGAGGAGGATTTACCACGGCTGGGGCCTGCTTTCCACCTGTCCTGGTTCTGCTGTTGCAGAGGCCTGCTTTCACCCCGGGGATACCACGGAGGGACCCGGAGCGCTTCCACGCTGCTGCTTTCGCCTGTCCTTTGCTGCTGTGCTGATTTGCCAGGAACATCGTGGATACTGTGTGCTGGTCTGGGAAAATGGCCCATATCGGGATTCTGCTGTGCCTGTTAACTATTTTGGACTATGAGAAGATCTCTAGTCATTCTGAGAAGTCTACTGGATTCAGGTCTGTTCTGCCACCCGCAGTGGGCATCCCCTGCAAAGGTTCGGATGTGTTACACAAACAATTACCGGTTGCCTTGTCACAGTCAATCTGCTGGACAAAATATGTTTGTCTTTTTTGTTTTCCTGCGATGATGGTTCTTCAGGACTGCTTCTTAAGCTCTAATCACACTCCTGCAGACTTTTCCGGTGTTTCTAAAGTAGATGACAATGTATGTGTGTCGATTAAGAGGAAAAGATGCCTGGTTCTTTTGTTGTTATTACTGTCAAGAAATGTACAACCTAACCCTGGTCCGCCCAGTAGTAGTAGTAGTCAGATCGCTACTCCTGCTGATTTTAAAGCTAGGTCTGGGTTGGGTTTCATCCACTTGAATGTGCGCAGTCTGTTAGGTAAACTAGATTTTGTCGGCATTTGGGCGAGCTCGACAGACGCTGGCGTCATTGTTTTATCAGAAACATGGCTAAATAAATCTATTTTGGCCTCTGACATTGCCTTAAATGGTTATAATGTGTATCGTACCGACCGGCCTAATAAAGGTGGTGGCGTTGCCATTTATGTTAAGAATAAGTTCAGTGTAACCACAGTAGTTTCCAAATCTATCAGTAAGCAATTTGAATTTTTAGCCCTAAACATAGAAGTGGCAAAGTCACACCACCAGTTTGTTTTACTGTAAACTTGGAGGAAGCCTGCGTGCAGAGCAGACTGCAGCAAGCTACACACCGACCCCGCCCCCACCCCCCCTCTCCCTCACACGTGCGACTAAAGATGAACAAAGCGGCAGGTAAAAAGAGTTCCTCCTCGTGGAACTACTTCGAACTTACAAGTCCAAAGGAAGTTAAATGCAAGCTCTGCGAAAAGACGTTGGTCTATCACAGCTCAACCTCAACAATGCGTTCGCATTTGAGTGCGAAGCACGCCAAAAGGTTACAGAGAAAGACGCAGCACAGCCGGCCATTACCAACTTCACTTCAAGGCCACGACGTTGTGATGACATGCGTGTAGGTGAAATAACTGCACTAATCACCAATATGATAGTGAAGGACATGCTGCCAATACGTTTCGCGGAAGGAGGGGGTTTCCTTAAGCTTATGGCAAGCGTGGAACCAGAGTACAGGGTCCCGGGCCGTACTACAATGACCAAACGTATAGAAAAGCTGTACAAAGATAAGGCATATGATCTGCGCAGAAGCTTGTCAACTGTCTCAAAGGTGTCGATAACCACCGACGGGTGGACAGCACTCACAACAGAATCGTACGTTACCATAACCTGCCATTACATCGACAGTGAATGGGAGATGAAGAGTGCGGATCTACAGACCCTTGACCTGGCCGATGACAGCTGGATCGTGATGGAAGAGATGCTGCCGGTGTTGCGCTCCCTGAAATGCGCTACTACTGCCCTGTGTGGAGAGTCAGGGGTTTCCAGCTCCATGATTTATCCTGTCACAGCAACTTTGCTGACCAAACACCTGCCTGTTGCTCCAGAAGAGTCTAAAAAGGTTGCAGAGTACAAGCAAACCGTGTCTGTGTCACTGAAACGGCGACTGAAACCCGACGAAGTGGAGAGTGCTAAGAACGTTCCGTTCATCGCATCGTTTCTTGACCCGCGGCATAAACATCTGAAGTTTGCTAACGATGCGCTCAGGGATGATGTCAAGGCCAGAGTCAAGGAGCTGCTTTCAGCCTTAGGAGCAGACGCCAGACCAGAGATCACCGAGGAGGACTCCTCTGAGACTGAGTCTGAGTCTGAGTCAGCGAGGGGGTCTTCAGCCGGGGGGGTCTGCAGCGAGGGGGTCTGCAGCGACCAAGAGACCACGATACGACAAAAAGTCAGCAATGCTAACATTGTTTGGAGAAGAGTACCACGCGGAGGAACCTGTAACGCCTGAAATGGAGTTAAGCCACTACTGTGATGAAAAGTGCATCGCTCCCCATTTGGATCCCCTCGATTGGTGGAGAGTAAATGAGACGAAGTACGAAAGGTTGGCACAACTTGCGAGGTCATATTTGTGTGTGCCGGCCACGTCTGTGCCCTCGGAAAGGGTTTTCTCGGCGGCAGGACTAATCCTTAACCGGCTGCGCTCTCGGCTACACCCTGAGCGCGTTGACCAGCTCATCTTTTTGAAAAAGAACAACTAAATAGTAAGACGTTTTGTTGTTGCAAGGGAAGCTTTAATTTGTATTATTTGGAGCCTAATTTCTATAGCCTAAAAGACTCACTCCTTACTGTTTGTTAGAATGTTCAATACAATAGCCCTACTGTTATTTATAGACTATAATGCCATTTTGATTTATTATTTCGATGCATAAGCAAGTGATGCTATTGTTTTTGTTGACTGATTACTGCATTATTATTTTATTCGTGATTGTTAACTAGGCTATGAAGGTGAAATTGCACGGCCTATTGTTCTAGTGCCTGCCATTGCCTTTTTTTGAAGATGCGAGATGCGCGCACACACAATAGGATATTTATTGAATGTATTTCAATGCTGCTATTATTAATACAGGCTACATGATGGTGGTTTATTTTTTGTTATTTTCTAAAGTGCCTGCCATTGCCTTTATTTGAAGATGCGCGATGCGCACACAATTTATTTATTGCAATGCTGCTAGGCTACAGCCTGTATTAATAATAGCAAAGCAATAAATAAATTGCTATAATAATATTTATTGCAATGCTGCTATTATTAATACAAGCTGTAGCCTGTATTTAATAATGGCAGCATTGCAATAAATACATTGTGCGCGCATAGCGCATCTCCAAATAAAGGCAATGACAGGCACTTTAGAAAATAACAAAAAATAAACCAACATCATGTTGGTCGGTCGAATAATCGATTATTATTCGCCAGGGCTGCCGAATAATCCATTTTGATCATGGTCAGTTTCTGGCAACCCTAGTTGTAGCCACAATTAGGGACACAAAAGTCAAAAAGGTTAAACCTCGTATTATCATCAAGAGAGACATAAAACATTTTGTGGAGCAGGGTTTTGTACATGATCTGTTTGGGTTTGATTGGGGGAAAATCGATCTGTGTGCTGATGTAGAAACTGCATGGTCTTATTTTTATCTTGGTTTTATGGAAATTATTGATAGACATGCACCCCTGCGTAAATCTAGAGTGAAGGGACGAGAAAATCCTTGGTTTTCTGCTGAACTGTCCAGTCTCCTGCATGAGAGAAACAAGGCCTGGGCAAAGGCTAGGAAATCAGGCTCAGAGGTAGAATGGCTGCGTTTTAGGCAGCTAAGGAATAGCTTCACTTCACATGTCAAAAGTGCTAAATCTAAGTATTATCTGTCAGTTACCACAAAGAACCTGAACAACCCTAGAAAATTCTGGAAAGCCATAAAATCAATATCCACCAGTGATATCCGTAATGAGCTATCTCCGTGCCTTACCACAGCATCTGGCACTATATCGGATAGGGCCACCATAAACCACCATCCCCTAAATTGTTTTAATGAGCATTTTGTGTCCTGTGGCTCTCTGTTTCTAACTCTGCTTCTGTGAACACCACAGTCGGTGACTCAGAACAATGTGGTCTGGAAAACCCTTTCAGTTTTACTCCTTTTACTGTTGATGTTGTTCGTGAAGTCTTAACCAAGCTAGATCCTAAAAAGCCGGCTGGTCCGGACAATGTAGAACCTTTCTTTTTAAAGATAGCTGCAGATTTTATTGCTCCACCTCTTACTACTCTTTTTAACCTCTCCCTCAGCACAAACAAAATCCCAAAAGTATGGAAGTCAGCTTATGTCCTGCCACTACAAAAAGGAGGGGAGGCCACCTTATTAAACAATTATAGACCCATCTCTAAATTATCAGTTCTGGCGAAGGTGCTCGAACGCCTAGTGAGTGAACAAGTAAAGGTGTTTTTATGTAACAATGACATCCTGTCTAAACATCAATCAGGCTTCAGAAAGCAACATAGCACCATCACTGCCACAATGAAAGTGGTGAATGACATTACGAATATTTTAGATAATAAGCAGAGTTGTGCAGCTCTATTTGTTGACCTATCCAAAGCTTTTGATACCGTCGATCATCGCATTTTGAATCAGAGGCTACTCAGTATTGGTATATCCAACCATGCAGTGGGGTGGTTTGTGAACTACCTCTCTGAAAGGTCCCAATGTGTTCAGTTTGATGGGCTGTCTTCTGAGTGGTTAAACATCACTAATGGAGTACCACAAGGCTCAGTTTTAGGTCCGCTATTATTCTGTATCTATATTAATAGTTTAGGTGAAAATGTCGAAGGAGAAAACTTACATTTTTATGTGGACGATACCGTTATGTACTGGGCAGGTCCCTCGATTAACGAGACTGTTGTTAAATTACAGGCTGTTTTTAGCATTATTCAGGCTCAGCTCTCTGAGCTTAAGCTTCTTTTAAATTTGGATAAAACCAAGGTAATGCTCTTTTCTAAAGCTAAAGCTAAAAATACACCAGAGACTGCTTTGGATATTGTAACTACGCAAGAAATACAACTTGAAGTGGTTACCTGTTACAAATACTTGGGTATCTGGCTTGATGACTGTCTCACTTTTAAATTTCATGTAAATAACCTGCTTAAAAAGCTGAGGGTTAGGCTAGGTTTCTTTTACAGAAATAAGTCCTGTTTCTCGCTTGAGGCTAGCAAAAGGCTAGTAACTGTGACCTTTTACCTGTGCTGGACTATGGTGATTTGTTATATGCACCTGCCCATTACCTGAGCAAGTTAGATGCTGCGTATCACAGTGCACTGAGATTTTTGACAAATTGTAAAACACTTACGCATAACTGTACACTGTATACCAAGGCGGTTTTGCCATCACTTACTGTACGGAGGCTCAGTCACTGGTACTTTTTCATTTACAAAGCCATGTTGGATAAACTACCATCTTATATCTGCTCCCTGATCTCTCTGCGAATTGAAAGTACTTATTGCCTGAGATCTCATGCTATGGTTTTATTAAATGTGCCAAGTGCTAGGACTGTCTTAGGGAAGAAAGCTTTTCGATGTGCAGCTCCACTAACATGTAACAGTCTGCAAAAAGAATGGAAAATTACCAAGCTAGTACCATTACATGTTTTTAAAGCTCGGTTGGATGCTACAAAATCAGATGCTGTTGGTACCTGTACATGTGGATAGATATGTAAATTGTAATCCCTGTACATTTTGCTGTATGATGTCCTTTTGTTGTTCTGTTGTTTATGTTTTTATGTTTTCATGTGGAACCTACTGCTGCAGGTCTCCCTTGAAAAAGAGATCATTGATCTCAATGGGATTTTACCTGGATAAATAAAGGTTTTGAATTGAATTGAATTATTGAACATATTTATTCATTGATTTCTTTATGAATTATTCTCCCGCGATTTGAATTAAATATTATTATAGTATTTGGTTTTACACATTTAAAAAGAAAAAGTGAATAAAGAAGCACATTAAAACTAAAGTAACAATGTATGTCACATTTAACCAACTAGTGCCTACATGTATGGGTAATATTTAAATCAATAAATTAAATAGCATATTATTCAATGTATGTATTTTTATAAATATATTTATTTTGGTAGGTTTGCTCTTCCGTAATACATTTTAATTATAATAATAAAGTATATGTGTCTAATAAAAATTAGATACTTTTAATTAAAAGAAGATATGAATGCAGTACTTTAACTTGTAATGGAGTATTTTTACAGTGTGGTGTTTGTACTTTTACTTCAGGATCTACTACTTGCAGCAAGTGCTGATAAAGGGTCTAAAATGTTATTAATGTGATAATAAAGTGCTACTGAAGAGTGTAAAGTGTTAGTTAAGGGTAAATGAAACATACCTGCTCTGTGTATCCGAAGCTGAGGCTGTAAAACAGCGTCCAGTAGTTTCTGGAGTCTCTTGATCTCCTCTTTGGAAAGAGACAGCTCCTCCTCGTACTCTGCTATCGTTTTTTCAAACAAAGCAAATATCTCTTCAACAGTGAGTCGCTGCTTCTTCAACGACAGCAGCATTTGGACTTTACTCATGTTTACTAGATCACCTTTTCCTGCAAAATCCGTTAAACACACCGTTTCTCTCTCCATCAAACTCTCAATCTGACTAGTGTCGCTAACGTGTTTTCAGCTAGCATGCTAAGCTAGCTCCTATAGTCCGAGGTAAACGCTCCAGAAAAAAGAGCACACAGTCCATTCAGAGGTTTATCCAAACACACAGATGATGGATCAGTAGTGCTGGAGCTCACACACACTTTCTCAGGAACACAGAAGTAGCGACGAGACGCCACCTCGATCCAGGTTCTTCTTATTCTTCTTCTTCTCTAGGTTTTTCTTCTTCTTCTTCTTCTTCTTCTTTCGTGTTTATTGGCGGTTGGCAAACCAACTTGTAGGCGCATTACCGCCACCAACTGGACTGGAGTGCGTTTTTGCGTTCTTATTGTTCTCCTTACTATAGCCTGGGCCCTTTTATACTGATTCAAAGCTTCCTGAGAATGGAGTTTTTTTAGTTGCCTGAATGCTTTATTCCTGTCTTTAATGGATTTACTACATTCACCATTCCACCAGGGTACACTCTTGGTACACCTAACTCCTGCAATTTCCGGAATTGTTTCTTCAGCTGAATGAATGATAACCTTAACCAACTCATCATTGAATTGATTTATATCATCATAATTTTCCTCTTGAAGTGTTTTACATCTATTCATACTTACAACTTGGAAGGCATCCCAATTAGCCTTTCCCAATTTCCATCTAGGAATTTTCTTTTCCTTTTCAAACCTTATGTTAGTCCCAACTTTAGTCATTACCGGATAATGATCGCTGCCCACTGTAGTATGCTTTACCACATTCCATGTATTTATACCTGCTAAAGCACTAGATACAAATGTCAGATCGAGTACTGTTTCCATATTCTTCGTGCAATTATATCGTGTTCCTTCCCCAGTGTTAATACACACTAGCCAGAGGTCATCTATAAATTCCTCAACTACTGCACCATTTGCATCTGTGCTACTGCTTCCCCATAGCGAGTTATGTTAATTAAAATCCCCACACCATATTAGTGAACCCCCAGCATCCTCAAATATACTTTGATCTAATTTCCCACATGGATTATAATAATTTACTATATCTATAGGTCCTCTATCATTCCATACCCTTATAACTATTGCTTCATGATCTGTACTTACATGCATAACTTTGTAACTTATACCACTCTGTATGAATGTTGCAACTCCTCCCCCTCTGCCAGAGTCCCTATCTCGTCTAACTGCAGTATATCCCTTCACAATAAAATCCAGTTGTGGTTTCAGCGATGTTTCCTGAATACAAAGAACATTAGGTTTCTCTCCCAGGTTGTCAATATATTTTTTGAACTCTTGTCCATTTGCAATTAAACTGTTAACTGTAAACTGTGTTAAATTGAGCGAAATGAGGAATGGCTAAAATGCATGATGTTTGGTATTTTTGAAAAATAAAAAGTATAAATATGCCTTATATAGGTATGGTCCTACACCAGCGACGTGCAGTCAGGGGAGGCAGAGCCTCAACTGTCATACTCAAATGTAACGCAAAAACAACTAAAGAAAAACTAAATAGTAATAATAATAAAATGTCTCCACTGATCTATGATGTAAGTGTGATTTATGTATGATTCCAATCGCTTTTTAAAGTCAAAATCAGCACATTTGCAGAGCTCCGCTACAACTACGGGTAGCGATGAGAAGTGAGGCAGGGACGAGCTCTGCCTCTCGCAAGCCCACAGTAACTTGCTGGACCACGGGCACTAATTTAGCGCGGGCACTTATTTTGTGAGCGCGCTCAAGCCAGTTACTGTGGGGTGAGGTGAGGCACAGACGAGCTCTGCCTCACCTCAGAATGCGTCACCCCACAGAAACTGGCTGGAGCGCGGGCACTAAGCGCATGCCTGTTACCATCTCACTGTATGTCACCAATGTAATGTTTGTAAATACCTTTATTACATTTATCCTCGCCATCCATAGTCTCTAAATAACTTATTTCACTTATATATGATATTTAGGCTCGCTGGTCTCATCATACAACGGCAATGAAAAAAGCACCAGGGGATGCAGCCATAAGCTCTGCCGCACTGAAGGGGGCGCACGTGAGCCCACAGGTTCTTGTTGCTACTGTTATTCTACGCAGAGACGGTAGACATAAACAACAAACTGGACTTTTGAAACTACAGGAAGATAAGGAGGACTTTTACAAAAAACTAATAGAGATTGTTGTCCAGAAGGAGAGCATGGACTTAATCTTCAAGTCAAGGTAAGACCACAATTTTAATGAAAATGGGATCTTACAAAGAAAGAACAATCCAATATTTAGATTTTGGGTATCCTTTTGTTGAACGGTCTGTTTAAAATGAATTGAAGCATCAGACTAAAAAAGCTTTTGAAAATAACCGAATATTTTGATTATGGTCAAAATATAATATTTGTAAATCTGACTGTGAAAGAGTCAGTGCCTCACCGCACGTTTAGTTTTGATTCAATGCTGAGTGCAGCCAACCTGACAGTCTCTTCTCTGTTATTGCAGACCGCAAATACCTCATTCCTTCAGTACTTGGGTCCGAATGCTTCTCGTTTTGCGCCGTACCGTTCAAATGAAATTGCCGCCAATCATATTTCCACGGTCGCGCCAGGTCCGGGGGACAAGACGTGCGTCTTGTGCTGCATTCACTTGCACTCGGACTTTAGAGACTTTCTCTCATAAATGTCCGATGAGCCACAACTTTTCTTTCAAAACAAAGCTGCCAACTGGGGTGGCAAGGCCTATTTTGAGGGTAGCAGTTGCCCCCTCATGCCACCCCAGTAGGTGAAACTAGGCTACTACTACAGTACAGATGCAACTAGATGAGCTGTTAACTCTCGCTCTGACTTTTTTTTTTAAACACACACATTTTTTCCCACCCGCATTCCGCGAAGACCCGCCCTACTGTGCCTCTGAATCGCAGACTGTTGGTGGGGGAAATAAACGCTGACGGGATGCTGAATGTGATTGGACTAATGCGTTCACAGACACACACATACAGTGGAACAGTCGGACATGCAGAGCGCTGTTTGCAGTGGAGATAGCGGAACATTTTGACTCGTTACGTTGTGGCGATGTATCGCAGATAACACATATGAAAAGTATAATTTGCTCAGAGTCCAGAGACAGTTGTGGTTCGGTCCGGATCCGGACCGGAGTCCGGACTTTGAGGTTGCCTGGTTTAGCTAGAGCGGCATTGTTTTGGATTAACTCAACCGGATAAATCAAAACATATCCAGGATAGGTTGAACTAGATTCGTAGTATACCCCCCTGGTTAGCCGCTCAGCATAAGTTACCATGGAGATCTAGCCTGCTAAAAAGAGAACCAGCTTCGTAGGACCGGAAAGCCCGAGCTTTCCTTGAAGTTAGCCGGCTAAGCGAAAATCCAGCTTCGTAGTATGGCCTCTGGGGGGTATACTACGAAGCAGGATTTTCTTGGCTTTGTACTTGGTTTTTTTCTAGCTCTGTCCCTGATCATTTTCAGAACCTGAAGGCTCTATACGGACTATCTTCTGGTTCTTTTTGTGATCCATCCATTATCTCTTCTCTCTGTCCAGTGAATTACACTTTTGTTACTGGAGCAGGTAAAGCATACAACAGATACTTTCAGCAATATCGGAGCACAAAGTGGAAGCTTGGATGAAACACAGCGGACTTCTAAACAAACTTGGAAGAAATAAAGTTGGGTTTAATGCGTTCTAATATTGCAATACAAACCCATGATGTAATGACAGTCATCAAGAATAATTTAGACATTGAATGCTCATTTCAGTAGACTTAATCAAACAAAACATAAACATATTGGACATGGCCTCAAGACTGTAACCTCTTCACATTCTGTTGAAATAGTCAATTACTAGCCATATCTTACACATTGCTGTTTCGAATCATTAATATGTGGATGACAGTTGAACTGTAGGATGTAACATTTATGCCATCTGTTGGAAAGAAGACGTATTGCTCTGTTGGTGTTGTTTAGACAACAAAAACAGAGTGAAGCTCTCATTTCATAAACAATCTTTGAGTACAGACACCGTCCTGCAGAGATCACACAACCCAACAACACGTTTTTGGTCTAGCATCACTTTACAAAACGTTTACATTAAGACACTAAGACTAGCTGGTCCCTTGTAAAGGTCAGTCCACCTTAAATGAGCAGTGGATGATCAGCAGCTGAAAGGCAGGACACGGGAACTTGGTCCTGAGGAGATGTAACGATTATTAAACAAGAAATAGTCCGGCATATGTGATTTTTAGCGAATCGGTTGCAGGTGGGTGAAATCAGGCTTAGGGAGTAACGTATTACATGTAACAGCATTAGGTCATCAGGATACAAAATAGACAAATGTATTCCCCTACAGTTACAGAAGCAGCTGACGACCAACACACTTGTGTCTTTTGAAACGATTACGCCATTTAAATCTTTTGTCACAAACATTGCAGCTCTATTTTTCATCTCCTGTGTGGACTCTCATGTGTCGTTTTACACCTCTTTTCCTTGCAAAATATTTCTTACAGACTGAGCAGCTGAATGGTTTCTCTCCTGTGTGGACTCTCATGTGTTCCTTTAAACTTCCTCTATGCACAAAAGATTTGTTACAGACTGAGCAGCTGAATGGTTTCTCTCCTGTGTGAATGGTTTCTCTCCTGTGTGGACTCTCATGTGTTCCTTTAAACTTCCTCTATGCACAAAACATGTGGTACAAACTGAGCAGCTAAAGGGTTTCTCTCCTGTGTGGATTCTCATGTGTTCCTTTAAACTTCCATTATGTGTAAAAGGTTTGGTACAGACTGAGCAGCTAAAGATTTTCTCTCCTGTGTGGATTCTCATGTGTTCCTTTAAACTTCCACTATTTGAAAAAGCTTTCTTACAGACTGAGCAGCTGAATGTTTTATTTTCAGCACTACGTTGTGGATCACTGACAGATTCATGTCTATTTTTCAGTGAGTTTGAGCCTGATGCAGGTTCTCTGGTCTCTTTCCAATCAGCACTGTCTTCAGTGTCAGGTTCAGAAGAGTCTTCAATGTCAAGTTCAGAAGAGTCTCCAGTGTCAGGTTCAGAAGACTCTTCAGTGTCGTCCTCAGTCTTTGGTTGTAAACTGCTCTCTGGATCTGAGTTCCTGGCTGGTTCTGGTCCTCGACAGTCATCTCCATCAGCTTCTGTTTCCATGTGTTCAGTTTGTCTTTGATGAGGTCGTGAGGACTGAGGTTTCTCTTTATCATCTTCACTCTTCACAGGGTCAGGAGTGAAATTGGACTTGGTGATATCAGCCTCCTCCAGCTCCTGAAGCTGCTCTCCCTCCTGACTGATCCTGAGTTCCTCCTGTTCCTGCTTAATGTGTGGGGGGGGCACTGGGTCCTCCTGGTCCAGACTGGTGCTCCACTCCTGGTGGTCAGGGAGAAGCTCTTCTTTAACCACCACCAGCAGCTGGACATCTGCAGGAAACACACAGTCAGAACAAACTGTTAAGTGTTAGCATTTAAAAATCTAATCATTAGATTGGGAGACATTTTGCAGCCCTAGTTCATGCCTTTGTTTTTATATCTTCACATTATCTTTCTTAGTCCCACCTATTGCGTATTTTTGTTGGCTCAATTCACCTTATGTAGCTCAGCCCCTTTCCACTTCCAGTTAAAAATTAAAAAGGGTTTTTTCTTGTGGCTTAGCACTAGCTGCAATGTGAACAATAAATTGCATTTGGGATCATTCACAGATACACTACGCCTACAGTATAGAATGAAAATACTCGGTTACAAATTAAAATCCTGCATTCAAACCTTATTTAAGTATACAAATATTAACCCGTTAAGCCCTGAGCCTATTTTTCAAGTCTCAGACTTGAAAAAAACATTTCCAGAACAAATGACCATAACTACACTTCTAAAAGGGATAAATTAATAATCTTTTTTCTCAAAGTAATGATAAACCTGTGAGTTGGATGTAGAAAAGTCAGAATCAATATAGATGTTTTTTTATTTTAAAGAAAATTCAGATTGAACATCGTAAAAAACTGTAAATTATAGTGTCCGTCCAAAAATTATTTTTCACTTATAGTGAAAACTACCCTTGGATGATGGTAAGGTAGACTAAAAGCTTTAGAAATCCAAAGTACAATATATAATAAGTACCCTGTATCCAGATTGATGCAAAACAAGTGACATTTGACCTTTTTAGAGAGGTTTAGCAAAAAGAAATCCACCTCTGGGGTGATTTGGGTGGAAATTAGCGTTTTTACCATTTCTCTGGAACCTATTGGTCGATTTTGGTGATTGACATCCTTTTCTGACCGTTAGAGCCAATAGAATCGAAGGGGAGTTTTCACATAGACACCAATGTTAACACAAAAAGGTGGGAGCTTTGCACATGTAGTTTTGCATGAGAGTGAAGCTATCTCTCGCTCTGACATCTGGAAACGCAAAAGCAGGGTTTATTGCTTATGGATTATCAGAAATAATTTCAAAGGGACACAGACACATTGGATTAACCTATGGATTAACTTCAGCAGCGTTAATGCCATTGAAGACGATTTTTGACCTGACAACGACCAAGGTAGGCCATGTTGCCGGTTTTAGCTACCGAGCGCCACATGTTTTGATTTCTGTTCTTGTTATTATCTCCTCGAGTTCTTATCATAGCGTGATAATGTGTGTACCCATTGATTCTGTGTCTTCTCACGATGCAAATCGATGGGTTGGATGTGCAGAAAAGATCAATAATAAGGGTTTTATGAGTGAATTTCTGTGCAGTAATCTGTTAGAAATGTTCGCTCGTTGCTAATTCAGAGGCTCAGCGTTAGCATTGTGTTTAAAAAAAAAAAGAAGAAGATCAGTTAGATGAGTTTCTTCCCGTTGCATGGATATAAAATATTCATAGTTTATTAAATATTAAGATGCCCTCAGACACTGTTTCCTCAGATGACACGTTTTTCCCTCCGGTATCGGGGGTGCGGTGTAGAAGAGGTTAACAGAACATTTTACAGCACCTTCTTATGTAAAAGTAATGATGGCGCAGTAAAATGTTCGCTGTCAGTGTGCAATTTATTATGTTTCTTGATTATTTCGTATGTTGCATTTTACTGCTGTACATGTTCAAAGTTGAGCTTGTATAAATGATTATAGATGAGGGAACCTGCTAAATATTAAAATGTGTGTGTTTTATATACAGTACCAGTCAAAAGTTTGGACACCTTCTCATTCAATGTTTATTGTCAAAGTGTGGAATGACTTGCCTTCTTAATGTGTTTGAGACCATCAGTTGTGTTGTGCAGAGGTAGAGTTAGTGCACAGTGGAAAGCCCTATTTGACTGCTGTTGTAATCCATATTATAGCAAGAACGACTCAACCCAGTAAAGAGAAACGACCGGGCGTCCATCATCACATTGAGAAATGAAGGCCATCCCCTTAAACTTGGTGATGTCTTATTTTTCTGCCATGTCGCCATATGACTGTATTGGACCAATTATTGGGCATGCTGTGAAAGTGTGGAAACATGTAGAGAAATTGTGCAATGGGTCTGTAGATTGGCATAGTAGCATACCCATTTTTCATAACCTGTTACGACGTATTGGGTTAAAAATAAGCAATCCAATTCCCACAATGGCAAACTCGAGGAATACATTATCTTTCTGACATAACCAACGACAACGGCTTGATGTCCTTCCAAGAATTGAAAGACACGTATAATGTGCCTGGATCTTCTTTCTTTTTCTATTTGCAACTACGTACTGCCATGCGCACATATGGAGTTCCTTGGAATCAACGTCTGCCAACACATCAATTAGTTAAGGTCATATTAAGTCCAAACAGTGTGAGCGGCACTACTTCATATATATATAAAAAGCTGCAAGATAAATTAACCGGATATATTGGCATCTCTGCAGTATAGAACGCAGATCTAAAAAATTATACGTAGACTATTGATTGGAAGAGAATATGGAATAATATCTCCTTAACATCGCGTAACCACAATCACCAATTGATACAGTATAAAATGATACACAGATATTACCTGTCAACCAGAAAATGATGTCAATTAAGGATGATTCCAAGCCCCATATGCCTTCTCTGTAACCAAAAGACTTTTGGCACATATGTACACATGGTTTATGAATGTACTGCAGTAAGAACGTTCCAGAAACAGGTTATTGACATTGTATCTGAGATTATTGGAGTTCACATACCCTGTCTCCCAAATATTGTATTGTTGAATGATCATTCTTCTCTTGACCTAAAGAAACATCAGAAAGGGGGGCTTTTTGCTGGTCTAACAGCAGCCCCAAAAAATATATTGTAATACGATGGAAACCCCAACATACTTTATTTATTAAGCAAGATATCATCCTTCCATGACCTACTAATTTCAGAGCTGTCAATCACTTCTGCCAATAAGGCTAAGGGGGAAACATTAGAGGCTATTCAAAGAGCTGCTGATCTGGTAATATCATTAATGTAAATTATGATTGTACGTATACGCACACCTTGGTGCAATTGTAGATTATTAGGAGTTAATCTCAATTCAGTTTAAACAGATGAAATGTCATGTGAAAAAAAAGGTATGAATGTATTTTATGTGGATAAATTGTTTTGCAATAACATAAATAATATATATAATATAATAGATAGATGAACCCAGACGATTGCTAACAAACATCAGGTAAGATTTTCTGTGAAATGGCAAGATGGGTTGGAAGGGGGAGGGACGGGATGTATTGTCTATTTAATTTTTATCTGTGTATATAAGTCCCTTTTGTGAGGGCAAAAAAAACAATAAAAAGTTGGTCACAAAAAAAAAGAAATGAAGGCCAGTCGATCCGGAAAATATCAAGAACGTTGAATGTATCCTCAAGTGCAGTCGCAAAAACCATCGAATGCTATGATGAGACTGGTTCTCATGAGGACCCCCCCCCGGGAAAGGAAGAGCAAGAGTTACCTCTGCTGCAGAGGATAAATACATCAGAGTTACCAGCCTCAGAAACCGCAAATTAAAGCACCTCAGATTAGAGCCCACAGAGATGATCACAGGGCTCAAGGAGCAGACAATCTTAAAGGTCACATGACATGGCCATTTCTACTGATCATAATTCCATTGTTGAGGTCTACTAGAATAGATTTACATTGTTCAATGTTCCAAAATCACATTGGTTTTCTCATACAGCCTCTCTGTATAGTATGTGTATTCACTCTCTGTCCTACACGCCTTGTTGGAGCTCCTGCCCCCCAACCCCCCCCTCCCTATGAGCCCACTGTGCTCTGATTGGTCAGCTCGCTCACTCTGGTTTGATGAGTCCACCACTGTTACAGCTGAACATCAGTGTTTATGTTTTACAATGGCGTTTGTTAGCAACCAGAAAATGACACCAGTAATGACAAACAGATGAGAATGCTGCGTGGGGTCTGCGAGACAGCGAGATACCGCGGATCTCAGCCTGAGTTCTGAGTGTGTTTGTGTACGGAGCTCCGCGCAGCACCGCAGCTGAGAAAAGATAAGGTTGAGTGAGTGTGTGTGTGTGCGGAGCTCCGTGGATAGGTCCATTTGGACTTCGTTATGTCAGTATGCCCCGGAAGGAAAAAATGGAAAAAGAAAAATCTCCAACGAGGCGTTCTGGGGCAGCATAGATGTTACGTGCTCCCCTCCTTGTTGTCTTTTCTGTCTCCCTGCTGCGCAGGTGCACCTGGTCTGCCCCTGGCTCCGCCTCTGCCCAGGTGTTCCTAATTCCACTCAGCCATATTATAAAGAAAAACTGGAGGAGAAGGAGGTCTCGCCTATCCTAACGCCGGAGACACTAGCCTTTAATTATCTCTCTGCTACTTTTGAGCTATAGACCATTTATCTGCTGATGTTTTTATGCTTAGTTTTATGCTGGTAGTCCAGTTTTTGTGGCTTTATTTTGTTTCCCATAGGGTATTTATTTGATTTCTGGTTAGGGGAGGGAAACTCTGGGTCCTACGGCCTGTGGTGTGGCTGGCTCGGGTTGCCTCTTTCTTTTTGTTTCTTTTGGCCAGTCCTCCAGACCTGTTTTCGTTTGCCGGATTGCTTGTGTGAGTAAACGGCTGTACTTCAATAAATGATCGTTATCAAGTACTGGTTTTTGCGTGTATTATTTTATGTTGCGGGTCTCCCCACGAGCCACTACCACGGAGTAGAGGACGGGTCGTAACAATAGACAAGTTTTTTCTGTGTTAGAGTGTTACTCGCTACAGGGTGTACTTAAAGTTTGAGGGTTTGTGACTCTGCAGACCGTTTGCAGAAAAAGCTACATAACACACAAGGGGATGGGTACTAACAGGAAAAGCATGACATGTGACCTTTAACATGCACTGTTCAGAGGAGACAGCGTGAATGGTCCAATTGCTGCAAATATCCACTACTGAGGATGAACAACAAGAAGAGAGCTGTTTGGGCCAAGAAACACAAGGATTGGACATTAGACCAGTGGAATCTGTACTTTGGTCTGATGGGTCCAAATTAGAGATTTTTGGTTCCAACCTCTGTGTCTTTGTGAGAAGCAGAGAAGGTGAGTGGATGGTTTCTGTGGTGGTTCCCACTGTGAAGCATGGACGAGGAGGTGAGATGGTGGTGGGGGGGGTTTTGCTGGTGTCACTGTAGGTGATGTATTCAGAATTCAAGGCACCCTTAACCAGCATGGCTACCACAGCCTTCTGCAGTAGCCAGAAAAATATAAATAATATTCTGGATTTTTTAAAAGGGGACCTATCATGCAAAATGCACTTTTGAACGTCTCTTATACATGAATGTGTCCCCGGTGGGTCAGGGAACTCACCAAGTGTCAGAAAACACAACCCTCTTTCTTTTCCTCCATATCCAAATCTCCAAAAACGGGGCTGCAACGGATCTGATACAGACTGATACAGATTTGAAATTCCTCTGACGTCAGGAACCAGGTGCTTCGCCTATATGGCCAACTCTCCACCTATCAGGGGAATGAGAGGTTCCCGTGGCATGGTAACAGCATGGTAAAATGAAGCTCGTGCATCGCCCCCCTCCTTTTCAGGGGCGTGGTCAGCTGCAGCACATGCAAAGACAGGGCTGGAGTAGAACAAATAGAGGGAGATGAGGCATGGCTAAAATGCATGAACTGTTTGGTATTTTGAAAAAAAATCTTCTCAAAAAAAATATATTCTGTATATATATATATGCATGTTAGCAATAATTGATTGATGAGATTTTACATTAATTTATATTAATGTTTTAATTACTTAATGACCTTTGTACTAGTTCCCCTATTCTTTATCAAGTAACATTTTAGATGTGTTTAATGTCTTATTGAACATATTTATTCATTGATTTCTTTATGAATTATTCTCCCGCAATTTCAATGAATCCAAAGTATTTATTTGTATTTGCTTTTACACATTTAAAAAGAAAAGGTGAATAAAGAAGCACATTAAAACTAAAGTATCATGAGAGTATGTCACATTTAACCAACTAGTGCCTACATGTATGGGTAATATTTCAATCAGTGAATTAAATGGCATATTATTCAATGTATGGATTTTTATAAATATATTTATTTTGGTAGGTTTGCTCTTCCGTAATACATTTGAATTATTATAATAAAGTACAGGTGTCTAATAATACTTACATACTTTTACTTAAATAAGATATGAATGCAGTACTTTAACTTGTAATGGAGTATTTTCACAGTGTGGTGTTTGTACTTTTACATCAGGATCTACTACCTGCAGCAAGAGCTGATAAAGGGTCTAAAGACAAGTGTTATTAATGTGATAATAAATTGTTACTACAGATTGTAAAGTGTTAATTAAGGGTAAAGGGAACAGACCTGCTCTGTGTATCCGAAGCTGAGGCTGTAAAACAGCGTCCAGTAGTTTCTGGAGTCTCTTGTTCTCCTCTTTGGAAAGAGACAGCTCCTCATCGTACTCTGCTATCGTTTTTTCAAACAGAGCAAATATCTCTTCAGCAGCAGCAGTGAGTCGCTGCTTCTTCAACGACAGCAGCATTTGGACTTTACTCATGTTTACTAGATCACCTTTTCCTGCAAACTCCGTTAAACACACCGTTTCTCTCTCCATCAAATTCTCAATCTGACTAGTGTTGCTAACGTGTTTCCAGCTAGCATGTTAAGCTAGCTCCTATAGTCCGAGGTAAATGTTCCAGAAAAAAGAGCACACAGTCCATTCAGAGGTTTATCCAGACACACAGATGATAGATCAGTAGTGCTGGAGCTCACACACACTTTCTCAGGAACACAGAGAGAGAGAACCGTAGCGACGAGACGCCACCTCGATACAGGTTCTTCTTCTTCTTCTCTCAGTTTTTGGCGGATTGCAAACAACGTTAAGGTGCTTACCGCCACCTACTGTACAAGAGTGTGTATCACCATATCATCCTATCACCACTCGTGGAATTATACCACTGTATTTACGTTTTTTTAAATTCTTCCAATCAATCCTGTTTCACTCAAATACTGAAGAATGGCCTTCCTCGTGGCTCTTACCCCCTCACCTTCTGTTCCCAGTATCCCCATCAGCCTCCACTCCCTTCCTGCCTCTCTGACCCTGTCTCTTAGTTTTTACCTCTCTGTTTTGTACATGTTGCAGTGTAATATGATGTGTTCCACATTTTCTTTCACACCACACCCCCTGCATTCTTCAACTTCGCTTTTTCCCATTAAAAACATTGTGCCGTTTAATCATGTATGATCCAATCTGAGTCTAGTGATAATGATCTCCTCCCGTCTGTTCCTTTCTGTATAGATCTTTGTTATGACTGATTTTTGTAACTTGTGGTATCTCCTCCCTTTCTGATCTTCCTCCCACCTTTTCTGTCATATTTCCGTACCCTTCTTCTTAATTATTGCTTTGCCTTCTCCTTTTCCAAGTGACACTGGTATTGCTATTTCCTTTTGTAACACCTCTTTTGCTGACTTATCAGCATGCTCATTCCCTTGAACCAGTGGCGTAGCCACCATAGGGCCAGGGTGGGCCCAGGCCCACCCAGTTTACTCATTGGCCCACCCTGAGAAAGCTTCGGTGTCATTTAAAAAATAATTTAAAAAATAATATTTTTATTTATTTTTTATTATTTTATTATTATTATGAAAAAAAATGTATTCACCCATTGAGAATATCCAAGAATTCAAAGTGAAATTCAAGTGAACAAATATCGAGTTTAATTAATGTTGTATGTGTTTTGTCCTCTGAACCGAACTCATTTACGGTAAAAGCTGATTGTTGGTTCCAGCGCGCGCCATAATAACGTGAGAGAGGCAGAGAGCTGCCTGCAAAATAAATGATGGCTCAAAGTTCACTAATGAACTTTTTTTTTTTTTTTTAAATCCAGACTCCAAGAAGAGCCCCCACTGCCCTCATCTAGCAGCGATCTATACGATCATTTTCTGATAAAGATGAAATAGCCCCGCCTCCCTCTCCCCACGTCTCCCTCTCCCCACCTCTCCTGCATCTGGGTCAGAAGAAAAATAATGTTAACGGAAACTCTGCCGCACGGTTCCCTCGTCCCTTGGAAGAGGCGGAGAGGTGGATGTTTTTCATCTGCTGGTGGACAGTCCGGAGAGATATACATAGGGTTGGGTTGTAACGGAATACATGTAACGGCGTTACGTAATCAGAATACAAAAATCAAGTGTATTCAGCTGGCGTTACATTTGAAAAACGAGTAATCTGATTACAGTTACATTCGTAAACCTGAAGTGAATACATTTTGGAATACTTATTGGAATTATTGGTGGAAAAGTTTCCTCACAAAATGTAATATTCATTACCTGCAGAACAGTGTGCACACTGCACAGCGCTGCAGCATGTCTGTGAGCGAGAGAGATGCAGCGTGTCTGAGAAGCCCCGCCCCCGCACGCAGATGAGAGAGAGAGATCTCTTTTAAAATATATTGAAAGTTAGAAACGGAGATGGTTAGATAAAATGTGCAAGATAACGTTAATGTAGCATTTCTCTATTGTCGAACTGATGACATTTCATAACGGGATCAAATCAAAGTGAATGGCCTGCTGCTGCTGAATGCATGGGGCAAGTGACTGGAAAAAGTTTTAAAAGTTATTACATCGTTTCAGATAATAAATAATAATGATAATTCATTCTATTTAGGGGCACCTTTCAAAGCACCCAAGGACACCTTACAATTCATAACATATTCCAAGGAAAGGTTTTAAGACAGTACAAAGAATGCAGTCCGGGTGATGTTTTTTATGTGGGGTGCAGATGAGAGAGCTGTCCAGAATGACACCAAGATGTTGTGTTTGAGTTCTTGATAAGCCATTAAAACAGTAAAATACGTGTCTCCTGTTCACCAAAACATACCCATCTGTTATGGAAAAAGAAAGTATTCCAAAAGTATTCTAAAAGTAATCTGCCACCGGTACCGGCGGGGATTGTCGTTAGCTTCTGATGCGCAGAAGAAAAATCTGGCCCACCCTATTTTTTACAAGCCCACCCTAAAGTACATTTCTTCCTACGCTACTGCCTTGAACCCCCTCCTAAGGGGATAGTGATTCTGTGCATATCACCGCCCTATCAGTTCTGACCTCTTCAAATGATTGTAGCCCAATAATTGCTGCGAGTATTTCTGCTGTATAAACTGATTGCGATCTTAGATCCATCTGTGTAAATGTGTAGGTAATTGTAATACTTTTCGTTCAGATACATATTCGTTTTAATTCCCACTTCATTTATTTGCCACTCTTTTTTCCTTTCTATGATTTTCACATCTATATTAGCTTCTGGGAAAAGCCATGGGGGAACACTGTTAAATGGGCTTGCTTTGGCAAAATGTATGGTCTCCACTCCATATGCCCTCGTTCTCTCCTTACTTGTCCAGCCAAACCCGCGCCCCTGGAACTTTGTATATACCCAGCAATCCTGTTTGTGATATTTCCTCTCCACTTCCTTGTAGCCTGACCCAGTATGACAGAGTTTCTCTCTTATGATATCCAGAGGTGTCTCTCCCGCTTCCATCAGAACTGCATTAAAAGGGGATGACTTTATCGCTCCAATACACAGCCGCAATGCTTTATATTTTATTCTATCAATAAAAGCGATGTTTTTGCTGCTGCTCCATACACTATACAACCATAGTCTATTGTGGACCTCATAATTAATCTGTAAATGTCTATTAATGCTTGTTTGTCTGCGCCTCAGTTGCATCCAGCTACAGCTCGCAATACATTTAATACTTTTTTGCATTTTGTTTCCACTTGAGTAATATGCATTTTCCCTGTATATTTCATCACACGTCCAGCTGCGGCGGATACACCTTGGATCAGATTGTTCATATGACCAATGCAGTGGTCCGAATAATCGCTTTCGTCCTGAGGCGGGGGCATCCTGCTGAGAGGTAATCAGCGAGACATCCAAAAGCACATCGAGATTATTGGCCGCTGCCGCAATCTGCGTTCCGAGCCGGAATATTTTATCCAAATATTCCAGGATTTCTAGGTCACGAGGCATCGGGGGCAGAGGCTTCTTCCCCTCCGCCCATCCAGCGGCCTGTGGAAGCAGATGGGCCACCAGGCTCTCATCAAGGGTGGGGCACGCCGGGACACTCTATGTCCGAGTGGCCCTGCACCCTAAGGATTCCCGCCATAATAGCTGCCACTGGAGCCTTCGTCTTTAGTGGGTGCCGCCACGTCGCCTCCACACACGACCAGATATCTGGCAACGGGGGGGAAATGAAGGCCGGCTGCGCCTTAGAACCGGGGCGTAGAACCACCGACGGAGGCGGCTCACTGGCTTCGATGGCACTAGTGGGGGGAGCGGTAGCCCTACACGCTCCGCCGCCATGGTCATCACGGCATCGCCGAAATGGCGAAAATGAATGGCACCTCCCCGGCGACATCCTGTTCCTCCATTTCCACCACCTCGAGGTCCTGGTCCTCCGCCTCCTCCGGAGAGACATAATACGTCTGGAAGTGCTCCAGACGGTGCCGGCGGCTGAGCCGTGGGAGCATGCGACAGGCATTGCAGGCCGGAGACTGGGTCAGGCCGTCCGTCGTTTGGTCAGGCCCCAGACACTCAAAACAGAGGCGGTGAGGATCGGCACCTGCGATTAAACCAGGGCATGTAGGACCGGGCCGGGCTCAAGGAGTGGTGAGTCCATGGTTACATTTATCTTTCTCTTTTCTTTTCTCGTTTACGTCTCAGTTGTTTATCCCTGCTCGCTGAAGAGAAAAGGATGACAGTCAGGAGGCTTGGCCGACTTATGGGCTTGTGGGCGTGTGGGCTTGTGGGCTTGCGCGCACAGTCAGGTAGGCCCGCCCCGGGGGCCGGCTACGTTTATAGCAAGCGGCAAACTCTGGGGAAGAGCCGGGACGCCAATACGGAAGTGCCACACACTGCAGTTCATGTTTTTGGCCGATAGGCGATGACTGCAGAAAGGAGCAATTTCCATAGACCCCCATGTTGAAATGCCCAACTTTACAGCAGAAAAAAACATGTTTCTACCCCTGGCTACAATACATATTATTATGAATATAGTTAGATTCCACCTTCATGATTATGGACCTGAATTGTTTTCTAACACGACCCTTTTATTTACACTGAACAAAAATATAAACGCAACACTTTTGTTTTTGCTCCCATCTTTCATGAGATGAACTCAAAGATCTAAAACATTTTCTACATACACAAAATAACCATTTCTCTCAAACATTGTTCACAAATCTGAAAAAATCTGTGATAGTGAGCACTTCTCCTTTGCCGAGATAATCCATCCCACCTCACAGGTGTGGCATATCAAGATGCTGATTAGACAGCATGATTATTGCACAGGTGTGCCTTAGGCTGGCCACAATAAAAGGCCACTCTGAAACGTGCATTTTTGCTTTGTTAGGGGGGTCTGGGGGGGTCCGAAAACCAGTCAGTATCTGGTGTGACGGTTAGGATTAGGGTTAGGGTTAGGGTAATGTTGTGAATCGAGTGGGCCATGGTGGTGGTGGGGTTATGGTATGGGCAGGCTTATGTTATGGATGACGAACACAGGCCACTCGATTCACAACATTACCCTATCCCTAACCCTAACTGAATAACAACTGAATACACATACTATACAGAGATGCTGTATGAGAAACCAATGTGAGTTTGGAACATTGAACAATGTAAATCTATTCTAGTAGATCTCAACAATGGAATAGGCTAGTTGCACAAGATGGCGTCTATCAACTTCCGGCGGCTGGGTGTGAGCCCGAGTACTTCCGGTCTTCGGTGTGGAGTTGTTTGGGGAGTTAGCATAGATGATGAGCGGTAAAGAAAAGCGATTGGCCTTCCAGCGGGTAAGAAAGTCGGCACTACATTGCTGTGTGCCCCTTTGTACAAATAAGTCCCGTTATAATCGGGAGATAAGTTTCCATTCATTTCCTATTGATGCTGAGGTAAAGGCTCAGTGGCTGATCAAGGTCCGTAGGGACAATTCCAGCCCCACAACAAATACCTGTGTGTGTAGTAGGCATTTTGGACCAGGAGACTTATTGGTCACAGCTGGAGGACTGAAAAAAGTAAAGAAAGGAGCTACACCTGTTCTCTTTGCTTGGAATAACTACGAGCTACCTACACCAAGACGTAATGTTTGGGAGCATCGGCCGAGGGCAGAGAGTCCCACCCCGGACTTGACAGCTGAGTACGAGGTGGAAACACTTGCGCCGCCGGATCATGACTACTCTGTAAATCCAGCGATGGCAGTGATCACAAATCAGGTAGCCGACGAGAACGAAGCCTTGAAAATCCAGGTTAGGGAGCTCCAACGACAGCTGGAAGTGTTACAACTGAGATCTCGTTTCGCCTCGCAGGGTCCGACGAGGACATTCGTTTCTACACCAGGTTTGTTTATAAGGTTTGTTTATAAGGCTATCAGGATGTTTTTATCTCCACTAGTTTGATAAACACTTTTCATTTGGGGAAGCTAATTTAAGAAACAAAACTATGTCTAACATGAACATTATTACATTCTTAGATTTGCCCCATACAAGCATTTCCTCGCCTTTTGGAAATTGGTGGAGCCTGCAGCCAACACCAAGATGGTGCGGATCACCAACGCCAAGGCATCCTTTGCCAGCAGCTCGGATTCCTCTCAACCATCAACAACGGTAAGCAGCATACAAGCATGGATGTATATGAATAATTATGCACGCTGCGCACTATACCACCGTTTAACAGGTGCATCACATCACTCACAAAACACACACACACACACACACACACACACACACACACACACACACACACACACACACACACACACACACACACACACACACACACACACACACACACACACACACACACACACACACACACACACACACACACACACAGCACAACAAACCCCAGGAAAATGTGTTACAACTGTACCCGGTCTCCCCTATAACAGTATCTACAGTATGCCTAACACTTATTTGTTTTCACAGAAACTTCCACCCATAGATGAGCTGCTGCTGTTCCTCATGCACCTGTCAGTGGGCCTACATCTGAGGGATCTAGCAGAACGGTTTGGCATTCACCGCACCACAGTCAGCAGAATTATTTCCACCTGGACACACTTCCTCTACCAACTGCTTGGAAGCAAACGTCTGTGGATCCCACGCGAAGTTGTCAAAGCTCACCTTCCACCAGAGTTTTAAGCTTTCTCTGACACACAAGTGGTGCTTGACTGCACTGAAGTATTCTGCCAGACTCCATCATCTCTCCTGCTGCAGAGTGAGGTGTTTTCTTCATACAAGTCGCATGCTACATTCAAGGCCATGATCGGCATGGCACCACATGGTGCCATTACATTTGTGTCTGGCCTGTATGCAGGATCTATGAGTGACCGGGAGATCTTCAAGCTGTCTGGCATCGTGAGCCTGCTCACACCAGACATGGCGATAATGGTCGTCAAAGGGTTCCTTGTGGACAATCTGGTTGAGTGTAAAGTGTACCGGCCTGCCTTTCTGCACAAAAAAAACCAAATGAGCAGGGAGGATGTCAGGCAGACTCAATCCATTGCACGTCTGAGGGTCCATGTGGAGAGGTGCATCAGAAGAGTCAAAGAGAACAAACTATTTGACAAAGCCATACCACTGTCTGTGTGTGGAAGCATTGAGGAGCTCTTCAATGTGGCTTGCTTCCTGGTCAACTACCAGAACGGACCGCTGGTAAAAGCATGGGCAAGCTTGGGCAGCAATTAGTGATGGGAATTATGGCTCTTTGAAGGGAAAATAAGCGAAATAATCACCAGGATAATGATTGACTGTATTGCCAGACCTAATGTCAATTATGTTCTTTGTAAACATGACACAAGGTGGCGCCATATCCATGTCAGTGAATGTACTACTTTGAATTTACCCTCTGTATGTGTTAAGTAAATAAAGTTGTCTTGCCTTGAATGAAATTCACGCAACTCTTTATATTAGATACTGTGTTTTTAAGTGGCGATGGAGATGATTTGTTGACCCTGCTTTAAAGGATAGTTTGCCTTTACAAATGGTGCGCTTTATCACTGCCTGGGTTTTGGTTGAAGTGCATCCAAATGCTGCTGCGTTTGGCTCATTTTCCATTTTCAAAAGAATCGGCTAATGAATATAACTAATATATATATTATATATAACTAATTAATTATAACCTCAAAACAAATGCACACAAAAATAACATAGGACAATACAACATAATATAATAAATCCACATTATGATAACATATGATGTAGTGTGGTACACTAATGTTTCATTTCATTTCAAACCTTTATTTATTCAGATTGGTCCCTTGAGATCATAGATCTCTTTTACAAGGGAGACCTGCAGCAATTTAAGTTCCACATGAAACATAAAACAACATAAAAACAAACAATAGAGTAATCTATCTCTCTCTCTCTCTATCTATCGTATGTATATCGCTAACTCCCCAAACAACTCCACACCGAAGACCGGAAGTACTCGGGCTCACACCCAGCCGCCGGAAGTTGATAGACGCCATCTTGTGCAACTAGCTTATTATCATCAGGAGAAATGGCCACGACATGGGACCTTTTTAATACACGTAATAATAAAGGACTCTTTTAAATGAGTCCTAAATCATTTATCGGTAAAATATGTTTGTGTTTAATTTTTTCATCAATGATCTTAAAATGTGGTCTTTGTTCTAATGACACTTTGTGATTTTCACAGTAACAGAACCTGGGAATCTGGGATAACACATGGGAGCCTGCCTGTAATTTTGAGTGCCTCACTGCCACACCCGAATCGCCAGGTCCCTCTGGTTCAGCATGAGAGCTGCTTGGTCAACGTGTTGTGGATCCAGTCAACACGTACAATACGTAGCCTACATATGTTTACTGTGTTTATTTATCTATGTCTTTTATTTGTATAAATGTTTCGGATATGGAAATATTTTATTTGTTGCAGTGTCATTTAGTATTTAAAAAATAAATACTTATTGTTTGATCATGGGCTCTATATTTATTGAGACAGTAAGCACAGTGAGTCACTCAATTGATTTTCTTGAAATATATATTTTACAATCCTATCTACAACCCTCTTGCTTTGCAAACCGGAAAACACTTTATAAAAATACTATCTAACTAGCTTTGTTTTCTAGAATAGGAAGTTGTAAATACTAAATAGACAGTGCAATTAATAGTATAAATGTGGTTTAAAATATCTGCACGATCAGGTTATCAATATGTAATTGTCATATTGATGAAAAGTATAATTACATTAAGTGTTTATATATATATATATGTGATTATAATTAACATCATGATGATAGCTGTGGTTAAGAGCTCCCTATAACAGTTTGTCTCATGTTTGTAGCCCCTTTTATAACAGAATTAGCCTTTAAACATGCACGGATGTCAAGGTTGAAAAGTCGATATTTCAAAGCAGGAGCCTCTGCAGGTCGAGGCCTTTCCAACAATGTATTTGGTGTAGCCCTACCCAAACGTTTTAATTTTCTTATATCACAGGCCAACCCTGTCTCGTCAAAATTACGTTCCGACAGAAATAAACTGCATTCCCAATTACGTTTAGGTAGAAACGTATTTTCTCCCTCTTCACGTTTGTTTTGGACTTAACTCTACGTTTATTTTCTACATATATTTGCCATTTATTGTCTTGCTTTCCTACAATGCGCCTGACCACGCACGGGGCTGCTTATTATAAATGCATTGTAAAAAAAATGGTTCGGCTGCATTAAATATTACACATCTACCCCGTTCTTTATTTATCTACAGAGATTTGACTCAACACGGATACCGGAAACTGACACCGTTTTTAATTTCACAATAAAGTTGATAGTAATATTATGTTTGATTAACTACACCACTGGGTCATGTTATTAAGACCCTCTTTTCTGTCGGTTTGGTGTAATATCCAAACAATATGTGGATAACAACAACACACATACGTCATAAACTAAACTGTAAACATAGTATATTTTATTGTGTTAACACTATTATCGTGACAGTTTGAAACGCCTAGTGGTTAAAGCATGTTATTGAATTTCTTTGTTGATATGTTAGATTTTATGAAAAATACATATATTAAGAGTACATACAAAATAGGGGGAAAGTAGATGGTCAATGATAGGAACATAGATGAAAATA
The DNA here is from genome assembly GCF_949606895.1 of Notothenia rossii. Classification (NCBI taxonomy): domain Eukaryota; kingdom Metazoa; phylum Chordata; class Actinopteri; order Perciformes; family Nototheniidae; genus Notothenia; species Notothenia rossii. Next base: position 75,187,562 of record NC_136907.1, on the reverse strand, counting down.
TCAAGAAGATACTGTCAGTGATCTCTACAACAAAACAGTTTAGTGCCGGATGTACAAAGATATTAATAGGAGGATGTGCAAAACAGACAAACGAATTAACCTTTATTCAAACATTAAAGAATACTTTAAATTAAGGCCTTCTTTTAAATAAGAAAAATACGTTGGGGGTATCTACAGATGAATATTAAGCCTGACAAAGTACTTAAAGTCTAATATATTGCATAGTTTGTTGTTGGACTTGACAATCAACTTTCCTGCACTTATATTAAACCTTATGTTGTGTTCGGGGGTCCCGTGACCCGTTTCAAGTTAAAGTTATATAATAACTACGCTCTAGTTTTATCGGAACAAGGCTTCATGATATCCTCCACAGCAGCTATAGAAACACTACAAAACTTATTTTGACAATTTTAGCCAAGTCTGAAGGTCTCTAAAAAAAAAAGTGTATAATTTGGTGTTGGGGTCTGGGGAGAACCAGCCGAATTGTTGTGGGTGACTCGGGGTCAAATTTGGCCCAATCAAGATTCATTGTTGACTTTAGACACCCACCCTAAATTTAAATATTTATTTAGAAAGAACATACAAGGATCAGATGAGGTTTCATAGAATATATATATATATTAGGGCCAGGACTTTAACGCGTTAATTAAGATTAATTAATTACACAAAAATTAACGCATTTTAATTGCACTTATTTTTGCACCGCGGAACGTTTCTCACTGGATGAGTTTCAGGGGTAACGTTCATGACTTCAGACAACAACAAAACATAGTGAACAATAGTCAAACATGAACGAAGAAGCTGATGAGACCGCTTTGGTTGGCCCCGTGGATGGGACATTTTGTTTTAAAAAACGGACGGATGGAAGCGTCGATAAGAGCACGGTTGTTTGCAAATTATGCAAAAAGGAATTTGCATATCACCGCAGCACATCAAGCCTCAAGTATCACCTCAATGCAAAACATATAGCAGCTAGCATGGAAGCTAGCGTGGACGTTAGCCCGACTCGGAGTACAAGGACCCACACCCAATTCACGTTGATCAAACAGTGGCCTATGCAACAGAGAGATTTTATTTTTCATCAGGATATTGGAAGAATAGGAGGGATTGAGGTCAATCACTGGCACTTTTTTTATTTTATTTTAAATGGTACAGTACACTTTATGTTGAACTATTTATTATGTTGTTGGTGCAACTGGCACTTTATGTTGAACTGTTTATTGTTTTGGCCAACGTTATTGAGAGAGTTGGACTGAAATTGATTAGATTTTTTAAATCAACTGTTGGTAAATCAACAAAGTCTGTTATGGCCTCTGAAGCAACAGAGAGATGTTTTCTAATAGTCAGGGTTTCCAATGTTCTGAATGTACTTGAAAGTATTGTGTTATACTTAAAAAACAAAGTGTTATAGTTTACAGAAGGTCTACCTACCTATAGGCTACCTGAATCTCTGAAATGTACTATATTCCTAAATATGCTATTGCTACACTTTATGGCCAGTGAACCACCTTGAAAAAAATAAACAATGTTTTGTCGCTTAAGCTTATGTATTCAGTCATTATTCAATTGTATACTAAAATCCATGTGAAAAAAATTGCTTCTCACTGTTCTCAGGTCAAATATTTATATGTGATTAAAAATGCGATTAATTTCGATTAATTAATTACAAAGCCTCTAATTAATTAGATTACTTTTTTTAATCGAGTCCCGGCCCTAGTTAAAACTTTTTACGGTTAAACAGAAAAGTTTCAAATCCCCTGTTACCTGTAAGAAAACTAAAGCTCAGAAACATTGTTAAACAGAGGATTGGCATTCATATCACCTGACACCATATCTGTCTTCATGCCATATCTCACTTTAACCACATGTGGCAGTGCTGCCTCTTAACCCATTCATATTACACCCTTTATGTATACACAAGTTATTGAGCCGTTTCCGCTCTACATCCTGAACTCCTCCCTTCGATGCAATGCACTTCCGTTTTGGCGGACTGGGTTTGTTTTGCTAGCTAGCTCCGTTGTGCCGACAAAGCACTGATATCGCAGAGACAAAGAGGATATAACAATTACAACATGAAGAAAAGTGGTTCGGGAACTACGTGTGCGGTAGTTGGTTGCAATCACTCGAGAAAGCACCTGAACGAGTGGTTAGATAGAGAGTGCTACGACCACAAACCAGCACCCAGCACCCAGCCATGTTGTTCATTAAATACAGATAAACACAACAAATACTGCATGCATTGTATTTTTTAATATTATATATGAATATTTTCATAGTGATGTAATTGTGTGGGCTGCTTTTATATTTTAATTTGTAATACCTGTTAGGATTAAACATGTGATCTTTCTTGTTGAAGCCATTTCTTTAGTTTCCTCTCAACAATTAATTAATTCAGTGTTATTTATGTACAGTATGAGCTTAATATGAATGATAAACTGTGTTAAAAGAAATTGTAGCACTCTAAGGAACATATGAAATGCAATAATGCAATAACAGTGCAATAATGAAATTAAATTACATCAAACTTTATTTTCACTCAAACAGTACAGGCACATATGATATATTGCACAGCATAAAGAGATCATGTAAATTGTGCATTATGTAAACAACAGACAACTGTTGGCTCCTGTGGGCATGACCTAAATAAGGCAGTTTATTTTGGTTTAATGCTGGGCCACGTCGTCATGTTATCCTCCCAGTTTTGCACTGAATTCGGGTGGGGGAGAGTAACGCCATCTCCAGTCAAAGAAGTAGAATCGTGTTCCCAAGCTAGCATCACTGTTAGCATCGAAATCGCTGTGTTTACACCAGTGCCCGTCTGACTGTTTACATCGGTTTACACCGACAGACGCTGTGCAAAAGACTTCCGGCGGAAATGAAGTGCATTTGTGTAGTGTCATGGCGCTACCCGTGTTTTGGCGCGTAAACTTGTCTATACAGTCTATGATTCCAGCAAATTAAACTACAAGCATTAGATTTCTCACTAAACTGTGTTCCTCAGATCAGGGGAATGTTTTATGAGTGGCATTAAACTGCAGTGTGATCTCATATGAACTTTGAGGTGAGGTTTCCGGTCCGAATTGGTGCCACTGAACCACTTTCCCATACGCTGCTGGTGTGTTGTGCTCATTTGATCTCTCGTTTCTTTGCTGCAGAATCTATACTTACATATTGATCTCTACTGTGGTCTAGCTGTGTAAGAGCCAAACAGAAATAGGTATTTTTTATCAATCTGACTCCACAAAGTTGTAGTTATTGAAGTAATACTTGAGGTAATAAAAGCTGTTGCTTCTGCTGTTGATAATTCAGTGTCATGCATAAACTGAATGTACATTTAACATAAGGAGCATAACTTAAATATGTTACTATTTCACTTCAGCTGCCACCTGTGGCACTGCACACAGCAGATACAATGGAGCAGGGATCTTTCTTCAATTGCATTATCAGTGCTACATTTTGTCAAACTATATAATTAATAATCCAACCAGCAACAAGGCTGGATTTGAAATGTAATGAAATGCACATTTGGGGTATTAATTATACCAATTACACGGATTAGGGCGACACCATCTGGTCACAACTTTAAATATTTGACCATGTTTATGTGCAAATTAAGAACTCTTACTGGTTCAGAACCTTTTTCCTTAAGTGAGTCCCTTTTCTTTTCTGACTTTATGGGTATTTCACTTTATATTAAATCCATAACAATAAGAGTGCAGAACATCTAATACACTTCACTATGAATCCAGAACAATACAACTGCAGCAGTATGGATAAAGCGAGATGTTTGCATGCATTTTGAGCAGATTTGGGCAGAATCCAGCAGACTGGATCATGCTGTTCATCCTATGTAATCTATATGTAAAGAAAAAAGTCTAAATATTTAAGATAAAGCTGCGAAACAGCCTCAATAATTGGCAGCAAAAATGTAAGGTTTTTTTAATTGGCATAAAAGGATACATGTTGAGATAGTAAGTTCTAATATCTTAAGAGAAGTGCTTGAAAATTAAAAAATACAAACTCTTTTGGCTCCTTCCTGTCTTTCTTTGTCTTTCTTGGCTTTGTACTGGCTATCTTCAAGCTCTATCCCTGATCATTTTCAGAACCTGAAGGCTCTATACGGACTATCTTCTGGTTCTTTTCGGGATCCATCCACTATCTCTTGTCTCTGTCCAGTGAATTACATTTTTGTTACTGGAGCACATAAAGCATACAACAGATACTTTCAAAATTATCGGAGCACGAAGTGGAAGCTTGGACGAAACACAGCGGACTTCTAAATAATGAACACCCGCAACTTGGAAGAAATAAAGTTGGGTTTAATGCGTTCTAATATTGCAATGCAAACCCATGATGTAATGACAGTAATTAAGAATCATTTAGTCATTGAATGCTCATTTCAGTAGATTTAATCAAATAAAACATACAAATATTGGACATGGCCTCAAGACTGTAACCTCTTCACATTCTGCTGAAATAGTCAATTACTAGCCATATCTTACACATTGCTGTTTTGAATCATTAATATGTGGATGACGTAACATTTATGCCATCTGCTGGAAAGAAGACGTATCGCTCTGTTGGTGTTGTTTAGACAACAACTGAGTGAAGCTCTCATTTCATAAACAATCTTTGAGTACAGACACCGTCCCGCAGAGAGCACACAACCCAACAGCACGTTTTAGGTCTAGCATCACTTTACAAAACGTTTGCATTAAGACACTAAGACTAGCTGGTCCCTTGTAAAGGTCAGTCCACCTTAAATGAGCAGTGGGTGATCAGCAGGTGAAAGGCAGGACACGGGAACTTGGTCCTGAGGAGATGTAACAATTATTAAACAAGAAACAGTCGAGTTAAGGGGTCAAAGAAATGAACATTTGTGATTATTAGCGGATCGGTTGCAGGTGGGTGAAATCAGGCTTAGGGAGTAAAGTATTACATGTAACAGCATTAGGTCATCAGGATACAAAATAGACACATGTATTCCCTTGCAGTTAAAGAAGCAGTTGACGACCAACACACTTGTGTCTTTTGAAACGATTACGCCATTTAAATCATTTGTCACAAACATTGCAGCTCTATTTTTCATCTTCTGTGTGGACTCTCATGTGTCTCTTTAAATTTCCACCCTGCACAAAAGATTTGGTACAAACTGAGCAGCTAAAGGGTTTCTCTCCTGTGTGGATTTTCATATGTGACTTTAAACTTCCACTCTGTGAAAAAGCTTTCTTACAGACTGAGCAGTGTGGTTTCTCTACTGTGTGGACTATCTTGTGTCGTTTTACATATTTTTTCTTTGAAAAAGCTTTCTTACAGACTGAGCAGCTGAAGGGTTTCCCTCCTGTGTGGACTCTCATGTGTTCCTTTAAATTATCATTCCGTGAAAAAGCTTTCTTACAGACTGAGCAGGTGAATGGTTTCTCTCCTGTGTGGATTCTCATGTGTGCCTTTAAATGTCCACTCTTTGAAAAAGCTTTCTTACAGAGTGAGCAGCTGAATGGTTTATTTTCAGCACTACGTCGTGGATCACTGACAGATTGATGTCTATTTTTCAGTGAGTTTGAGCCTGATGCAGGTTCTCTGGTCTCTTTCCAATCAGCACTGTCTTCAGTGTCAGGTTCAGAAGAGTCTCCAATGTCGTCCTCAGTCTTTGGTTGTAAACTGATCTCTGGATCTGAGTTCCTGGCTGGTTCTCGACAGTCATCTCCATCAGCTTCTGTTTCCATGTGTTCAGTTTGTCTTTGATGAGGCTGTGAGGACTGAGGTCTCTCTTTATCATCTTCACTCTTCACAGGGTCAGGAGTGAAAGTGGATTTGTCGATATCAGCCTCCTCCAGCTCCTGAAGCTGCTCTCTCTCCTGACTGATCCTGAGTTCCTCCTGTTCCTGCTTAATGTTTGGGGGGGGCTCTGGGTCCTCCTGGTCCAGACTGGTGCTCCACTCCTGCTGGTCAGGGAGAAGCTCTTCTTTAACCACCACCGGCAGCTGGACATCTGCAGCAAACAGGAAACACACAGTCAGAACAAACTGTTAAGTGTTAGCATTTAAAAATATAATCACCATTACAATGGGAGAGATTTTGCAGCCCTAATTAATGCCTTTATTTTTATATTTTCACCTTATCTTTCTTAGTCCCACCTATTGTGTATTTTTGTTGGCTCAATTCACCTCATGTAGCCCAGCCCCTTTCCACTTCCAGTTAAAAATGAAAGGTTTTTTTCTTCTGGCGTAGCACTAGCTGCAATGTAAACAATGAATTGTATTTGGGATCGTTCACAGATACACTACGCCTACAGTATAGAATTTAAATACTCGGTTACAAATTCAAATCCTGCATTCAAACCTTAAGTAAAAGTTAACAGATAATGTTACGGCACCTTCTTATGTAAAAGTAATGATGGTGCAGTAAAATGTTCCCTGTCAGGGTTTAATTTATGATGTTTCTTGATTATTTCGTATGATGCATTTTACTGCTGCACATGTTCAAAGTTGCGCTTGTATAAATGATTATAGATGAGGGAACCTGATAAATATTAAAATGTGTGTGTTTTTTATATACAGTACCAGTCAAAAGTCTGGACACCTTCTCATTCAATGTTTTTGTTTATTTTAATTTGTTTCTACTTTGTAGATTAATACCAAAGACATCAAAACTATGAAAGAACACATATGGAATGATCTAGTTAACAAAAAAGTATTACAAAATCAATAATATGGTTTTCATTTTAGATTCTTCAAAGTAGCCCCCTTTTGCCTTGATGACAGCTTTGCACACTCACACAGGTAGACACCTGGAATGGATTTCAATTAACACGTGTGCCTTGTCAAGAGTCAATGTGTGGAATGACTTGCCTTCTTAATGTGTTTGAGACCATCGGTTGTGTTGTGCAGACGTAGAGTTAGTGGACAGAACAGTGGAAAGGCCTATTTGACTGCTGTTGTAATCCATATTATAGCAAGAACGACTCAACCCAGTAAAGAGAAACGACCGTCCATCATCACTTTAAAAAATGAAGGCCAGTCGATCCGGAAAATGTCAAGAACTTTGAATGTATCCTCAAGTACAGTCGCAAAAACCATTGAACGCTATGATGAGACTGGCTCTCATGAGGACCCCCCCGGGAAAGGAAGAGCAAGAGTTACCTCTGCTGCAGAGGATAAATACATCAGAGTTACCAGCCTCAGAAACTGCAAATTAAAGCACCTCAGATTAGAGCCCACATAAATGATCACAGAGTTCTAGGAGCAGACAATCTTAAAAGGTCCCATGACATGGCCATTTCTACAGATCATAATTCCATTGTTGAGGTCTACTAGAATAGATTTACATCGTTCAATGTTCCAAAATCACATTGGTTTTCTCCTGGTTAGGGGAGGGAAACTCTGGGTCCTACGGCACGTGGTGTGGCTGGCTCGGGTTCCCTCCTTCTGTTTGTTTCTTTTGACCAGTCCTCCAGACCTCTTATGGTCTGCCGGATTGCTTGTGTGAGTAAACGGCTGTACTTCAATACATGATCGTTATCAAGTACTAGTTTTTGCGTGTATTTTTTTATGTTGCAGGTCTCCCCACGAGCCACTACCACGGAGTAGAGGGCGTGTCGTAACAATAGACACGTCTTTTCTGTGTTAGAGTGTTACTCGCTACAGGGTGTACTTTGAGGGTTTGTGACTCTGCCAACCGTTAGCAGAAAAAGCTACATAACACACAAGGGGACGGGTAATGACCGGAAAAGCATGACATGGGACCTTTAACATGCACTGTTCAGAGGACACAGCGTGGATTAGGCCTTCATGGTCCAATTGCTTCAAAGATCCACTACTGAGGATGAACAAGAAGAAGAAGAGAATTATTTGGGCAAAGAAACACAAGGATTGGACATTATCATACTTTGGTCTGATCGGTCCAAATTAGAGATTTTTGGCTCCAACCTCCGTGTCTTTGTGAGACGCAGAGAAGAAAAGGTGAGCGGATGGTTTCTGCATAATTGGTTCCCACTGTGAAGCATGGAGGAGGAGGTGAGATGGTGAGATGGGGGGGGGGGGGGGGGATGCTTTGCTTGTGTCAGTGGTGATTTATTCAGAATTCCAGGCACCCTTAACCAGCATGGCTAATATATATATTATATATATTATATATTTAAGCAATAGCTCACGACAGGCTTCTCGTCGGGCTGAACCACACCCCTTAGCTGTGATATAATGAGCATATATCACGGCCTGAAGTGAGCTATTGCTTTTATAAAACGGTTACCAAGTGTGGCAATATGAAAGAAAAATACACACTCTAATTTAAATAGTTTTTATTAGTAAAAAATGATGTTCAAAATAAAATAGTCCCTCCGTTGCCTTCTGCACAAAACATAGTGCGTTGTGGTTGCTATGCAACAACACTAACAGCTAACGAACATATTAGACAGAGAGCGTTGATCCATGAATTGGTTGTTTATTTACATTAATGTGTATGTTGCTGTTTATTGTGCACCCACTGAAATACTGTCCAGCATCAGTAGCATGGCTAACGTGGTCACTTGTATAGGTTGAGGTTGTTCTAGGCTGTTGCTTGGCGTGGCAAGAATATTGCTTCACTTTCTCCGGTCCCCGAGATTCGGATTCTAGTAGCTCTGGAGAGAGTTTTCGCACCTGTGGCCACTAACGGTCATAATTTCTCTGCTTTGTTTCAAGACCCGCATCAGAAAGCTTTTGAATGGTGGTACTTTTCCAGTTGGTCTACCTGCTCTTCACGTAGCTCTGCATGTCGTCGTTAGGTGCTTTTTTTTCTGGAGATAGGCACTGCTCAATCCACTCCTCCATAGTAAGACCCAGGTTGAAGTTAATCTTAAATGTTTCCATCTTATGCTTTGTAAGTTTGTTTCGTAACGGAATTAATGCAAATATATTTATAAAACTGACAAGTCAAATCAAGCAATCTGATTGGTCGATAGTGTTTTTGCAGACCTCTTTGATTACATATTTGAAAACATCGTTGCTTGCTTTAAAAGTAGCACAATTCATTATGTCAAACCTTGGAAAGTGTCTAGATATCCCTGCAGCAAACTGTAGTTTGCTTTTCAGCCCAACGGTATACTGTTTTTCTCAGACGCGGAGGGATACTGACTTGTTGTGAAAAGTAACTTACAATTCTACACGTGGTATACGCTCAGTATATCACGGCTAAGAACCAATCAGATTGCTTGATTTGACTTGTCCGTTTTTATAAATATTATAAATAAATGTTGGCACTAATTGATTGATGACATTTTACATTAATTTATATTAACGTTTTAATTACTTAATGACCCTTGTACTAGTTCCCCTATTCTTTATCAAGTAACATTTTAGATTTTTAATTTATTATTGAACATATTTATTTATTCATTGATTTCTTTATGAATTATTCTCCTTCAATTTGAATGAATCCAAAGTGTTTGTTTTTATTTGCTTTTACTAGGGGTGTAACGGTATAGGTACCCGTACCAAAATTATTCGGAACGGGCCCTTCGGTTCGGTACACATGTGTACCGAAGTGTACCGAACTAATATAACGTTAAACGTAAAAAATTGAGAACGTGAACAACTTTTTGGAAGTAATCTCAGGTGCTGCGTCGCAGCATTCAGAGTAATTTGCTCACATAGGGTTCAACGCGTCATAGAGCGACCAAGCCATTTCATTGGACGAAAGGCATACTATGAGAGCTCGTCACAGAGATGCGTTCAAATTTAGTCAGTAATTTGAGGAACTGTCGAAATGGCGAACACAGATAAAGTTGAGCTCGAATATCTTCCTGCATCATTGAAGTCTCCGGTTTGGGAACATTTTGGTTTCGCAGTTACGTACAAGGATGACGGAAAAAAGACAGGTGGACCGAACCAAAGCTTTTTGTCGGCATTGTTCAACTAAAATTGGTTACGCGTCTGGCAATACATCAAACTTGACCAAAAGAAAAAAAAAACTGAAGTACAAACCCAACTCCCACTAGCATTTAAGCCTCCACCACTCGCAAAAAGTACAGACCGAGCCAAAGCTATTACAAACGCCAAATATCCTTATGTAGACATATTAGCAAAGCGCTACCTGGCTGTATCTGCTACCTCTGTCCCTAGCGAGAGGGTGTTCTCCACAGCAGGAGACATTGTTAGTGCCAGCAGATCTGCCCTTTCGGCAAGCAATGTGGACAAGTTAATTTTTCTTTAAAAAAACATGAAAATACAATGACAAGCAAGCAAATCCTAATGTCAAGCTGGCTGCTTCGGTACTAGTGTTAGAGCCAGTATTTTTTATTTTATAAGAAAGGCCACCTAATTGTGACGTCTGTAGTCAAGGCACTATAAAGGACTACAATTCCCACGGCGCCTGTGCTAAAGCCACAGTGATGGGCAACCTGTTGAGAGACGCCGTCGAGGAACAGTTTTTAACCGTACCGTACACGTCGTACAAATCGTACAAGTACCCTTTAAGTTATGAAATTATAAGCATTATCAAGAAAGAAAGAATACCTAAGTTGTTTGTTATTTTATTTGAGTTTTGCCTATTTCTTTTGAATATTTTAAAGGCCTATTTTCTTTGTTGCATGTGCAAAGTTTTGTTATGTTATTTTGAGCAAACACATCGCAACATCTTCTATACCATCGGAGGCCAAGCAACACCTCAAACTGTGAGTAATTTAAGGAAAGAAACGAGTTAGAACAGTCTGTTCAAGGCGTCTATAATGGCTTGATGGAAAGACAAGGAAGGAAGCCACGACATTGTTAAAAACTTGCAGTGCTTCCCTGATCCATAAATGCGTGAGTCTGCACAGTCTGGTTCGAGTTTGACAACTTTATTTGAACTGGGATAATTGGTAGGGTTTGTTGACAACAGGCCCCAGTGTGGTTTCTGCCATTTAACGAGACTAATGCACTACTTGCAGAAGCTGCTTGGGTGTATTTATCAGAGTTGTCTTTTTGTTCAATCCTTTTCTTGTAGATGTGCAATAATGTTAGATGTTTCATTGAACAAACTTCACATTTCATTCTTTTCTGACAGTCTTTGCTTAGATGTCCTTTCGTTAGACAGCCAAAGCATATTCCTTGTGCTTTTCAGCAGTCAATCTTTTCATTGTGAGATTTTTTGTTCATCTTAAATGTTTCAGAGGTGTGTTCTCCTACACAAAATACACAGCGCTTCAGAACAGTAATGCCTTTATGGTCTGATTTTATGTTTTGGAAAGGTTTTTGCTCTTCATTGACTCCTGGGCTTGTCACAGTAACAAAACTACTTCCCTTATAACCACGAGCAGGCTTATTGCTGGGTGATTTGTAAACTTTAATATCCCTTTTTGGCATGACATCCTGTATGTCTCCAAACATGGGGTCTGATACAATGCGTGCATGCTTTTCAATGAAGTCGACCAATATTGGAAACTTTGCTCTTGTCTTATTGTGTTCATAATATGCATATGCAGTTGTTCTCCACTTTTCCCTATGTTTAAATGGGAGTTTCAAGATCACATTTCTCATGTTTGATGTGCTATTCATTTCACCCAAAAAAATGGAACATCTTCCATTGTGTTGCAACATCCACGAAGAAAGATAGTATAAGAATGCAGTGCTTTTCTATCTTTACTCTTGATGGCATTCCAGTTCAACATTTTGTCCAAACAAGCTGCTGCGATTAAGAGTTGATGTCCATAGTTCTCTTGGAGCAGTCTTTTGGCTTCCAAAAAACCCTTTTTAGAATCCATGTATTGGCAACTTTTGACCAAGTCTTTAGCTTGGCCTTCTGTATACTGCTCTAGAAAGAACGGCCTGTCTTTGTAATTGTCAGTTTTATCTTCTATTGTATGTTCGAACATTCTGATGAATGAAAGGTACTGTAATGCTCTCCTTTAAAGATGGGTATTTCTCTGGATGGGAGTAATGTTAAGTGTTGCTCCATCATTAGCATTTCAGTGATTTAATTTTGTCGCTGCATTACTTGAATAAAGTCATTTCTTTCTGTCCGAGTCGAGAGCTTGTCTGACTTAGATGGAGTGATGCTGCTGTGCTGATGCTGCTGCTGTCCTTGTTGTGGGCACTGGTTGTAATACTTGGACATGACCACTAGGGGCTTGAGTTCATTGAATTTGAGTATATGAAACTCTTTTTATTATCCTTCTCCACAGGTTTTCCTTGGTTCTCTTCATCCTGGAAATCATCATTTTCAGCCGGCTGACCAGTGTCAGACTGCTCCTCCCCCACACGTTTTTGTACTGAAGCCCTTCAACAAGATTTGCATGCCAAAGCCAAGAGAACAAAAATCCTCTAAATAACAATGGGTCAGGAGAAAATGATTGACACTTCCTTTGTCAAAGGTCTTGAAGTGAGTTGCATCGAAGGCAATGATTTTTATCAGCTGCCTAAAGTATACACACAAGAGGAAATTCCTGCTGGAAAAGAGCACATTCCCACTCAAGAGACCATAAATAAATGGAAATATCTAAGAGAAATTAAGTTGCCTGAATTGGATTGTGAAATCGGGTTGCTTATAGGAACAAATGCACCAAAGCTAATGGAGCCGTGGAAAATAATAAACACTCAAAATGGAGGACCTTTTGCTGTTAAGACAGTCGTTTCACGAAGCATTGTGAAACGATATGGAGTTATCTTTACCTGTCTAACAACCAGAGCGGTGCACTTGGAAGTAGCTCATTTGTTAGATACAGATTCATGCATTAATGCCTGCAGGAGATGAGGTCAGACAATGTGACTAATTTCGTTGCCACTGAAAGAGAGCTGAAGGAATCTATAAAAGAGTGGAATCTGAGCAAAATAGAACAAGCCCTTAAGAAACGAGTTAGAACTGTCTGTTCAAGGCGTTTAGTGCAGTGGTCACCAACCTTTTTAAGCCCAAGATCACCAACCTCGGCCTAGGTGAAAGGCGAGATCTACCTATTGCAGAATTGAGTGAAAAAGACGGCCCAGACAATGCTTCCAATTTGAGGCCTTTTATATAGGCTAATTGCATCTGAATTACTGTTACAATGAAAGCTCCATAAATAGCTCACGGCATATAAGCAGGGGTAAAGTGCTATTGGAGGGCGGACCTCACCTCCTCTAGGGGGGTCCTCAGCTCCTCTAGGGGGGTTCGGGGGGATGCTCCCCCGGGAAGATTTTTTTTAAAATATTGAAGTTGAAAGCATCAATCTGGTGCACTTTGAGAGCAACATGAAGAGATCTATGGATACCTCTCTCAACACCCAGATGAAACAGAACTGTAAACAGATTTTCTTTATGGATATTTTACAAATCACTCCCCTTTCAAACTGTATTCTTGTTTTACTGCCATATAGTAGGCTATTTCATACCTGTTTTTCATTTATTCTCTTATTGTTTGTATAACTATAATGATCATATGAAGGTGTGCCGCGGAAACAATCTTTTGAATAATTTGTGACAAAACCATTCTAAACACTCAGAGTCCTTTAGCTCACCTGAGCCCCTCAGTCTGACATGGGAGGACTCTCCTCCAGCTTGTTGTGGAGACAGCTCCTTATAATAATAATAATAAATGGAATTTATATAGCGCTTTTCTAGACCCAAAGACGCTTAATGTCCGTTAGTGCAGCTAGCTAACCAGATGCTAACATCACGGTCCCCGCTAGCACCGGTCCCTCTCTCCCCCTCTCTCCCTAAATGCGCTATTGCCACACACACACAGAGCCGAGCTTGAATGACACAAGCACACGTGTATTTCCATGCAACTCTCTGATTGGTCTGGTGACTTGCCTCTGTTGCATTCACTGAACACGGGAAATTGCAGTCCTGCCGTCCTCTCTTGTGTCATGACTCATGATGAGGTTCACGTAAAGCACGGTTAATGTATTATATTATTGAGGTGTCTCAAATATATATGTCAATCAAATGGCACCTGCTAACGGGGTGGTGGATGATAGGTTTACATCTAAAAACGTATTTTTCAAACATTGTTATTTTAATTTTATTTCTTTCTTTTGTTACTTTTTTTTTTTTAACGGTCCGCGATCTACCCGCACCACACTCACGATCGACCGGTCGATCGCGATCGACTGGTTGGCGACCACTGGTCTAGTGGCTTGATGGAAAGACAAAGAAGGAAGCCATGACAACTACAGTTCAAATACAGATTATTTCAGTTCATCGAAATGCTGCACCTTAATGATTATTTTAATATATTTTGTATTTATTTGAGTGAATACATTATTCACAGTTTAATAATAATTAAAAAAACCCAAAAGATATTTTGTGTTTTGTGATAATTTGTTCTGCTGTACCGAAAAGGTACCTAAAAACCGAGATGCATACCGAACCTAAATGTGTGTGTGAACCGTTACACCCCTAGCTTTTACACATTTAAAAAGAAAAGGTGAATAAAGTAGCACATTAAAACTAAAGTATCAATGAATGTCACCATTAACCAACTAGTTAGACCCTGCAGAAAAACGCGATTGTGCGATCGCAGAATTTACCGCATAATCAGCAAAATAGCGCAGATTTTTTAAAAGGCCGCATATTTATCAAAAGGCTGCATAATCCCCGCATTTTTCCACACAAAGTTGAGAAAGAAAAAAAGTTAACTCGTGTTGACGTCATCAGCTCGCGCATCACAGAATGTAAACAACACTGTATAGAGTGAACGTGTGGAGCACACACGATAGAGAAAACACCAAGATAAAAAAATCTAATCCATCTAATTTACCGACGAACATTTCTACTAAAGACCGGGCAAAAAGTGGGGGGAAACTATTCTGCACCCCGCGCAACTGTGTGTTGGAGCATAAGAGAAAATCGACGGTGGGGACCCACTTTGATTCATTCAAACATTCGAAAATGCTTCCTGCTGCTGCGGACAAGAAAGCCATTCAACTCACATTCACCGAGGCATCAACCTCCAAAACCCTTTCGAGGGCTACAAGAAACAAAGTGAGTAGCCTACAAGATTGAAGCTGGTCAGATAACGAACGAGTAAATGAAAACAGAATGAGGCGGAGAAGTGTGTGTGTGTGTGTGTGTGTGGGGGGGGGTGAAGATTAAAATAGCCCAATTGCTTTTACAATAAATAAACATTGAATGTGTTTAATTGAATAGTAAAGGGGTTTAACGTTAGTGGCAGGTTGTGTGCGAGAGAGAATAAATAAGACAGCCCAATATTTAAAAAAATTGTTATTCTTTTCCCCCGCATATTTAGCATATTTCGCAACTTCCCGCAATTTCACTGCATAAAATCACATAAAAACCCTGCATGTTTAATCGCATAATCAAGGATTTTAGCCCGCATAATCAAGGATTTTTGCCCGCGTTTTTTCTGGAGGGTCTAACTAGTGCCTACATGTATGGGTAATATTTCAATCAGTAAATTAAATGGCATATTATTTAATGTATGTATTTTTATAAATATATTAATTTTGGTAGGTTTGCTCTTCCGTAATACATTTTAATTGTTATAATAAAGTACATGTGTCTAAAAATACTTATATACTTTTACTTAAATAAGATATGAACGCATTCCTTACACTTTTAATGGAGTATTTTCACAGTGTGGTGTTTGTACTTTTACATCAGGATCTACTACCTGCAGCAAGTGCTGATAGAGGGCCTAAGTGTTATTAATGTGATAATAAAGTGCTACTGAAGAGTGTAAAGTGTTAATTAAGGGTAAAGGGAACAGACCTGCTCTGTGTATCCGAAGCTGAGGCTGTAAAACAGCGTCCAGTAGTTTCTGGAGTCTCTTGTTCTCCTCTTTGGAAAGAGACAGCTCCTCATCGTACTCTGCTATCGTTTTTTCAAATAGAGCAAATATATCTTCAGCAGCAGCAGTGAGTCGCTGCTTCTTCAACGACAGCAGCATTTGGACTTTACTCATGTTTACTAGAGTAACCCCTGCAAACCCCGTTAAACAGACCGTTTCTCTCTCCATCAAACTCTCAATCTGACTAGTGTTGCTAACGTGTTTCCAGCTAGCATGCTAAGCTAGCTCCTATAGTCCGAGGTAAACGCTCCAGAAAAAAGAGCACACAGTCCATTCAGAGGTTTATCCAAACACAAAGATGATGGATCAGTAGCGCTGGAGCTCACACACTTTATCAGGAACACAGAGAGAGAGAGAACCGTAGCAACGAGACGCGCCACCTCGATCCACTTTCTTCTTCTTCTCTCAGTTTTTGGCGGATTGCAAACAACTTTAAGGAGCATACCGCCACCTACTGTACAAGATTGTGTATCACCATATCATCCTATCACCATTTGTGGAATTATACCAACGTGTTGTTTACATTGTTTTAAATTCTTCCAATCAATCCTGTTTCACTCAAATACTTAAGAATGGTCTTCCTGGTAGCTCTTACCCCCTCACCTTCTGTCCCAGTATCCCCATCAGGCTCCACTCCCTTCCTGCCTCTCTGACCCTGTCTCTTAGTTTTTCCCTCTCTGTTTTGTACATGTTGCAGTGTAATATGATGTGTTCCACATTTTCTTTCACTTCACACCCCCTGCATTCTTCAACTTCACTTTTCCCCTTTAAAAACATTGTGCTGTTTAATCCTGTACACTGTAAAAACCGATGGTGTAGTCAACAAAACTCGATTTTTTAATGTAATTTACTTGCCCTAAATTAGTTATTTTTCAATTTGTGTTGAGAACACGGCATGCAAAAGTATACGCGTCGTGCTGCAGCTAGATTTTCCTGTCCTCGATGGACGTGCAAGGAAGAACGGCTTTCCACAGGCTGTTCCAATGTAACTACTTTATTGATCTCCAGGGTATAGTGAATTTGACATGCAATGGTAATTGGATGAACAAAATGAACAACACTAATTTGTCCGATTGCTTCTAGTGTCTTTGCGATCTTGTTACGACAACAAGTGCACGTTAGTGATGGGTCGTTCGCGAACGATTCGTTCTTTTTGAACAAACCTTTGAAGTGAACGAGATGAACTGATTTCTCCCACAAAACGATTCGTTTGTTTGAGTCACGCTGTTCGCGAACGACAAACTTAAAGAACTGGCGGAAACAGTTCAGAACTGTTTTCTACAGTTCTTTTATCTTATATCCCATTCTTTCAAGAGGAGGGTCCCGTTAGGGCCCCTCCGAAATACTGGATGTTCCATCTACACAGAGTTGGACTAAGTTAGACAACTACCACAAATACAATGAAGTACTTTACTGTTGGACTCAGTACTAGTTGGACTTCTACCACAAGTAGCCTACTATGAAGTTATTTTAACTGCATACTTTCAGTTATTCTCTGTCAAACTCCTGTGGCAGAAAATCATTTTATCTCATCAAATATGGCAGAAAACCTGCAGTTCTGAGCTCCGTTACACACACACACACACACACACACACACACACACAGGAGCGGGACATCCTCCTCAACCTGTCCGCCATAAATGCCTCAGAGGACGGATACCTGAACCGTAGCGTCCAGCTAGCTTAGCCACCAGCTTAGCGATAAATACACACAGCGTTGTATTCTCCTCCCCCTGTTGGCCCTAAAAGCTTCAGAGGGCGGATACCTGAGCTCCATAGCGTCCCGTTAATGTGAAACACACACACACAGTGTTAGCGGGACATTCTCCTCCCCTGTCGGGCCTAAAAGCTTCAGAGGGCGGATAGCTGGGCTCCGTAGCATCCCACTAGCTTAGCCGCTAGCTAAAGATAAACATAGATGAGTAAATAGAATATGAATAAATCGTCACCGATGTAGAGGATATCTTTTTTTATTCACTTTGAACTCGGCCAAATGGAGTTTAATGCTTTGGGATTTAAGTTAGGCCACATAGTACGTGCATGGGTTTGAAAGTATTAACGTGCCAGCCTGCTGTAATACATCGTATAGTCAGGCACACATTTATGAGATTTAACAATTGCCAATTATATTTCTTAAATAATATGTAGCCTATTCCCAGAGCATAATTCATGGGGCAACAAGGTGAGGTGTAAAATTTGTTTTAATATCATACATTTTACGCCAGCAAACTTCTGACTTGATCGGAGCACGCTCTCCTCAAAAACAGGGCTGGAGAACAGCAAATACCGTAATGTGAGACTTCCTGTTCCTCTTTGCAGCGATTCTTCAGAAGTTGGACACGTGTTCGCGTTGGATCCTCTTCAAACCATCGTAAAACAAGTAAGCATGCCACCTGAGTTATTAATTACTGCTTTTTAACGAGCAAGTATTAGAAGTATTTGTTGTTCTCGCGTCCCAGGAGAGAAGCTTAAAATAAAGAGACTAATGGAGTCTCTCAATGGTTCAAATGGGTTACTTTAATTAAATGGTGCGGTAATGAAACAAACAGAAGGTGGTGGAGACAAAACAGCTGTGAGTCCCGGGTGTGCAGCGGTGAATAGAGGACGAACAACACTTGTCCGCTATCTATATATACACCTATGGGATTAGTTTTGTATCATAAAGATAAAGCAACACTTTCTCAGAATAAAGCAAAACTATGAGTTTAAATGAAGAAAAAAAACGGAGTCAAGCAAAATAAAATAAATTTCAAAAATAAAACTATAAATTGCAAATAAATCATTTGTGTAATCATGTAAACTATAAGTCTTTTTTCTTTGTTTTAACATATCTTTTTGTTTGCAGTTCTTGTTTCTTCTTTCTCAATGATCAGACTTTTGCTCTCGCTGCAGCCCTCCTCCCAAACTAGGACCACCAGGGTGGATGGAGGGGGTCAGGAGGACGGGCCTGGGCTGACAGCTCACAGCGGAGGGGATCTCGGGCGGACGGCCCGGGTGCAAGGCAGAGACCATGGTGGGGGGTCTCGGGCGGACGGCCAGGGGGCAAGGCAGAGTGCATGGTGGGGGGTCTCGGGCGAACGGCCCGGGGAGCAAGGCAGAGACCATGGAGGGGGTCTCGGGCGTGCGGCCTGGGGGCAAGGCAGAGTCCATGGAGGGGCGAAGACCACAGCGGGCGAACTCAGGGGGCCGAGCATGAGGGCGAAGGCAGCGGCAGGAAGAGTCAGGGGGATGGGGCCAATGGCGAGGACCGCGGCCGGGAAAGTCAGGGGGCCGGGCTCGAGGGCGAAGACCGCGGCTCTCAGGGGGCCGAGCATGAGGGCGAAGGCATTCAGGGGGCCGGGCTCGAGGGCAAAGAACACGGCTCTCAGGGGGCCGGGCTCTCCGTGGAGGGTCACACACATTACCCTCGGAGATGAGCATGTTCAAACGATAAATATTTCCGCTATGAATTAAAATGTACTCGAAAAAAGGCGGGGCTTAGAAATACATGCTCATGACTCATCAACAATGTATCCATTCACCACAGATTTTGGTGGATAGGTCAGTCTGTCTCGGGAAATAGGCACACCAAACCATTGGCTTTTATTAGCCCCGCCCCCGACAAAGTCGGCCATTCTCAAAAATGTTCGTTTTTCATGCATTTTAAGCACATTCTTGCAAACTCCTCCTAGGCCTAGGAAATGGTCGGAAAAATTCCACTCCAGGACAAATTAAGCGCATATCCAATGTCATGCTACATTGAGAAGAAATAGTCTTTCGCTCAAACGGGGAGCTCGGAGGCTAACGGACGGACGGACGGACGGACGGACACACACACACACACCAGCCCTTGTATATTTTATTATGTGAAGCACTATATGGTTTCATGAAAAATATCTACTGTTTATTTGTAGATATCTCCTAAAGCCTACAAATAAAGTGTGAAATGTAAGCCTGTCACATATATTATTGAGCAATATATATTATACACACTGTTCTGCTTTCTGTACTGACCTCAGCAGCTCACTGTAAACATCACGTCACAATGAAAGTAGTTGTATTAAAAAAAGAAATAGCCTAACATCCATGGGAGATGTGATTAGTGAGTAAACAAACGGTAAAGGGCAGAAAGTGTGATGCACATTTGATCATCTCAAATAACTTATAATCACAACGGGAACAGTTTGCAGAGCTGTGCTTCTGTTACGTCCCCACTAAGGTCTAGGGGACCTGGAGACAATAACATACAACCAATAAAAATGAGGGAGTCAGTGTAACAGTTGACAAAAGGTTTATTTGCGTAAACCCAGAACCGAACAGACATATAATTGAAACACTCTGTTGGTGAGGGGGAGGAGGAGTCAAAGGATTGTGCCAAACAAAAGAAACAAGCATAACAAAACCAGGCCTATCTCTACATCTATCCTTTGAAACCAAAACTCAAACAAAAAAACCCTCACTAACTAAACTACAAAGAATTTGACAACAATATACAGGGGTGGCAAACAATCCGCTAACCTAGTGTGTCTGAACATTAGTTAGCTACGTGGTGAGAAATGTACAGGGTACCCCAGACTTACCTAACTCCTCCACCTCTCAACACACACACTTTCAAAAAGGTCAGACAATACAAAGATCATGAGTTGCTCAACACTGCAGGCTTCTTCATCAGCAACAGGCCCAGAGTGAGAGAGAGAAGACTTCCTGGGTGCCTCCTTTATGGTCGGCCCTGGCTGCTGATAGGCCAGCTGAGGGTGAGAGGATCCAATCAGCCATCAGATTCAGGTGCACAGGCAGATTCCGATCAGCTGCTGATTAGCTGTGCAGAAGACAGGGAGAAGAGAGAAACACAGGAGGGAAAGAAAACCCCACAAGTACAGCCTGCCTGGCACGTAACAGCTTCGTTGACATAAGTCCAGACATGCGTCACACCTCTTTTAAACATCACTGTTGGCTGAAATCGACTACGGAGAATACATCAGTGTACCCTCGGTTGTAGCTCCTCCAGAGAGACTCCTCTCCTCTGCATCAGTGGACTCTCTGTTATAGCTCCTCCAAAGAGACTCCTCTCTCCACTAAATCAGTGTATCCTCGGTTACGGTTCCTCCAGACAGCCTCCTCGATAATCGATCCTCGATGAGCCTTTACAGAAATTTGTTTTCCTTCGGGACGGCGTGCCGACATCCTGGGCCGGCCCTAGACTTTTGGGGGCCCTAAGCGAGCTTTGGCTTGGGGGCCCCCCTCACTCTAGCGCGTTCTCACTACACACAACACGGAACCAACTTTTGTCTTATGATGTTAGCATAAGCACACATATTGTATAAATAAGCATGTAAACACCGTGGACCTAACCTCCTCTAGGGGGGTCCTCACCTCCTTTAGGGGGGTCCGGGGGCATGCTCCCCCGGGAAGATTTTCTTTTTTTAATATTGAAGTTAAAAGCATCAATCTGGTGCACTTTGAGAGAAAAATTAAGAGATCTATGGATACATCTCTCAACACCCATATGAAACAGAACTGTAAACAGATTTCTCTTTATGGATATTTTACAAATCACTTAAGCTGTATTCTTGTTTTGACATATAGTATTTCATAACTGTTTTTCATTTATTCTCTCTGGCTGTCCATCTCATAATGTTTACATAGAAACTAGCTGTCAATAGGAATATCATTCAGAAGAATTATAATTTCTTGCAAAAATCTGTCACAAAAAGAGGTTGCATATTTAAATTCAGGTGTTGTTATGGCAACGTCAGTGGCCAAACAGCCACATTTACTGCTGCAAATACGTTCAAACATGCTGTTGACATGTAAAGCAGTGGCAACTATGCCACCATTTCAGCTGATTGTTTCTCAGAAATACTGTCACATAACATCAGTGTTAGGACTAACGGGTTACTTTGTAACGCGTTACTGTAACGCAACTACTTTTTATGGTAACTAATAGTGTCACTAGTTACCTATTCCCATTAAGTAACGCCGCTATAGTTACTGTGATTTAAATGGGTGCGTTACTGCGTTACATTATGTGATGGGACTGAACCGAATCTCCCTGCGGATGTAACTTACAGGCGAATACAGCGATGTCCTCTCACAGTACCATGGAAAAGTGAAAGTAACCAGAGAGGAGTGATGATTGGTTAACGCGGGGTAACATTTCAGGGTAAGCCAATCAGAGACAGAGTTGGGCGGGTCTTGCCTTATGGGAAAATACACACACGAACACTTGCTAATGCTAACACACACACACACGGCAACGCTCACCACCAGCACACACACACACAATGGCAGATGCAAGTATCAGCGAGAGCAGCAGCGTATTAACAACTTGGAGATATAACCACTATTTTCAATTTGTGGGGATAAAGGACGCAAAAAAATATTACGGTCAAATGTAAACTGTGCGCAGGACAGAAAGCATTTTCTTACTGTGCCACAGAACAACACAAACATTTGTATTTTATTGTTATTATTTTTAAAGTAAAGTAACTTGTTACTAGTTACTTTTATAATTTAGTAACTAATAAAGTAACTAGTTACTTTTGGAGAGCAGTAACTATAACTATTACTAGTTACTTTTTAAAAGTAACTTGCCCAACACTGCATAACATCCATATATGTCAGTGTTAGGTTGATGCTTAGCTAAGCTAACTGTGAAACACTTTAACTGACAGGACTCCGGATCAACTGTGTACTGTAAGGTAGCTTCTAGCTTCATGTCGAACAGTAAGTCAACATTTCCCAGAGAGCTTTCTTTGAAATCACAAGGTAACGCTAAAAAACCTTACATTTAGATTCAGGCATGAAAACGGGTCAGGGGTGAAAAAGGTGAGAAGGATATTATCCCTATAGGGGGGTCCGGGGGCATGCTCCCCCGGAATTTTGAATATTCCATATTTTAAAGCATCTGATGCATTTTGAGATGCATTTTTTTGCCAACCTGGGGAGAGCTGGAGAAACTTAACTTCAGCCATGAGTCAAATATATTATGGCCTTCTTACTAAGTATTATGCAAGACATTTCATGCCAGCCTGTCACTGGGTCTAACATTTACAGTATATGAGGCACAATGTGGTAAGGGCTTAATGCAAATGGCTCAATGCATATGCAGATGGTGGACATACTGTAACTTAACTTGTCTACTCTTCCATCATGACTGACAGCCAATACAATGTTATGCAATTCAGATTTTAATACATTTTATTGGCAAAGATAGCCTAAAACACACAATATAGTGGTTTCCAGCATTATCAAAACATTAAACACTTTTCAGTATTATTCAATACATCCTTTGTACTGAAGTATTCAAAAGTACAAATTACATGTTTAATATAAATGATTTGCTGTGGCCAAATGTTTTCATCGCATTTACAGACCCTTGTAACTCTCTGATACCACCCAATGAATGCACTGACTTGCTTGTAGAACCACGCTACACAAAACAGATTGCAACACCTATAAAAACTATTTTTAAAAAAGGGTCTACTGTATCGACATTTTAAAATTATATTTAAAGAAAAGGCCGATTCTGTGAGCTGCAGCTGACCATGCCCCCCTGCAGGAGAGGGGAGCGTGCTTTGAGATCAGCTGCTGGGCTCTCAGAAGAGGGGGAGAAAAATAGATCTCCCTCCTCCGTGTTTTATTCTTATAGAAGTAAGAAGATAAGTAATGTGGCAGAAACCCTCTTTTTTACGCAGCGGTCCAGACATAGACATCAAACGGCGACACATATTCAGTTGGCAGTTACTTTGGCACTAGGGCAGGGATATCTAGATACTTTCCAAGGTTTGACATAATGAATTGTGCTACTTTGAACGCAAGCAACGATGTTTTCAAATCTGTAATCAAAAAGCTCCTCCAAAACACTATTGAAGCAGTTCCTGCCGTTGCTACGTTAATTCAAACGGTAACAACGGACTATTTTTCTTAGCGGATGCATGTCAATTTAAATAAAACTAATTTTTAAATCAATAAAATCATTTTCTAAATCCATAAAAGCATTTCAATTAATATTGGGAGTCATGTCGTTACTTTGTTGAGAATGTGGCCTTTAATAAGCGGGATAATGTGCACATTGCATAATATGCCGTCATGCCGATCTAGATCCCTCCGCAAAAAAAAAAGAGAACTGGCTCGTTCGCTGGCGCGAGCCGGCTCCCGTCGTTCACTTAAAAGAAGAACCGGCTTGTTCGCGACCGACACATCACTAGAGGCCATAACGGTACGCACCGTGGAAGACCAGACTCAATCACTGCCGCTGAAAGACTCTCTCAGCGGCAGTGATTGGGTCTCGTCTTCCACTCGTCACCCAACGGTGCGTACCATTACGGCCTCTGAACCTACCCCCCCCCCCCTTAAATATTTTCTCATCGAATCTACACGATTCACGTAGGTCACCTATTTTGGTTTCAAAACGGCGAATTTTGCCGAAAGGTGAGTGATTTTCATGCCTGTAGATTATATGACAGTGTTATTTAATATATCTGGCTAGCTATAGCTACTTGCTAACGGTTTAGCTTACCCCCGCGATTCAAAGTAACGTCAACTAGCTGTAATTTATGCTTTGCTTACATGTTCGCATAACTTGGAAGTTTACTGACATTTACATACCTTGTTTACCTGGCTCAAGTGGTGGCTCTGGGGTTGTTGTGTGAGCCACCACTTGAGAATTGTCGTATTTTTTAAGAAAATGTTTTCTTATGTCCATCTTCAAAAACTTTGAGTCCGACTTACAGTTTATTTTAAACATTGTCACAGCTCAGAGGATAGGTACCTGTCAGCCAATAAGACATATGTTTATTTCCATTCAACTCTCTGGTTGGTCTGGTGTCTTGCCTCTGTTACATTCACTGAACACGGGAAATTACAATTCGGCCGTCCTCTCTTGTGTCATGATGAGGTTCAGGTAAAGCACTATAATACATGACTTTGAGAGTAGGCAATCTAGGCATATTAACACAATTAATTAAACATACTTATCACGGCGACGGTGTACTGAGATTTATTTGTTTTTTAAATTTATTTATTTATTTATTTTGCTAGGGGGCCCCTTAGTGGCTGCGGGGCCCTAAGCGGCCGCTTATGTCGCTTAATGGGTCGAGCCGGCTCTGCCGACATCCGTTTCCTGGTCGCTGCCGGAGGACCTGGGAGTCTGGGGGCCTTTCTCACTTTGGTTAAATGGATTCCTTGAGTCCCTCACTTGCGTCATTTCCCTGTGACTAGTCCCTCCCACCAGGGAAGCATGGAGACGCAAGGAAACCACGAGAAGCAGGGAAATGAGTTTTAAGAGCAATGGGACGTCCTTTCCTCCGGAGCTTCGTGAAGCGACGTCCGTTTGTGATGACGCTGCACAGCTGATTGTCTGACAGCAGCCAGCTCTGTCCCCGTTATTTCCACACACACCCCCGCCTCTTTTAGTACACATTTACTGACACAAACATTTGTATCATCTGTTAACCCAAATAAATAAAGATAAAATAAGAACTAATTCTCAGAAAAGATAAACGCCATTCTTAAAATGTATAAACAAACAATAGTTTGATATTGAGTGCACAAAATAAATAAAATAATTGAGAGAAGAAAAAGAGATATTATATATCAAAACCCAGTTAGATTAACATTCATTGGATTGCACACTTTGTTTGTTTGTGTGGATATGTAGCAAATTAACATTTTAAATAGCACTTAATGACTGACTGAATGGAAATGATAATAAATGAAAATGTAAAACGAAAAAAGCGATCATGAAAATGTTTCCAAAAAATGAATAAAATGATTTTTGACCACTTTGTTGTTCAGATATATCACATATTTGTAACTAAATGATACATTAATTGACACAAAACACAGTATAAACTGAGGAGTGACTCCCGTGAGGTTCATGTATTTTCTTCACTCCACTGGGAAACTGCTCATGTCAAGAAGCATCACATCAGTGCATGCACTGCATCGTCCAATCAGTGAGCGATACACAGTAAGGGGGCGGGGCGAGTGTCTGAGGATTTCATCGGAGGATGGTCTGGTGGTTCCTCGATTATAGCTCCTCCATTATCGCTCCTCGTTCCTCCGACAAAAATAAGGCTATTGGGACGCTACTCAAGATGGCGCTGACAAATCAACTTCCGGTGAGACAGAGACCGATGAGCGAGGAAATGAAAAATAAGAGAAGTGAGAAAGGCCCTGGGACGCGGGACGACCGGCTGCCCTCCCCGACAGGCGCATGGACGCGAGGGCCTGCTCATCACTGCGCGCACATTTGCGACCACAGTTTTAATTATTTAGTTTTTTTCACAATGGAAAATATGTTTTGCATCTTCAAAGACGCATGTTGTGTACATCAATAAAAACTAAATCTGCAAAAAATTAAATTAAATGTTTTCATGCAATAAAACAAGAAAAAGTCCAGCGGGGGTGAATACTTTTCCAAGGCACTGGAATGACACAGAAGGATGGAGCAAGTATGGAGCCATGGCCACTCCATAGTGTTACTAAACTGCATGACAATAGGATAACATATTGTATATCAATGATAAGTTATTGCAGCATTTTATCAAAATTCAGAGCTGACATTTCTCTTCGATTGCTTCAAGCAATACAAATACTTCATGTGTTTCCACTGAAATTCAGTTTACAGGGAAACCTATGTTCAAAGTACATTAGTGCTGATTTAAGAGAACTTAAAGATCCATATTCGATAAAGGAAATATTTATAAGAATTAGTGATACTAAGGGACACATACTAAAGTAAAATGTGAAAATATCCACAATTTCTCAGGATCCTGTAGATTATGGGAAACATTGAAACATAAGATAAAACATGTATTTAAATTCAAATGTAGAGAATTAAATAAAGCTAAAATAGTAAATATGTTACTCTAATCAAACAGTATATTATTTTAAAACAGATTAAAGTTCAATCTAAAACGGGTGAAGAAAATATTTCTCATTTAAAAACTGAAATGGACTAAACCAGGAATTATCATATGCAATACATATCACATCTGAAATAGATAATAGAGGAAACTTAACTTATGCCATTAACGTTTAAG
Organism: Notothenia rossii; assembly: GCF_949606895.1. Classification (NCBI taxonomy): domain Eukaryota; kingdom Metazoa; phylum Chordata; class Actinopteri; order Perciformes; family Nototheniidae; genus Notothenia; species Notothenia rossii. Next base: position 75,160,794 of record NC_136907.1, on the reverse strand, counting down.
TTAAATTAAACAAGAAATATGTAATGAATACTGTGCTGACCTAAATTGGGAGAATAAACTGAAGTCAAAGAAGTAGAAAAAAAAGGGGACAAATTATAAAACAAAAATGAACATTGTTAAAACATTCATACTAGGAAAGATCCTTTTCTTGGCAAACATTTCCCCCCCCCACCCTCCCAAATAATTAAACAATTAAACAAACTATGTGTACATTTGGTGTGGGGCACAACGAGGGAAGTTATTATATATTATTAATTTATTATTTAAAAGAAGGGAATATGGAGGCTTGGGAGCCATAGACCTAGATTCAACTTATTACTTTTGTTAAAACGTTTACAGCGGCAATCTCAAGGAAAGCACCCTGGGTTGGGGATATATCAAGGTGGGAAAAAAGGAGAGGTAGAGCGAGACATGGCCCATACTACAAATTAGTATATGCTGATTTCATAAATGAATATACACCTTTTAAATGGAATTTGTTTTAAATAAATGAACACAAATCTGGTGAACTCCAACCCTTTCGCACTGCATTAAATGCATTTCTGAAGGTTAATTAATGTTCTTTGGTTCATGTGGTAATATATAGAACAGCGAGAGATTTAACAATTATATATGTAAGCGCTTTGAGCATCGGGAAAAAGTGCTATATAAATGACAGGCATTATTATTATATAGCTAATGTATTAAATGTATATGTCCCAGCAGAGTGGCTCTACAAGACAGTTCAAACATCAGAATAATGTGCATGGTAGCCCACCATATCTGTGTGGGAATTAAATGTGCAGTAGATGTTCCTTCAGTTGGCCATCATAACAAGGTTGGTGAATGATTGATGAACAGTGGGATATTTCTAATGTATAATGGAAGGAGAATTCCCAAGGAAACCTTTATGAAAACTATAAACAATAAAAGGAAGGTGATCTTTTAATCCAACGGCTCTTTTGTTCGAGAGGATGGTTCCTGTGGTTTATTTATTGGCGGCCTTCTCAGTCTTCTTGGGCAGCACACCGCCCTGAGTTATGGTCACTCCTCCCAGCAGCTTGTTGAGCTCCTCGTTGTTGCGGACGACTTCATTTATTGTGAGGATAAGACTCTACAGCCACTCCTAAATACAAGTCCCTGTCTATCAGCTGTGCACCGTTATGGTGTAAATACAGCCTATACCAATTGGATCAAATATAAAAGTCAGTCGAATTAGTATTGATACTGCGAGGAGACGTATTGTGTGAAAAGAAATTGAAGATGTTGTTTAATTGCGGATATATTTATGTCACATATGCCGTTTCGGCAGAAGTTCTTCCTGTTTGTCCAAAGTTCTTCTGATCAGGGCTCTATAAATATACAGAACTACAGCAGATGCGTAATATTCAATGTAGCCGAACCGTGTATTACAATGCCGTTATTTGGTGACTTCCAAAGAGAAAAGCAAGCACACTCGCATTAAAGTATTATCATTTTTTAAAAAATGTTTTTCGGATTTCATATCACATAAACATCATATCCCAACGTGTATCGCCTACGTCTGTTTCCGGTGACTTTATTTTGAAATTCAGTTCCTGACAGACGGCAAAAATGCCCGATATTATAGAATTCACTTCGCTTGAGCAGTGACTATAAATCTTGTTGTATTCTGTACAATGACAATAAAAGCTTTTGAATTTTATTATATTATATATATTTATTTGTTATTGTTGAGTAAATAGCAGTGTGTTATTTAGAAAAGAATAACACATTAGAAGGAAAAAAAGATTTAAAAAATACAGATTTTAGTATTCTGAGCCCCATTTATTTTCCTCACGGACGGCAAAAAAGGTCTGACATTATACGATATAAAATAAAAACAATAATCGTGGCTTGATAGAGTAAGAAAATGTTTTTTATGAAACACACAGCTTCCGGTCTTCCAAGACCCGACCGGACAAAAAGACGTGGTGCAGGCACGAAACATACTACCAATAGAAATACATTGCTTTTAAAATCGTTCTGTGTGACACGAAAAAAAGGTGAAAATCGTGTTGGTGAACACGAATCAATAGATTGAATGTCGTGACTATAACACGAAATGCCGTGAGACTGGGTCGGGATACTGGACAACTTCCATCAGTGTGGAAACAGGCAATAATAGTGCCCATCCTAAAGCCAGGGAAAGACCCTTCAGATCCATCCAGCTACAGACCTATTGCCCTGACATCTCATTCCGGGCCGGCAGGGCAATCTTGAGGGGAGGAAACGAGAGAAACAAAATTAAATCCAAAGCTAACATTCATACAAATTGTCGTAAAGGTCCCCTATTATACTGTTTTTCATCAATATATTATAGCTCTCAGATATATACAAAACATGTCTCTGAAGTGTTCGGCTCCAAATACTAAACACATCATTGCAGCATCGTTGAGATCTTAAATTAGATTTAATGCTTTTCCTTCACCAAAAAATACTGAATACTTGAAATTCTAAATCCTTTTAAACGCTATTTGTTTGGTAGCAGTTCTCTTCCTTGCCTTTTGATGGTGAATCATGTGCAGGATTGTCTCACAATAACAAAAGGGGACTCATTAAAGAATACAAATATTGCTCCATAATGATTCTGTACACTCCACATGGTACATTTGTGTTACCCACATGAAAACTACTGCAAAGATTATGCCTTGCAGATAAACTATGCAACCAAAGAGCATCATAAACAACATACCAACTATCTGCAATATGTGCAATATATATATATATATATATATATATATATATATATATGCCGTTATAACCTAGTTGCTAAATCCTCAGAACTGTAAAAGGATGTGTTTTTTGTAAATTGTGTAACTTTTTTTATTATAATATTTGTTTTTATCTTGAATACATTTTTTTATGCATACTACTTAGGTAACATTAAACTGTCTTTAAAAATTTTCTGCTGTAAAAAATTACATTTACCCTCTGTGGGACTAATAAAGGTATTCTGATTCTGATGCTGTCTGGAGTTCATTTTTTGGCATAGATTTAAGCTAAATCCAGCAGTCTAATCGTACCCAGCGTCTCAACCACGTAGACCTCCTTGGTGTCGTTCCTGATGGCGTAGGTGTAGTAGAACCAGCAGTGGTTGGCGTGGCGCTCCTTGCAGTGGGTAAGGGGAAAGCTCTGGTCGGTGGGATCGGGCATCTTATCGCGGCCCTTCACTTTGATCAGCTGGAAGTAGCTGCAGTCGCGTTGACACGTGTCCTTCTTCTCTCCGGCCTCGAACGCTCGGCACAGCACGCAGTCTCTGAAGGCGAGGAAGAAGGGTTCATTTACTGTCAGTGTGTTTTATATATTCATTAGTCCCTGTTCACCATGGCCTTTGACCCCTAACCCATCACAGTCCCCCTGCTTCCACTCCTACTGCTATTTATTTAATCTTTACTTTATTTGTCCCTTTTGTTTGTTTGTGCACCATGTAAAGCGGCCTTTGATCCCTTGAAAGCCGCTATACAAATGTAATCTATTATTATTATTATTACACATTGGTAGATGTAGAGAAACATCTTGAGAAAGTGAACTACATGATGATGAAGAAAAAGGAGGAAAACAGAGGCAGACATGTAGCCTATTATTTAGAGACTCTATCAGGTCATGATACCAGAAAAAAACATGACATGTTTGTATTTATTTTAATGTATTCAATTATATTCCCAGCAAATGTAATGTCCAAACATTAAGGCATCTATTCTGTTTCAAAGAATTTACACACCAAGTAAGTAAAATATTACTGCAAAGTCACCCATCTCTAACATTACCTTAAATCCTCTGACTTTCAAGTAGATTTTTTTTAGCTGCCATTTGTGGAATAAACAAATAAATAAATAAATAAAATACTATATTTTAAGATTTCAAAATGTCCAGCTAAGCATGCTAGCTCCAGACTCACTTGTGCTCGGGGCAGACCCCGGGGCAGGTGGGGCAGATCTCGCAGGTGGGACCCTGGAACTTGAGGTTGTTGCATTTGCAGATTCCACAATAACAGGTGCCGCGGCCGTTACAGATCTGCCCGTTATTGGCGAGGCAGGTGGCCGTCTCCAGCGAGCAGTCGCAGGCGCTGCCGGTGTAGTTGTTATCACAGATGCACTGCATGCAATCACAGCGGCCGTGTCCTGAGGAAGCACAGGGAAGAGTTACCACAGAGTTCAAACATCAAACACATTGACGCACCACTGCAACCTATACGCTCTTGTTGGATGGTCTTTCCCAGAGGGGGGGGGAGTAGTGGAGTACAAATACTTCGTAACTGTACTTAAGTACATTTTTCTGGTATCAGTGCTTTACTCCATTACTTATTTTTCTGACCACTTTTTACTTTCTACTTCTTACATTTTCTAAACAGGCTGGTTACTTTAGTTTGAATGTGTGTTTGGTGGCGTGATCATTATTATTTAGAGTCATTGCGGGCCTATTGATTTGAACACGATCCGTGTATCCATCATTTCCTGGTCTTCTCTAAAGAAGAGGGACCAATGAAAACGTTGTCATGTTGCCGTTGTTCAGCATGGAAACATTCATTAGCTAACAATGACATTATTGTTCTATTAATATAAAGGGAGGTCAGGTACTCTTTAAAACAGCTGCTAGTTATGGGTACTTTTTACTGAAGTACATTTCAAAGCCGTCTTTACTTTGACTTGAGTAAAGAAATTGAGTCAGTACTTCTACAAGAGTATTTTTAAACACGAGTATCTGTACTTCTACTTGAGTAAAGGATGTGTTTACTTTTGCCATGCATCTCTGGTCTTCCCTGACCAGGCGTGGTAGACTGAAACATGTCACATCCTTATATAAGGCTATTCTTGGTGCTCTTGCTCCTTATCTAAGGATCTACATAAACCGAAAATGCACAGGATCTTATCGGCTTTGCTCAGAGGACCTGTTTCTTCTAGCTGAACCAAAAGTCCGTACTGAACTGGGGAAACGGCGTTCAGTTACGCTGCTCCTGTGGCTTGGAACCAGCTGCAACCTTAGCTGAAACTCAGAGAGGTGGTTTCATTAAACAAACTCAAAGCGACTCTCAATGACCTTGAAGCCATTGTGTCTATGAAAGCTTTGGCTAACTTGTTGTATGACCAGGGGTAGACATAACTGGTACGCAGGTACACATGCGCGGAACATATCTGAATTGCGTAACGTCACTTGTGTCACTACGCGCCTTTGCGTACCTCATAACAAAACATATATTTCGTCTACACATGTTTCTTGTCAACACTCAATGGAGTAAACTACTAGACATTAAGCAGCTATACGTTGCCATTTCGCTCCCTGCAAAAAATCTTCGGACTTTCTATGACTGACTGAACTGGAGCTGGGCGATCCGCGCAGGACATACTGTAACTGATGGACCTGTGAAGCTTTACAGGAGGCAGAGGCTTAGATCACTGGACGACAGAGTTGTTTACCGTGTGCAGAGACAGGGTTAACGTCAGTATGAACAACATAATTGTGCCAAAACTCCGCAAGTGGGAGACTCCCCTGTGCACATTCTGTGCCCCGCGCACACACTGGAGAACTGCGCAAAATCAGTTGATCACAACGTTCACACTCTGTGGTCAAGCTGCTGCAGTTTGATTTACAACAAAGTGGAGTAAAACACACAGTTACAAACTTACTCGGGGTGTTAATGGAAGAGTTTGAAATCAGACAGAGGTGGAAGAAGTACTCATATCTTGTGTAGGAATACTCTGTTACACTAAAAGTCCTGCATTCAAAATGTTACTCAAGTAAAATTCGATAAGTATTATCAAAATATAGTTAAAGTATTAAAAGTAAAAGAAGTGATTGTGCAGATTGGTCCATTTCAGAATAATAGATATGATATGTTTTATAATGATTGATCATGAAAGTGTTCTCAAAGCTGGTAAAGGTGCAGCTAGTTTGAATGACTTTGTATACTGCAGGGTAGCTGGTGGATTTATTCCAGGTGGAACTACAGTCTGATTTAAGACTTGATTATATTTCACATCATTAATCCAGATCAGTAAAGTAGCTTAACTAAAGGTATTATAGCGACAGCAGGAAACAAACAAAGTCGCTGAGAGGCTGAGGCCAGGCATGTTTGATATTGTGTGGCACGCTACAGAAAAGTACTTGCTGAAATCAAAAACTCTGTTGCAAAATAATGTGGTTTAATGAAAACTGGGATAATCAATTTATACTCCTTGGGCATGTACATTGTTATATTAATCGAAGCAATCATTTCAACTTGCGGTCAACAAAAAAGGCCAACCCTCTCTTCCACACACACCTCACGCAGGTGAACAGGATTATAATGAGTGCCGCCCATATCCATGTGACCCAAGCTAACCAACCAATAGTGATCAAACAAATATCTTATATTAAAACATAAAGGATTACTAAACATGTTTCATGGCTCCTACAGGTATTACATGCATGTAATGGAGTAAAAGTACACAATTTACCTCTGAACTGTAGTGGAGTAGAAGTACAAAGTAGCATCAAAGTCAAGTATCTCAAAATTGTACTTAAGTACAGTACTTGAATAAGTGTACTTAGTAACTTCCCACATCTGAAATCAGATATGACTTCAAGTCGTGTGATCATTTCTTAGTATTTGATCCTTCAACTTGGCCTCAGGAAATGCAAGGATGCCACAGTTTTGGCAACAAGTTTTGGAGAAAGCAAATCGGAGACTTGAAAAGAGACAGGGAGGTGTGTCGTGGCTTCCTTCGTTGTCTTTCCATCAAGCCACTTGACGCCTTGAACAGACAGTTCTAACTCGTTTCTTTCCTTTAAATTACTCACAGTTTTGAAGTGTTGCTTGGTCTCCGATGGTTTAGAAGATGTTGCGATGTGTTTGCTCAAAATAAAATAACAAACTTTTGCACATGCTACAAAGAAAATAGGCCTTTACAACATTCAAAATAAAATAACAAACAACTTAGGTATTCTTTCTTTCTTGATAATGCTTATAACTTCATAACTTAAAGGGTACTTGTACGGTTTGTATGTACGTGTACGGTACGGTTAAAAACTGTTCCTCGACGGCGTCTCTCAACAGGTTGCCCATCACTGTGGCTTTAGCACAGGCGCCGTGGGAATTGTAGTCCTTTATAGTGCGTTGACTACAGACGTCACAATTAGGTGGCCTTTCTTATAAAATCTAAATACTGGCTCTAACAAGGTGCATCTTCATCATTTTCATCATCTAGCATGCAAAAAGTATAAATAGAGGACAGTGAAGGAGACACTGAGGAGGTGAGTACCAAACGCTGTCTCCTGGTACTCATCTGAGTAACTCACTAACAAAGTTATCTTCACCCCTGTGTATGATTGTGTTATGATTGTGTGTTTTAAAATAGTCTGTAACTGTGCTGTTACCATTCGTGCACCAGGACTCTCTTGAAAAATATAATTTGTTATCTCAATGAGACCTATCCTTCAAAAGCAAACTGAAAACCCATCTCTTCACATCTGTCTTCCTTGTAAACTAATTTCCATTCAACATTACCATCACTTCAGTCACATGCTTTTATCACATGGCAATACTTATGTTGATGTTGTATACTGTTTTTTATAATTGTTATGCTATGACGTTTGTATTTTGTTTTTGTCTTTGCTTTTGTTTGCTTTGTACAGCCCTTTGAGGCATTTATCGTGATTTGGGGCTTTATTACATTTTGACTTGATTTGATAATACTGGTTAAATAAAGGTAAAAGAAAGAGTTTACAGTGAGAACGGTTTCAGTCTCAATAACTCTATTTTTCTACAAGCCTCACCTCCGCAGAGCTTGTTGTCGGAGCGGTCGCAGTTGAAGTTGTCGCACTCGCAGTACTCCCCGCTGTAGATCTCTGCAGGGTTGTCTCGCTTCTTGCATTCGCATGTGCCGCAGACAAAGTCTCCGTTGTTGCTGCAGATGTCCGTACTGTTGGCCTTTCGACAGTTAACATCCTCACAATTTCTCTTCTTCAGGGACTCCAGATCATCGCAGCGAGCAGACGTGGACTCACCCACAGTGAGGAAGTTCTGTGGAAAAGGAGAGGTTTTTGTGAGTAAATGTGTTCTACATACCCAATTAATATGCTAACTACTTCTTTCACAGATTTTGATTTGATTTCAAATTTGTAAAACTATCATACAAAAATAATCCCTGTATGCCGTTCAATTGTTTTTCTTTATCAATCAATCAATGTTTATTTATATAGCCCAATATCACAAATGTTACATTTGTCTCAGTGGACTTCACAGTTTATACAGAATATCAGTATGACAATACGACACCCTCTGTCCTTAGACCCTCACATCGTACAAGGAAAAACTTCCAGAGAAAACCCCACAGTAAAGGGAAAAATGGGAGAAACCTCAGGGAGAGCAACCGAGGAGGGATCCCTCTCCCAGGACGGACAGACGTGCAATAGATGCCGTGTGTAAATTGAAAAGATAATACATTTGCAACATAGGTAGTCCAAATGTTTTGAAATTCATGTGTGTATAATAAGAAGATGAATCCACGAGGATATCCATCCAGGACTTATGATCCAGGACCGCAGCCACGACTCAAGATCCAGGACTCGCGATCCATGACACAGGACCGCAGGATCATCCATGACTCCGGATCCCGGCGTATATAGACACCAAAAAGAAAGAAATTTGGGGAAGCTGGGTTAATCGGAACATGAGAGTACACAGGTATAGACAGAGAGAAGGAAGAAGTAAGATGTCCCCCGACAAACTAAGCCTATATCAGCAAAACTAGGGGCTGAATCTAATCAGCCCTAACTATAAGCTTTATCAAAAAGGAAGGTCTTAAGCGCACTCTTAAAAACGGATAGGGTGTCTGCCGTCCGAACACAAACTGGAAGCTGATTCCACAAAAGTGGAGCTTGATAAGAAAAGGCTCTGGCTCCCATTGTACTTTTAGAGACTCTAGGAACAACCAACAACCCTGCATTCTTGGAACGCAATGCCCTAGTAGGACAGTAGGGTATAATGAGTTCTTTAAGGTAAGATGGCGCCTGCCCATTAAGGGCTTTGTAGGCGAGAAGAAGAATTTTAAATTCTATCCTGTGTTCTATAGGGAGCCAGTGTAAGGCAGCCAGAACAGGAGTAATGTGGTCCCTTTTCCTAACTCTGGTTAGTACACGAGCTGCAGCATTTTGAATCAGCTGAAGCGACTTGACTGACTTCTTGGTACACCCTGATAATAAGGAGTTACAATAATCCAGCCTTGAAGTAACAAATGCATGGACTAGTTTCTCTGCATCGTTTTGAGGCAAGATATGCCTGATTTTTGCAATGTTACGTAGATGGAAGTAGGCGGTCCTTGAAATGGATTTTATGTGGGTGTTAAAGGATAAATCCTGATCAAATATAACACCAAGATTCCTTACAGTCTCACTGGAGGCCAAATTAATGCCATCCATAGTTAATATATCTTTAGATAATTTGTTTCGTAGATTCTTCGGGCCAAGTACAATAACTTCAGTTTTGGTCGTGTTTAACATCAAAAAATTTAAGGTCATCCACGTTTTTAAGTCCTTGAGGCAGTCTTGAATTTTATTTAGATGATTAATTTCATCAGGCTTGATTGATAAATATAGTTGAGTATCATCCGCATAACAATGAAAGTTTACAGAATGATTCCTTATAATATTGCCTAACGGAAGCATATATAGGGTGAACAAAATAGGTCCAAGCACTGAGCCCTGTGGCACTCCATGGCTAACTTTGGTTTGCATGGAAGATTCATCGTTGACACGTACAAACTGAGAGCGTTCAGATAGATAAGACCTAAACCAGCCTAAAGCAGTTCCCTGTATGCCAACTAAGTGCTCTAGTCTTTGCAATAGGATATCATGGTCGATAGTATCAAATGCAGCACTAAGATCGAGCAAGACAAGAATAGAGACAAGTCCCTTGTCAGAGGCTATTAGAATGTCATTTGTGACTTTAACAAGAGCTGTCTCTGTGCTATGTTGTGTTCTAAAGCCAGACTGAAAATCTTCAAATAAATCATAGTTTCTTAAGTAATCACACAGCTGTTTTGCGACTGCTTTCTCAAGAATTTTTGAGAGGAACGGAAGATTAGAAATAGGTCTATAGTTGGCTAAAACCTCTGGATCGAGGTTGTGCTTTTTAAGAAGCGGTTTTATCACTGCTACTTTGAATGATTTTGGAACATAGCCTGATAATAAAGACATATTCATAATATTTAATAAAGAAGTGCTAATTAATGGAAAAACTTCTTTTAACAGCTTAGTTGGAATCGGGTCTAAGCTACACGTTGATGGTTTAGAAGAGAGAATCATTGAATTTAATTGTTCAAGGTTTATGGCTGAAAAGCATTCTAGTTTACTATCTAGTGTAATATTATTAGAACTTACGTTTCCGGGAGCTGTTGATAACACTATACTGGTCAAAGGCAAGAGGTCATTGATTTTGTTTCTAAGAGTAACAATTTTATCGTTAAAAAAGCACATAAAATCATTACTACTGAGTGCTATGGGAATAGAAGGCTCAGTCGAGCTGTGGCTCTCTGTCAGCCTGGCTACAGTGCTGAAAAGAAATCTTGCATTATTCTTATTCTCATCTATTAATGAAGAGTAGTAGGCTGCTCTCGCTTTACGCAGTGCTTTCTTATATTCATTGAGTGTAATTTGCCAAATTAAACGAGATTCTTCAAGTTTAGTGGAACGCCATATCCTTTCAAGTTGTCTCGACTTTTGCTTTATTTTGCGGGTTTCGGCATTATGCCATGGAGCTAATCTATGTTCAGTGTTTCCCCTACCATTGACTTGGCGGGGCGCTGCGCCCTGCCAACGGAGCCCCGCGCCCTGCCTGAAATTCAAGGTGTTTTTAATTTGTTTTTTAATTTAAAAAATATAAATATATATATATAGCACCAAATTTCAACTGAAGTAATCTATCTACGGTCACTTTTCACATTGAACATGTGCTCTTTTATTAAATAAACTAAACGCCATGTTATTTATCAAATGTGCATGTTTCAGTGTCCACTGCTTTGCGTATTCACATTCTCCCTCCGCTCTGTTTCTGAAGGGCGGGGCTCTCACACACACACACACACACACACACACACACACACACACACACACACACACACACACACACACACACACACACACACACACACACACACACACACACACACACACACACACACACACACACACACACACACACACACACACACACACACACACACACACACACACACACACACACACACACACACACACACACACACACACACACACACACACACACACACACACACACACACACACACTCACAATCAGAGACAAGAGCGGAGGAAAGGAGGAGAACAACAAAGTTTAAAAAAGTCAAACAAATCTGCTTTATTGCCCCGAGCTCTGCTGTCCGCCCGTTTGTGTCCCCCCCAAGTTTCAAATTCGTTTATTATTATTGTTTTAACCGCCAGCCGTTATCGTCACGGGAGAAGGACACACACATCCTGCCCAGGTGGACGCGCGCGAACGCGACAACGAACGTAGCGCGCGCATTCTAAAAATAGCTCACAGATGGAGCTACCGCGGTTTTGAACTACAGTATTGAGATGGGAGTTGGTTTATTCAGTAAATTAGCTCAGGATAATTGGATGTTCTGTCTACACCTGTTGATGTGAGGCTAATGCAGGACTTGCTAGCTTGGTGCTACCGGTATTTAGCGGCAGTGACTCAACACATTGCCTCTAAAAATGTATTGTCAGCAATGTATGACAAGCAGACTGCTTGTTTAATGTTAGACTCACACCAATAGCTCAATATGATCATAACACGATTGCTTTCATATCAGAGATCAGATGAGGTGGAGCTGCCTCCAGCAATAGAGGATGAGGCAGAGAGAAGCAGCAGCAGCAACAGCAGCAGCACAGGGTTGCAGCAGGTATGTTATATGCTGTAGTCAGGTGATTGAAATGTATCAATGAAAGGAAGAAGTGTAGGCTACATGATAAGAAGGGAATACAGTTTGAATAAAAGTAATACAACTTACTACTTTTTAATGTACAAATACTTTGTTACTGTACGATATCAATAACAATAATCCACAGCTCCTCTCTGCTCCAGAGGATAACAAAAATGTGGGCGCCCCGACATTTTTTTTCGAGCAGCACCCTGCCAAGGCAGTAAACCTAGGGGAAACACTGATGTTGTTTTATTTTCTTCTTTTTCAAAGGAGCAACAGAGTCTAATTTTATTCGCAGCGCATCTGTAGCACTATCAACAACATGATCAATTTGGGGTGGTGTACATTTTGTATAAGTTTCCTCCCCTACATGCAGACATGCTATCGAGTTAAGTATTGGTGGAATCTCTTCCTTAAATTTGGCTATAGCACTAACAGATAGGTTTCTGCTGCAGGAGCTTTTGGCTAATGCTTTGTAGTCTAGTAACAGTACTTCAAAAGTTACTAAGAAATGGTCGGATAAAGCAGGATTATGCGGTTCGACTAATAGTTGCTCAATTTCAATACCATAAGTCAGAACAAGGTCAAGAGTGTGAGTGGGTTGGTTTATTTACACTCTGACAGAAACCAACAGAATCTAATATAGAGTTAAATGCAACAGTAAGGCTATTTTTATCATCGTCAACATGAATATTAAAGTCACCTACGATAATTACTTTATCTGTTTTAAGTACCAAAGCTGATAAAAACTCAGAGAATTCTGATAAGAATTCTGAATAAGGACCTGGTGCACGGTACACTGTAACAAATTTAGTTTAATTTAGTTTTATTAAACACGTAAACGGAAGAGCGTCTGAGAGTCGTTTTTGCTTTTTACCTTACTAAATGGTCTAATGGTCCTTGGAGTGAGGGGCGGGGCCAAACTCACGGAAGTGATTTCAAAACAAAAGCACTCGTTTGCTAAAATCACACTTTGAATCACTACAGCAGGGGTATTCAACTAAAATTCAACGAGGTCCAGTTAGAGAAGATCTCCCCATGCAAAGGTCCGGAGCTTCAAAATTTCTAAATTGCTTTATGAATTAGTGTGATATATATTGAAATAGCCTGCAGCATTATCAACGTCTGCATGTAATCAACAACTGACTGCCAATCAAATAAAGAAAGTACAATTGATAAACAACAATATTTATTGTCAATTAACATTGAACTATACAGATATACAGTACATACTTTGGATATGTGTAATGTTCCTCTCGGGCTGCATTTAAAAATAAAATAGAGAAAATAAATAAAATAGCTTTTGAAAATATGTGCATCTTAAAGTGCTTGATTTTAGATAAATAAAATAAAGTGTAGCAGCAGCTTGAGTTTCTCTTTTTCTTTGTTAACCGTTTCACATCATGACTTAACTGTTCCAGCCGATTATAGAACAATATCAGTCTTTACACATCATAACAATTGAACAGTTTTAAAGTTTCTCTTTCTTTCCCTTTTATATTGCAGTCCCTCACTCACTTTGTGTAAATTCAGTGCGAGAATTGAGCTCGAGATTGTCCTGCCAGGAGTTTGTAAATCTGGGCTGAAATGTTGTCAAAAAAACTAAATTCACAGCCCATTCATTTGGCCTTTCTTTCATGTTGTGCAAAGAAAAAGTAACCTCTTAATCCAGATATCTCACCATGACTCACGCATGCATGCATGTGCACGGTGTGGCATGACAAACCAAAACAGAAAGATATGGACACAAGATGTGTGCAAGTATATTTAGTATCCTATCCATGTGAACATGATTTAAGTCGCGGGGACGTAACCTCCTCTAGGGGAGTCCGGGGGCATGCTCCCCCGGGAATAATATTGAAGTTGAAAGCATCAGTCTGGTGCACTTTGAGAGCAACATGAAGAGATCTATGGATACATCTTTCAACACCCATTTGAAACAGAACTGGAAGCAGATTTTTCTTTTTGGATATTTTACAAATCACTCCCCTTTTAAACTCTATTCTTCTTATTTTTAACAACTTTTTTGTTACTGTCATATAGTATTTTATGCCTGTTTTTCATTTAGTCTTATTATTAACTATCATGATCATATTAAGGTGTGCCCTAACCTCACTGAGCTGAGGTTAAGTTAAGGCACTATCTGTGCAGAACATTACAAATATTCTTAAATGTGCAGCATTTTTTTTTAAAAAGTGTTCAGAAAGACTGCATCAATGATATGCTATATATCTATATATCTATATATCTATATATATATATATATATATATATATATATATATATATATATATATATATATATATATATATATATATATATATATATATATATATATATATATAATATCAATATTTGTATTAACTAACCAAAGTCAATTTAAATAGCGGGCACAAATGGGTTAATTGCCATAGATGTGGTGTTTGATATAGTTTACGTTCAATTCAACTATTTTAGGCAGAAAAACGTATATTGACTAAATGTTTTTTTTTATAATTTAGAAAGGTTTTTGTGAGAAATCATTTCAAAAGTAAACTTTTTTTTCATTTTATATTTAAATTTGAAATGTTTGCACACAACATTATTAATTTATACATTTTTATCAATTTAAAAAAAATTATGAATCCATTTATTTTACTGTATTTCCTTGAGGCTGGGGAAGATATCCAGTATGTAGTTCAACATGTTAATGTTCTAATACAAGTAATATAACATGGAAAAGGAAATAAAATAGGTTTCATATAGGATGTGGATTTATTTTCTCTCACCTTCTAATTACACAATCAAAAGATCTATAAATTTAGCTCTGGCCTTCACTCACAAAACATTTTTTTGTTGAATTGGACACATTTTTCGAAGCTCTATTGACTGACATGCAATGACTGGGACTGATGGAATAATCCGTGAGGAATGAACTAGGAGAAGAGAAAAAATCATATTTAAAAGACAGCAACATCATAAGAGGCCAACAAGAGTGACAGAGTGTGTCAGTGTGCTGAAGGAGTTGGGACCAGCTATCCAGACCAGACTCTAAAGACTTTCAAAGGGGTAAACATGCTGCTGCTGGAGTACTGACTGGAAGTATTGCTGATATCATGTCTACCATCCTCTTAAAATACTCAGCAATATCAGTCTCAGGAAGAAAGGTGTTTTAACGCTTATTAAAAGAAAAACATGCATTCTTGTTCTCAGGAGGGGACATTGACAGAGGAGTACTGGAAAAGTACACAGTATGCCTAAGTACTTCATAGTACTTGTGGGGGTAGTTTCACTAGTACTGAGTCCAACAGGATCAATCTCACGAAGAACTAATGGCAACAAAAAAGAATTCCCTCATCAAACTTAGCAGAAGTGGCTCAAAACATTTCTCAAAAAATACACAGTAAAAGTACTTCAATGTATTGTAAGTAGTAGGCTAACTAATACAAAGTCAAACAGTATCAATTTCATTAAGAAGTAATGGTAAAATTATATTTGTATCATTCATCAAAGATAGCAGAAAAACATGCATTATGGAGGGGACTATGACAGAGGATTACTCACAAAGTACATAGTAGAAGTAGATCATTTTATTTCTGGTAGAAGTCAAACTAGAACCGAGTCCAACAGTGTCAGTTTCCTTAAAAACTTGTTGTAACAAATATTTGTATCACTCGTCAAATATAGCAGGAATAATGAAGAGCAGCTGATTTGAAAAAGCAAACTCGAGAGATGGCTGAGTGACCGCAGTGCAGAACCACTGTATTGTTTAGACCAGGGGTGGGCAATTATTTTTTCCATGGGGCCACATGAGAAACAAAAAATATTGTGGAGGGCCGGGCCAAAAGGCTGAACTCAATTCTGCATAATATTAATTGTATTTCTTTATAAAAAGCAGTAAATAGCATTGTTTTGACAAGCTGGTAAGAGTATATGTTATAGTTGAGCAATGAAAAAGTGAGGTTGCCTTACAAAAAATGTAATTTATTCAATCAAATTTCCCAAAACAATGGTAAACAAAATGTGAACGTTTTTCACCATTTCTGACTCATATTAGTGAACATTTTCAGTCGCATTCACTACAAAACACATTTTGAGTTTCATATACTGTTGGAAAGTTGTGTAAAGGTTCTTAGCATTCTTAAGACATCACAACATTGTCTTTGTGCTCCAAACATTCAGCAAGATACATCATATTGAACTGTCACTGAACATCACTGAACTGTGATTTTGAGAAAAGGCTTCCAAAGAAAGTGTCCCAGTTCACTGCTAGTTGGTTCCTTTACATGCCTACATTTGTAGTCTAACCACCTCATTTGGTGTTTTTAAGTTCTTTTTTCTTGTTCAGTGAGAGAAATCTAGTCTCTGCTGGGCTTTAACGAGTGCATCGAAGTCAGGTTGAATGTCTGAGGTGGAGATGCGAAGCACAGCTGACAGATGATCATCAGTGAGAGAGGATCTATACCTGGATTTCATAAACTTCATCTTTGAAAATGTTTGTTCACATATGTAGGTAGAGCCAAAGAGAACCAACATCTTCTGAGCATGTCTCCTCATGTTTGGAAAGTTCTCCTCCTCGAGAGAAGAGTAGAAATCCAGCAGAGATCCTGACTTAAAGCGCTCTGCCAGTACTGCATCAGACTGCAGGTCAATGAGTTCCAGCTGAACATCACTGGGTGCATTATCCATACTGCAGGTAAAGGGAGAGGAAATCATGAGCATTTCATCCTCGATTGTTCGGAGATCTTCAAATCGCCTTGAAAACTCACCATGCAATGCTCCTAACATGGATGGATTTCATGAACAAAAAGGCCCTTGCCTTGCAGTTTGGTGTTCAGTTCATTCATCAGTGCAGTCACATCAACAGCAAATGCAAAATCTGCCATCCAGTCCTCGTCTGAGAGCTCTGGGATGTCTTTGCCTTTCTTCTCACAAAACTCTTGAATCTCTGCTTTCAGGTCCCAAACTCTTTTTAGCACTTTGCCCAGGCTGAGCCATCTGACAGCTGTGTGGTAGCCGATGTCACTATGCTCAGTCTCATGCTCCTCCAAAAGTGCAACAAACTGTCTGTGATTCAATGCCCGTGCCCTGATGAAGTTTACTATTTTAGTAACAACATCAATAACATGGTGAATTTTTAGCACTGACTTGCACAACACAAGTTGGTGTATAATACAATGCAAAAATACCAATTTCTGATCTGCGTCGATTTCAGTCACTTTATCTTGCATACGTTTCAAAAGTCCAACATTTTTACCTGTAAGATTTGGACAACCGTCTGTTGTGACACCTGCCAGTCTGTCCCATTTCAGTCCCAGCGTGTCCATGCACGCATTTACCTCCGTGAACAGATCGCTCCCTGTCGTCGTCCCTTTCATCGGCCGCATTGCTGCCAGCTCCTCCGTAATCTTGAAGTCCGGCGTTATCCCACGGACAAATACGAGTAACTGCGCTGTGTCGCGGACATCACAGCTCTCGTCCAAAGCCAAGGAGATAAAGTCAAAACTTGCCACTTCATGTTGCAGCTGAAGCTCCAGATTCCCCGCAATGTCCTCGATCCTTCTCGTCACGGTTCGCCTGGACAGCGGGACTTGCTCAAAGGCTTCTTTTTTTTCAGGGCATATTAGTGCTGCAGAGTCCACTAAGCACTCTTTGACAAACTCCCCCTCTGAGAATGGCTTACTGTGTTTAGCTATTTTGTGGGATATCACGAAGCTGGTCTTGGTTGCTGCATCCTTGGATGTGTGAAGCTTGGTAAAAAAGCCTTGCTGCTTTTGCAGTTTAGTTAGCAAAGCGTTCGATGTGCGCGCCCTTTCAGCATCAGTCAAGTTTTTGTATTTCTCCGCGTGTTTCGTCTCGTAATGCCGACTCAAATTGTAGTCCTTGAACACGGCGATCTGCTCCCCGCAAACTAAACACACGGCTTTACCTCCGACTTCAGTAAATAAATACTTAGCAGTCCAATTTTTGTTGAAAACCCTACATTCGGCCTCTACCTTTCTTTTTTTAGCATCAGCTGACATTTTTGAGCGCTAAAGTCGTCTTGTGACAATTATCCAATAACGCGCACGTCTTGATTTGGCGTATTGCGTCATTATGTACGTGAATAAAAAACAACTTCAAAATAAAAGCATTGCAGCTTTAGTCCATGCATGAGGTAAAATTAGAAAATATGTTTATTTTGTAATTTCCAATTAACCTTACACGGGCCGGTCAGAGTCAACCAAAGGGCCGTATGTGGCCCGGGGGCCGTACAGTGCCCAGGTCTGGTTTAGACCCTCCAGAAAAACGCGAGCAAAAATCCTTGATTATGCGATTAAACACGCGGGGTTTTTATGTCATTGTATGCGGTGAAATTGCGAAATATGCGGAAAGTTGCGAAAAAGAATAGATTTTTTTAATTTTTATATCGGGCTGTCTTATTTATTCTCTCTCACACACAACCTGCCACTAACGTTAAACCCCTTTCCTATTCAATTAAACACATTCAATGTTTATTTACTGTAAAAGCAATGGGGCTATTTTAATCACACACACACACACACACACACACACACACACACACACACACACACACACACACACACACACACACACACACACACACACACACACACACACACACACACACACACACACACACACACACACACACACACACACACACACACACACACACACACACACACACACACACACACACACACACACACACACACACACACACACACACACACACACACACACACACACACACACACACACAACTGGGATCGCAGGATCGCGTTTTTCTGGAGGGTCTAATTGTTTAAATCTCCTAACAATGTTGTCCATTTTAGATAGGCTTATTATATTTACAGCCCTTAATAACATCCATTCTCTGGGCTCAATATGTGTTTTGGCCGTTTTCGTTGTGATCGCTAAATTCCCCTTGTTTATAATAATCACCGTTCCTTCAGCAGGATACTGTAGTGATTCACAGTGTGATTTTAGCAAACGAGTGCTTTGTTTTGAAATCACTTCCGTGAGTCTGGCCCCACCCCTCACTCCAAGGACCATTAGACCATTTAGTAAGGTAAAAAGCAAAAAGTCCTGTCAGACGCTCTTCCGTTTACGTGTTTAATAAAGAAAAACAATTGGACGGTAGATACACGGATTGGAAGAAGTATATAATTATTTAATCCCACCCTACTCCGAAAAACTAAATTATATATATATAATTTAGTTTTATATATATATATATAATTTTCTTTTATTTATTTTTTCTTAAAGAAATACATTTGTAAGACATCAGATAGAAAGATGTTCTCCAAGTATCAGGAACTTAAAGGTCACCTATCATGCTATTTGTAGGCAATAGCATATATCTCAGATATATAAGAATATATAAAAAACATGTCTATGAAGTGTTTTGCTCAAAATACCAAACAGATCACCCATTCTAGCCATGCCTCATATCCCTCTATTTCTCTTCCTGTTTCAAAAGTGCTGATTTGAGGTATAAAGCTTTAAAAAATAAGAAAAATTGATTAAAAAAAAGAAAAAGGAGGGGGCTGAGCTCATACAGAACAAGTACAAAAATAAAAACAAGGTGTTGTAGGGTAAAAACAGACACAGAAACTAGAACAGTTTGTTCTGTTTTTGTGTGACATCTGGGAGTTGAATTGCTGCAGATACAATTTTATGGATCTCTGACAATAAATCAAAGAGTTTGTTTAACAAATGCCTCTGGAGTCAATCCATGTTACCCTGCTTTCTGTTTACTAGGCCATTGTTCCCTGCCAGCATGAGAAAAGGAGAAACAGATGACCGCCTGGCCGAGAATAATAGATTGGATGCACATGATATCCCTGTGGGCAGAGCACGGAGAAACTGAGACAAAGAACTCAGTCAAAACTAAAATAGTGCTTTGACCCAATTCTATTAAAACCCCATGACCCACAAGAAGCATTTTTCTTTCCCCTGCATTCTGCCGTTCATTATATTAAATGTAGTGGACGCTATCCAGATCATCTCTATTCAAAACACTTTGGATCACTTGTTGTTATGTTGAATGTTAGGCAGTAAACAGGACTACATGTATAAAGGAGAAGTTTATATAGAGAGGTGTTAAGTATTCAAGTGTTGTTTCTCAGTAGTGTGATTGCTTTGTTATTTTGGGGTTCATTTTAAACATCACATGTCCTCTGACTGTCCAAAGATCAAACCAAATGTACTTCAGCGATACATACAGTATAGTTCATCTTCAGCAACTAAACACTTAAAATGTGCAGTAATGATGTTATTTCACAATGTCTGTGTAGGATGTAAGTCAGCATGACGGACAAATACAGGCAAGAATGATCAGGAATGCAGCAGTGTCTTGAAAAAGTAAAAACTGAGAAAAATACCCCCAAACCAGAGAGCTTTTGTTATCACCAATAGACTCAAAGTACTGACTCACAAGGCTAGACTGACCTATTAAGTATCACTGTTTTGGATAAACAAGTACATTTTTATATACCATGACTTGGTTTATGATATGAGGGGATGACAACTGAAGCTTTCAGATCATATTTGGAGGAAGTAAATCATGTGTTAGGGAAACAAACAGGTTGCATTTTCAATGATCAAATCTGCTGATACCACCGGATTAGATAGCCTTACTACTGGGTGAATTTCATATTGATTATTTTATGTTTAGTGTTATCGTTGATGATACACATCTAGTGCCCACTTACACTGATCCATGTGAACCTCATGCTCCTCAAGTAGCTTTGCAAAGATGCCTTTTAGCAGAAATGTGTGGCACAGCATGACATAAAAAACATTCATTCATTTGTCCTGCACTTTGTAGCAGCCACACTGATAAATAAGCTCCAGTTGTGAAGGAGTAAACATACATTTGTGGTCTGTTGACTCTGGGTACAGACAACATCTAATTAATGAGGATTATCCAGGCGAAGTTTCCGCTGTGAGACAAGAAGCAGCTTCTGTTTACAATTAATGGACGAGTCAGGGATTACTCTCTTTGGGAGAACGGCAAGAGAAAGAACAAAGCATTTACTTGTAGTGCAGATATATATAAATAAATACACATTTAAAAATACTACAAAAATGTATTTAAGGAAACAAGGACAGCCTTTTCTCTTACTTTCAAACCCTTCCTCCTTTTTCAAAATGATCATTATGAAACACATTGTATTGAATCACAGTATATTTGGATTGCATTTGTTTGTATGAAATAACACACTGTGACTCCGGCCTGTTGCATGCAGACATTTGGAAAAGCTGCCAAAGGTGACAGTAAAAACACATCATTTATATTTATTGTATTATGTAAAGGCACAAGATGATGACTCCCAGCTGTGTTAGTTAGACGTTTTTGGGAAAGTTAACCATTAATCAACGCTGCCACATAAACCATAAACTTTGTACAGGCCACACTTACAGTTATTAAAAGTTCTAGTCAACTTAAATGTATTTCGTTCAAGATTGTGTATGCTTTATTTAGTGAGAGAGACGGACAGGAAATGCAGGGGAACGAGGGGACGAAATTAAGCCTTTGTTGGACTTGAGCTACCGTTCATATGATGAAACACCTTGGTAGCAGATGATTGATTGAACTCACTTCATCTCCGCACCATCCACACGACTCTGCAACCTGGATACAGTCCCCAAAGGACTGAGCGTTGGCTTTGATGCATACGCTTCCCTCTGAAAGAAAAAAACACGGGTTCCTCTTAGCCAACATGACAACCAAGAATGTTTCCATTAGTTCACTAAAAACAGCTTTGGTTTTCGGGCTGCGGGACACAACCTCCTCCCCGTTTGAGAGCATTGAGTCATGCTGAGATAAGCTCTAGGCCGCTCACCAAGCGATGACTTCACCTCGTTAAGAATCTTTTCTCCTGAAACTTTCAGAATCTCTTTACACCGAGGGCGGGGACACATATTGATTTAGAAAATACATGAAAAAGTGGATTTTTCATAATTGGTGACCTTTAACACTAAAGATAAGAGAAAAAGAGCAGGATTCAAACGTATCTTTGTTCTCACCTTGCTGCGCCCAGCTGCCACTGAGGACCGCCGATAACGCTGCTATTAAAAGAAGCAGCAGATCCATCTGTAACAAAGAAACAATACCTCGGTGTTAAAACAAACAGTGAAGAAATAGATCAGACTTCTTCGTCACTAGTTTCAGAGACGGGGAACAATGAGGAAAAAGGGTGTTATGAATGTTAAAGTCACATGAACTTGATGCGGCTGCAGAGGTTTAATGTGACAGAGAGATATAACGAATAAGATCAATGAATACACACAGAAGAACAGAAGTTTCCTTTTGCACATTAGCTTTAAGTTAGTGTTATGTAAGCAGTGTTTCTGCCAGTATTGACCAGACTTTGACCAGAGAAGTCTGAAGAAGTACGGCAAATGTAAACCTCTCCCGTGATATTCCTGTGATTCTTCTAAGCACAATTTAAAGTGTGTGCTTGAATTTCTCAGTAATAATTTAAATAAAACATAAATCTACATTCTTGACAATGTCATTCTTTATAAAGCTTTCTTCATCAATTGTTCGCATCAGACCAATTGAAATGTCAACACTATCCAACACAAACTGCTAAATCCACAACAAATGTAATTTACTAGTGTTACTTTCACTTATTTAAAATCATCCTTCTAGGTAAAGAAACACACATGAGATAGAAACATGTCTTGGTATTACACTGCAATTTATTTTAATGGACTGCTGCAAAATGTAACTACACAGATTACTGTTTTATCATCAATTGATCTCCAGATTATTGTCGATTTAAACATGGCCGACTGGGTTAAATCTTAGAGAAAACGTAGGTGAGTATAACAACGTTTACCTTATGTTGATGATAAACTGGTTGTTCCGTTGATTTAGAGTAACATTAGCCCGAAAAAGTGTCCTCTTTTAGAGAGATAAAAACGGTTAGTGAGGCGAGGACTAGCTGAAACTGTTATAAAAGGTTCGCTTTGTTTGACGCACCGCTACGTCGAGAACGTAACGTGTCCAATGAAAATGCGTCAACTAAAATGTATTAAATTATTTTTATTTTATTAATTAAATAATGATCGAGGAGTTCCCGGATCTCCCGAACACGTTTCAGTCCCGGCTCCGGTGCTACTACTGCTGTTTTTTTGTATTTTGTAATGCTCCAGTTCATCAAAACCCCTTCTTGTTAATTAGACCCCGCCTACAAAGGAAGACAGCGGCACATAGGGGCCGCACAAACAAACACACGTAAGAACTGTGAACCCATCCTCACCTCGGATGTGGTGAAAAGTACGTTAAAAAAAGCGTTAAAGAAAAAACATATTTGTAAAGTGGGGGCTATTAAGGGCTTGTGAGATACCGGTAGCTCGTGATCGACGTGTTGGAGACCCCTGCTCTAATGGGTCCGACTAGAATGACAAATATCATTACTTCCGCCTATTCCGTCAGCCAAGAAATCTTTTAATCATACATTTTTTTCTTTCTTATTTTTCATTTTTAGGGGGGCCACAGAGGGGTCCAAAGTCAGTCTTCTTCTTCTTCTTCTTCTTCTTCTTCTTCTTCTTCTTCTTCTTCTTCTTCTTCTTCTTCTTCTTCTTCTTCTTCTCTCTGTTTTTTGGAGGATTGCAAACAACTTTAAGGTGCTTACTGCCACCTCTATGGGATTAGTTTTGTATCATAAAGATAAAGCAACACTTTCTCAGAATAAAGCAAAACTACTGAGCCCTGGAGGGTTCATAGAGAGAAAAATAAATAAAACAGTTAATAAAGCGTGGTTAGTTTTATGAAGAATATGTCCGGTCGCCTGTGTGTGTGTGTGTGTGTGTGTGTGTGTGTGTGTGTGTGTGTGTGTGTGTGTGTGTGTGTGTGTGCGTGCGTGCGTGCGTGCGTGTCTGTGGGCATTTGTTTATGATAGTATCGTTCGTTCCGGTGCACTTCCGGCAGGACTATAGCACATCGAGATTAAGATTAAACAAATTTCTTTCACTTTGGAATACACATATAACTATGGAGAACTAGATTTGTGTAAATTACTGTTCGTGGTAATTTGAAAACAAATGCCGGTAGTGTCGGGGACACAAACACACTGAACACGCACACACAGAGCGGAGCTGAGAACAACACACACACACACACACACACACACACACACACACACACACACACACACACACACACACACACACACACACACACACACACACACACACACACACACACACACACACACACACACACACACACACATCTCCTTCATAAAACGAGGGGGTAGTTCGATGTGTGTAGAGTGTGCTGACAGCGCAGCGTCATACTTCATGAATTAATAGTGTAAATAGCAAATCCTGCTTCGTAGTACAGGCCACTGGTGCCGCAGAGATTTCATAAAGTGAAGGAGGTTTTCCTTCTATAAAACAGTGGGCAGCAGATACTGTGAGTCACGGACAGGCATCCCTCAATTTAAATAAAACAAGGCCACGCTTTATTAACTTTTGCGCACGCTTTATTAACTCGTGCGAACGAGAAAGTAAAACGTGGCCACGTTTTATTTATTTTTCTCTCTATGAACCCTCCAGGGCTCAGTACAAAACTATGAGTTTAAAAGAAAAAAAAAATGAGTCAAGCTAAATAAAATAAATTAAAAAAATAAAACTCTAAGTTGCAAACAAATCATTTGTGTAATCATGTAAACTATAAGTCTTTTTTCTTTGTTTTAACATAGGTTTTTGTTTGCAGTTCTTGTTTCTTCTTTCTCAGTGATTATACTTTTGCTCTCGCTGCAGCTTTCTCATTTTCGCTCTTTCACTTTTTGTTTGAGATTCTGACGCAAACCTCCCAGGTGGGAGGGACTTGCAGGGGTGCGTCACCATTGGCTACTTAGTGTTTGAGTGACAGCCCAGTCCCCCAGCGATTGTACAGTGCAGGCAGCTGCGGTGCGGTAGCTGAGTGTGGATAGAACACCCCCAGAAGAACCAGCATTTTAATTATTATAATATATGAAAGTATTGCATGAAGATAGATCTGCACCAGCTTCATCCACGCGTTGTTGTTATCACTGGCTCAGTGTCATTTCATTTGACCAAATGTCCTTACATTTAATAGATTTTATTATTATCCACCTTTTTGTTTTATGTCCTTTTATTTAAAACATTCTTCATCTTCTGGTTCAAATTTCAATAAATGTAATTTGTATAATCAGTCTTTTGTCTTTATTCTACATGAAAATGTTAGAGATTCCATTCAAATATGTTGATTATTCAGATCTTCCTCAGGAATAGTATGTTGAGTTTTTAATGCTAAATGTACATCATTTTCTCACAGGATATAGAATGAGACAACACAGTTGTCCATTGTGTATGAATGCTTCAGCTCTTCAGAGCATGTTCCTAATTGTGTTGGAATGCAACCTATAGGTCTGGTTTGTTTAATAAAGCAAATCTGCCACTTTTATATTGTAGAATTTGTTAAATTAAAGCAGTCTTTAATCGTTTGTCCTAAACATAGCAATGTATGCTTTTGAAATGTAACATGTCTTTGAAAAAATAATAGTATACAGTTTATATTGTGTTTAGCTTGAAAATAAATAGATGTGTTTTTTTAATCTATAAAATAAATAGACAGACAGAAACTTTATCAATCCCAAATTGGGACATTATTTTACAGCAGCAGTGTGTTCAGGTATTACAATATTTAAAGTAGGAATAAAGTATAAACTACACAACACAAGTATAATGCACAGCAATCCATAAGATGAGTCCGATATGTTCATGAAAACTCCCCAGGAGCCACCGACACTAACGTGGCGGAGTGGACTCCGGAGTTGCTGCATGAGTTGCACTGTATCATCTGTGGTGTAGTGGGCTGTCACTCAAAAATTGAGTAGCCAATGGGGACGCACCCCTGACAGTCCCGCCCAGCTGGGACGTTTGTGTGAAAATCGAAAACAAAAAATGAGGGAGCGAAACGAGAAGAGCTGCAGCGAGAGCAAAAGTCTGATCATTGAAAAAGAAGAAACAAGAACTGCAAACAAAAAGATATGTTAAAACAAAGAAAAAAGAGTTATAGTTTACATGATTAGACAAATGATTTGTTTGCAACTTATAGTTTTATTTTGGAAATTTATTTTATTTTACTTGACTCCGTTTTTTTTGCTTTTAAACTCATAGTTTTGCTTTATTCTGAGAAAGTGTTGCTTTATCTTGATGATACAAAACTAATCCCATAGTTTGCGCATACTTTACTTCAATAGCATGTTGGCATTATCTCTTTTTTAACACTTTTTTTACAAAGAAAAATCATAAAGAAGGTCATTGAGCAGTCAAATACATACTTTAGATGCAACAGTGCACATTTAAACCAGACTGCCAAAAAGCAGATCAAATATACCCCCCACCCCTACCCCACCATGAAACAAAAAACAAACAAAAAACAGAGTAAATGAGAAAAGTGTACACGTTCTCACAAATGACACAAGAATTAAATAAATAAAAAAGCATACAAAGGAAACGACAGACAAAAAGACAAAATATATGCAAAACGTACAATAGGCTATTGCTTTAGAAATAGTAGCCCAGATTCAGCAACACTCAAATCTATACACAATCTTCTTTAAAGAGTCCAGAGTGCACTTCTCTACGTGTGTGATCAATGGCTGCCAGGCCTTATATAATATATCAGTAGATCCCTTCAGAGTGGACCGGATTTTCTCCAGACGCAAAAAACTGCAACAGGTCTCTAATCTAGTGAGTATGGGTGGATGGGGATTCATCCTTCCATTTAAGAAGAATTAGTCGTCGAGCTACAGTATAAACGATGCAAGAGCAATGGCATTTAATTTATATTTTGGAAGTTGAGCTTCTCTAGCAACAACTCCAAACAATGCTGTCAGTGGAGACTGATTGAGAGGAATTTCAAACACTTCTGAGAGAGTCCTAAAAACATCTTCCCAGTACTTGCAAAGCCGGGGACAAGTCCAAAAAGTGTGAATAAGATTCCCTACTTGATTCTTGCACCTAGCACACATGGGGCTCACATTAGGATAAAACTTGGCTAATTTCGCTTTAGTATAGTGTAGACGATGAAGAATTTTAAACTGTAGGAGTCCACGCCGTGCGCAGATAGAGGAGGAGTGAACTTTGTTTAGAATTGAATCCCATGTGTCCTCATCCAATTGTAATTGTAAGTCCTCTTCCCATAGGCCTTTAATTATAAGGAGGGGCAGTCAAGTTGAGAAATGATCTTATATATTTGAGCAACCACACCCAAAATATGGTCTAATATTGTTTTATCCGGCGGATAAGGAAAATTAACTAGATTAGTTCGAGCAAAGTTTCTAACCTGCAAATATCAAAAAAATTGGTTGTTATTAAGGTTATATTTGTGTTTCAGCTGGGTGAATGAGGCAAAAGTACCATCAATATATAAATCTCCAAAATATTTAATACCTTTTATCTCCCACATTTTAAAAGCAAGGTCATGCAGTGATGGGGGAAAATAATGATTTTCATCAATAGGTGCTGAAAGGGGCATTAATACAAGTCCAAATGTTTTCCTAAACTGTACCCAGATCCTTAGGGAATGTCCAAGTGTTGGGTTATTTTTATATGCAGAGAGATCCACAGTTGTGGGGCATGTCAAGAGAGCAGGTAATATGCTACGAATATTAGCTGCCCAGTAATACTCAAAGTTAGGTAAAGCCATTCCTCCTGATCGTTTTGGCCTTTGCAAAAAAGCCTTACAAATTCTTGAAGGTTTATTGTTCCAAATAAATGATGAGATAGATTTGTCAAGGGCTACAAAGAATTGTCTTCGTATCAATACTGGCACACATTGAAACAAATAAAGACATTTCGGCAAAACATTAATCTTAACGGCATTGATTCGGCCAGCCAGGGAGAGGGGTGTATTCCACCTCTTTAAATCCTTCTTAACTGTTTCTAAAAGGTTAGTCAAATTGAGGTCAAAGAGTTTATTATGTAATTGTGGAATTTTCATCCCTAAATAAGTAATATACTCGGATGTTTGTCCCAGACTGAGATTTTGAAAAGGTAGAGTTTTAGCTATTTTATTTATAGGAAGCAACTCACTTTTCTGAAGGTTTAATTTATAGTCTGACATTATTCCGAAGCTGTTGAGTATACTGAAGACATATGGTAGCGATCCCAGGGGATCAGAAATGTAGAGCAGGAGATCATCTGCATATAAGGAAAGTTTATGTTCCTCTCCAGCTCTAAACACTCTTTAAAATGTGCCTCAGAATGGAGTTTAACTGCCAAGGGCTCAATCGCTACTGCAAATAGGAGGGGAGATAGGGGGCAGCCCTGCCTTGTACCGCGGTGAAGTGGGAAATAACTAGATTTCTCTTTGTTGGTTTGTACTTGTGCCATCGGAGATGAATATAATAGTTTTATCCATGATATATAGTGTTCACCTAATCCAAATTTAGCAAGGGTATAACATAAATAATCCCATTCTACCCGGTCAAAGGCTTTTTCGGCATCAAGGGATAAGACTATCTCAGGTTGAGGTGAGAAGGGAGTGTATAAGATTTGAAGCAGTCTACGTATATTAAAAAAAAACGTGCCTCCCTTTAATAAACCCGGTTTGATTCTGCAATATTATTGTTGGCAACTGTTTTTCCAGGTGTCTAGTAAGGCATTTGGATAATATTTTAAAATCAACATTCAATAAAGAGATTGGGCGGTATGACGAAGGTTCTAATGGGTCTTTATTTGGTTTTAAGAATAAGGATATTGTAGCTTAATTTAAGGTTGGCGGTAAGGAACTGGATCTTAAGTATTCATCATACATTTCTTTTAAAACAGGAGTAAGATTTTTGCTAAAGGTTCTATAAAATTCAACTGGGAAGCCATCTGGCCCCAGGAGATTTGCCCGCTTGCATTGTTTTTATAGCTTCTTCAATTTCAGATGCAGTCATTTGTTCATCGAGCTGCTTCCTAGCATCATCACCTAAAGTGGGAAAAGAAATGCCTTCAAAAAATGTATCCAGCATTTTTTCGTTCCTACAGGATTCAGATTCGCAAAGTCTACTATAAAAGTTCTTAAATGTTCTGTTGATTTCACCAGAATCATGGGTCAGATCAGATGGCCAGATTCATTTCTGATTTGAGCTATTAGTCTTGAGCTCTCTGAGCGCCGCAATTGGTGAGCAAGAATTTTGGATGCTCTTTCGCCCTGCTCATAAACCAATCCCTTTCATTTTAAAATCATCTGTTCAGTTTGCCTCAACAGAATATTACATTTTGTCTGTAAACATAATCTCTGTTTGTATAAATCGGGAGATGGAGAAGCAGAATGTTGCTGATCCAAATTTAAAATCATATTGGTCAACTCCAGCAAGCGCATCCTTCTTTGTTTGTTTTGGAAGGAGCTATAAGAGATTATTTTCCCACGGATATATGCTTTAAGACTTTCCCAGATAAAACTCCATTTCATGTCTTTATCAATATTAATCTAAAAAAATATGTCAATTTCTGAAGATATGCATTTTATGAAGGTTTCATCAGATAGTAAGTAAGTGTTAAATCTCCAAGATCAAGAAGGCGTTGGTTGATTCTCAAAGCATAGCTCCGTGATCAAAGGACAATGATCTGATATTATTATAGCATCATATGAGCAATTTTTTACCATCGGAAGAAGGCGTTTGTCAATAAAAAAGTAATCAATGCATGAGTACGATTGGTGTACAGGGGGAAAAAAGAGGACTGCCTCGCTGACGGGAAGAGGAAGCGCCACGCATCTACGGCTCCCAGAGTTTCTAAATGTGACTGCAGACCCAATGCACATTTTGTTAACTGCACGGGTCGTGCTGAAGAGCGGTCTAACTTTGGGTTTAGAACACAATTCATGTCTCCCCCCACTATCAATTGGTGACCCGCAGGAACAGGCACATTTAAGAATAGCTCATTAAAAAACATATAATCATCACAGTTCGGTGCGTAAACATTAATAAGAGTTAAGGGTGTGTTATACAGTGAGCCAGATACCATAACATATCGACCATTGCGGTCTTCAGTGATCTGAGATATAATAAAGGGTGCGGATTTGTGAATAAGTATAGCAGTGCCTCTAGCTTTACCATTGAATTTGGAGTGATACACCTCACCCACCCACTGAGTTTTAAGTTTTGAATGGTCTGAAATATTTAAATGTATTTCCTGGAGAAACGCAATATTTACCTTGAGGTTCTGAAGAAGGGAGAGGACTTTCTTACGCTTTACAGGTTGATTAAGGCCCTTACAGTTCCAGCTGATAAAGTTGACCTGGCAGCCATACCCCGGGACGGGCAGATGGAGTGGTCATTGAAGATTTCTTACTAAAAGAATGGAGAGCTGAAGTGCAAGCTAGTCATAGATTAAGGTGCTAAAATATTGCTGTACTCTGGAGCATTCATAACAGAAACCATAAGAAAAAAACCAAAACAAAAACAGACTATAACACACACAAAAAGAAGACATTTATCACACATTGTTCTCCCCATTTTCCCATTTCCAGTAAAACACAAACAGTGTATTTCTCAAAGCTGAACAAGCTTTCCTCTAACCACTTTCGGTCCTTAGTTAACATAATTTGCTTATCCAGCATTGAACTCCTCTAGCGTCCTTATTCTAAGCTGAAAACAATAATCACATAAAACAAGACCCAAAACACATGTGCAAAATACTTGTAACAGGTATTTTGCTCAAGGCTAAACCCTCTCACAAATACGTTTTGCTTATATGCTATCTGTATGATCTTGTGAGCACCTGTTACTATGAGAAGTGAGAAAAGATGCTTTAAACATGAACAGATACATTCATTTAATAGTTACTGAAGTTAAACTCGAACTGAAGCAACCGGTGAACAAGACAGACCATACCTGGAGGAGATCTCAGGGAAAGAGTCTCAAAAGTTCCCGTGAATTAAAAGTCTGTTTAAACGTTATAAGGAATATGATCACGAAAAAAGAAAGAAAGAAATACCCTTAGGCTACATGAGGCATTTTCAAGATATAAGCAGCGTAATTCTCGAGATAAATCAGGCCTCATCCACCCGGAGCATTCCGATCCCGATTTCCAGTCTGTGGTAAACGACTCCTTGATTTAACAGACGACCCGCTTTGCACAAACAGCACAAATGTTCACATATTTTCGGCTGTAGGCTTTATCTTCGTAGTGTAGTATTCCATCGCGGACTGGGGAGAGTCGAAAATCCTTGTCTCACTGCCGAAAGTGATCGGGCCGTGATCGAAAGTGATCGGGCCGCAGTCGTACCGGGTAAAGGAGCCCATATCTGATGTCTGCCCTGCGAAGCACAGCCTTCACCTCATTATATGCATCTCTGCGTTTGTCCAAATCTGCGCTGTAGTCAGGGAATATGAAAATCTGCGTGCCACCGAGCACGAGCTTGCCTTTCTGACGTGAGAGTTTCAGTATTTCCTCTTTCACTTGAAAAAGATGAACTTTACAGAGGAAGGAGCGTGGGCGCTCTCCGTCTTTAGGTCGGGAAGCGGGTACACAATGAGCCCGGTCAAGTACCGGTGCTTTCTCCAGTCTGGTAAACAATTTGTGAAGCATGTTAGAGATGAACGTAGTAGGGTTGCCTTGTTCAACACCTTCTGGTATTCCAACAATACATAGATTGCAACGTCTCCCTCTATTCTCCAGGTCATCTGTTTTCAATTGTAATTTAGCGTTATCTTTAGCTAGCTGAGTAGCTACTGCGGGCTTCCAGAGAGTCAATCCGGGCGGCCAGGCTGTTTAAAACTTCCTCATGATCAGCAAATTGAGTCTTACATTCATCCGATTCAGCTCTTACTGGTGCAATTGCAAGCTGAATTTGTGTCTTGAGCGAGGAAACTTCATCCTGAATCACTTCCCTTACAATTCTGCGGATGTCCTCGAGCATGTTGTTGTGTTGACCCTTAGCCTCAACCATGCTACTGGTTAAGCTAGCAGTCGTCTTGTTCACCTTTGAAGGAATGATAGCTGAACCTGAAGGCTCTATACGGACTATCATCTAGTTATTTTCTGGATCCATCCACTGTCTCTGTCCAGTGAATTACACTTGTGTTACTGGAGCAGGTAAAGCATAGAACAGATACTTTCAGCATTATCGGAGCACAAAGTGGAAGCTTGAATGAAACACAGCAGACTTCTAAACAATGAACACCTGCAACTTGGAAGAAATAAAGTTGGGTTTTATGCATTCTAATATTGCAATGCAAACCCATGATGTAATGACAGTAATTAAGAATAATGTAGTCATTGATCTCGCGACGAATTGAAAGTACTTATTGCCTGAGATCTCATGATGTTGTTTTATTAAATGCACCAAGTGCTAGGACTGTCTTAGGGAAGAAAGCTTTTAGTTGTGCAGCTCCACTAAATTGGAACAGTCTGCAAACATGTTTAAAACTGAGCACTTTGGTTCCCCTGCATCATTTTAAAACTCGGCTGGGTGACATGCTGTTTGATACTCATGGTACCTGTCACTGTAAATAGAGTTTGTAAACTGTACATTATGTTGTATGTCATCTTTATTGTTGTTCTGTTGTTTTTATGTTACATGTGTAACTAATGTCCTGCAGGTCACCCTTGAAAAAGAGATCTTTTGATCTCAAGGGGCTTTCACCTGGTTAAATAACGGCTACAAACAATTGAATACTCATTTCAGTAGATTTAATCAAACAAAACATAAACATATTGGACATGGCCTCAAGAGTGTAACCTCTTCACATTATGTTGAAATAGTCAATTGCTAGCCATATCTTACACATTGCTGTTTTGAATCATTAATATGTGGATGACAGTTGAACTGGATGATGTAACATGTATGCCATCTGCTGGAAAGAAGAAGTATCAATCTGTTGGCGTTGTTTAAACAACAAAAACAGAGTGAAGCTCTCATTTCATAGACAATCTTTGAGTACAGATACCGTCCTGCAGAGAGCACAAAACCCAACAGCACGTTTTTGGTCTAGCATCACTTCACAAAACATTTGCATTAAGACACTAAGACTAGCTGGTCCCTTGTAAAGGTGAGTCCTCCTTAAATGAGCAGTGGGTGATCAGCAGGTGAAAGGCAGGACACGGGAACTTGGTCCTGAGGAGATGTAACGATTATTCAACAAAAAATAGTCGAGTCAAGGGGTCAAAGAAATGAACATTTGTGATTATTCGCGAATCGGTTGTAGGTGGGTGAAATCAGGCTTAGGGAGTAACGTATTACATGTAACGGCATTAGGTCATCAGGATACAAAATAGACAAATGTATTCCCTTACAGTTACAGAAGCAGCTGACGACCAACACACTTGTGTCTTTTGAAACGATTACGCCATTTAAATCTTTTGTCACAAACATTCCAGCTCTATTTTTCCTCTCTTGTGTGGACTCTCATGTGTATCTTTAAACTGACACTCCGTGAAAAAGTTTTTTTACAGACTGAGCAGCTTTGTGGTTTCTCTACTATATGGACTCTCATGTGTTCTTTTAAATGTCCACTCTGTGCAAAATATTTGGTACAAACTGAGCAGCTAAAGGGTTTCTCTCCTGTGTGGACTCTCATGTGTTCCTTTAAATGTCCACTCTGTGCAAAATATTTGGTACAAACTGAGCAACTAAAGGGTTTCTCTCCTGTGTGGACCCTCATGTGTCGTTTTACATTTTTTTTCAGTGCAAAATATTTCTTACAGACTGAACAGCTGAATGGTTTCTCCCCTGTGTGGACTCTCATGTGTTCCTTTAATTGTCCATTCTGTGCAAAATATTTGGTACAAACTGAGCAGCTAAAGGGTTTCTCTCCTGTGTGGATTATTTCGTGTGCCTTTAAACTACTACGATGTGAAAAAGCTTTCTTACAGATTGAGCAGCTGTGTGGTTTCTCTCCTGTGTGGATTCTCATGTGTTCCTTTAAACTTGCACTATGTGAAAAAGCTTTCTTACAGACTGAGCAGGTGAATGGTTTCTCTCCTGTGTGTCTTCTCATGTGTTCATTTAAATGTCCACTCTGTGAAAAAGCTTTCTTACAGACTGAGCAGCTGAATGGTTTATTTTCAGCACTACGTCGTGGATCACTGACAGATTCATGTCTATTTTTCAGTGAGTTTGAGCCTGATGCAGGTTCTCTGGTCTCTTTCCAATCCGCACTGTCTTCAGTGTCAGGTTCAAAAGAGTCTCCATTGTCAGGTTTAGAAGAGTCTCCAGTGTCGTCCTCAGTCTTTGGTTGTAAACTGCTCTCTGGATCTGAGTTCCTGGCTGGTTCTGGTCCTCGACAGTCATCTCCATCAGCTTCTGTTTCCATGTGTTCAGTTTGTCTTTGATGAGGCTGTGAGGACTGAGGTTTCTCTTTATCATCTTCACTCTTCACAGGGTCAGGAGTGAAAGTGAACTTGGTGATATCAGCCTCCTCCAGCTCCTGAAGCTGCTCTCCCTCCTGACTGATCCTGAGTTCCTCCTGTTCCTGCTTAATGTGTGGGGGGGGCACTGGGTCCTCCTGGTCCAGACTGGTGCTCCACTCCTGCTGGTCAGGGAGAAGCTCTTCCTTAACCACCACCAGCAGCTGGACATCTGCAGGAAATAGGAAACACAGTCAGAACAAACTGTTGAGTGTTAGCATTTAAACATCTAATCACCATTACAATGGGAGAGATTTTGCAGCCCTAATTAATGCCTTTGTTTTTATCTTTTCACATTATCTTTCTTAGTCCCACCTATTGTGTATTTTTGTTGGCTCAATTCAACTTTTTTTCTTCTGGCGTAGCACTAGCTGCAATGTAAACAATTGTATTTAGGATTGTTCAGATACACTACGCCAGCCAACCCCAATTAGCGGCCCGCGGGCCAGATCCGGGCCGCAAGAGGCAAATGCATGGCCCGCGCTGATCTACTGGCATTCACTTGTTATAACATAAAAACATAAAATAAAATGTCCGCGGTTTCGCTTTATTTTGACCTCCGTCGACACTCGTAAACCTGACCCATGACCTTATCGCGTGCATATGCAAGACGTGCTTCGCGCGCTTGACTTACTCGTCACCACCTGGAATAGCGGCAAACACATATAAACAATAGCTCGCCAGCTAGCCGCCTGTCATCCCAGCCCAGCGATTGACCAACATGACACTAACGGGCCGTGGATAACTCAAACCCAGGATGGAATTCGCAAAGAAGAGGAAGGTAGACCAGGAGAACCGTCAGTTCAAAACTGACTGGACTGAGAAGTATTGTTTTTTTTTACCGGACCACGTCAATGCTAAACCGACTTGTTTGATTTGCATGCAGAATGTAGCTGTAATCAAATCAGACAACCTGAAGCGGCACTTCACCTATTCATGCTGCCAGTTTTAATGCTAACTATCCAGAGAAATCCGACCAGCGCACACAAAAGAGAGCAGGTTTGCTTGCATCATACAAGCACTCTGTTTCCACAATGTCGAAAACAACATCGGCACAAGAGAGCGCAACAGCTGCCTCATTGCACGTCTCTTGGACGCTTGCTAGAGCCAATAAGCTGTTTGCTGATGCTGAGTTAATTAAACGGTGTGCGATAGACATGGCTCATGAAGTTTTAAATCATGATGAAAAACAACAAAAAAAGGTTGTAGAGCTATTAAAGCAGGTGCCGCTGTCGGCTAACACGGCAACCAGAAGAGTAGAGGTTTTAGCGGAGGAGTGTTTTTCCAGTCTACTCACGGATTTGAAGAAAACAGGCTATATCCTTAGCCATAGACTCCTCCTGTGACCGAACCGACATGGAACAGCTGTCTGTGTTCGTACGATTTTTTGATGGAAAGATATTCCGGGAAGAGCTGCTGTGTTTGCTTACTCTGCCCGGGCACACGACCGGGGAAATAATCTTCCACGAGCTGACACAGTTCTTCGAAAATAATGGTTTGAATGTGAGTCAAATCGTCTCTGTTGTAACTGACGGGGCTCCGTCGATGGTTGAAAAGCACAAAGGCTTGGTAAGCAGGCTTTCCACCGTTAACCCGGCGCTTCTGACATTTCACTGCATCATTCACAAATCAGTGTTGTGCGCAAAACTGTGTGGAAAAATGAAAGAAACGATGGATACTGAGACGAGACTGGTTAACTTTGTGCGTGAGAGCTCTAGTCTGCAGCATCGCCTTTTTAGATCGTTGCTAGAGGAAATGTCATCTGAACACAAGGATCTCTTACTACACAACGATGTTCGCTGGCTGAGCAAGGGCCGTGTGTTGGAGAGGGTGTGCGACCTGCGTGATGAACTGGTGTCGTTCTTATCAAGCCTGCAGAGCCAAAAAGCCCATGAGTTTTTTAGCTTTTTAACAGACACCAAGGTGATAGCAGGTGTTCATTTTTTGTGTGACATCATGTCTCATCTAAATCACCTTAACCTGCAGCTGCAAGGCAAGAACCACACTGTTGCTGAGATGTACGAGGCGGTTGAAGCTTTTCGGTCAAAGCTGCACCTTTTGGAGAGAGATATTCATTGGAGGAAGCTGCACTTTCCACGTCTGCGTGAGCACTGCGAGAAGAATGAAATGCCGGAAGATCCAGTAATGAAGGATTTTGTGTCAAAACTGGCAGAAAACTTCAAGGAGCGATTTGAAAGCTCCCCTAAAATCTCACGTGACATCCTCCTCTTCCTCAGACAGCCGTTCTCTGTGTCAGCAGACGGGCAGTGGACTGGAGAGGCCAAAAGGCTGGTGCCTTCCATAGAAGAGGGATCAACGTGGTTCCCCAAGCTCGTTTCAAAAACACCAGAGCTATTGCTATGTTCCTACTCACAATGTTCCCCTCAACATACATCTGCGAATCAGGATTTTCTTCAATGAATGCTATCAAAAGCCAGGACAGGAACAGACTCTCCAGTGCACATCTTGGACAGTGCCTCAGGATTGCCACAACAGAATACAAGCCCAACATCAGACAGGTTGCCTCATCCCGCCGCTCTCACTTCTCTCACTGATTGGTGAGTGAACAACATCAATTTATTTTTGCAATTTGTCAATTCTATTGTGGTATAATAATTATTAAGATAAAAATAACCATTTTATAGTTATATTTTATATGTACATTAATTTCCTAAATAAAATGCTATGCAGCGTAATTAAAAACAAATTATTAATATGATAGAGAAAAAACCTTGGATAATGCAGGGCTTTTAACAACAGCCCACAAACTGGTTAAATTGAATACAACATTAAAATAATATATTAAAAATAAAGTTAAAAAACCCCAATACTATTTGTTATTTACAGCCTGATATTATTTGGTACACATATTTAAAAATGTTAAAACTAATAATGTGGTGTATTTTGGTACGACATTATAAAAGTAACTAACTGAAACTCTCTCTGTCTTCCTGTCTTTCCCAGTGTGTCTGTGTCTTACAGTGCTGAATTGGATGTGGACCTGTCTGACTATTTGATCAGAGTTCACTCTGTTGTTTTTTATTTTTGTTTTATTGTTATGCCCCATCAGACCACAGCAAAATCATTTGTATTTGTTAAAACATTTATTTATTATTACTGTTAATAAATGTTTGATTTCGGTCTAATTTTGTTTCAAGGATGCATTTTTCCTTTACTCTCAACACAGGGTTTGTTTAATTACTACTGCCACTACTACAACAATTATAATAGAGGTAACATCTGCACATAGTGTAAAACAACTTTAGTGACACATAACATTTTGGCCCTTAGCTTGTCATGCTTGAAAAAAATTGGCCCTTTGGTAAATATAATTGGGGAACCCTGCACTACGCCTACAGTATAGAATTAAAATACTTGGTTACAAATTAAAATCCTGCAAAAACCTTATTCAAGTAAAAGTATGCAATATTAACAGAACATTTTATGGCACCTTCTTATGTAAAGTAATGATGGTGCAGTAAAATGTTCCCTGTCAGTGTTCAATTTATGATGTTTCTTGATTATTATGTATGTTGCATTTTACTGCAGTACATGTTCAATGTTGCGCTTGTATAAATGATTATAGATGAGGGAACCTGATAAATATTAAAATGTGTGTTTCCTATATACGGTACCAGTCAAAAGTTTGGACACCTTCTCATTCAATGGTTTTTGTTTATTTTAATTTGTTTCTACTTTGTAGATTAATACTGAAGACATCAAAACGAAAATGTGAAAATCAAGGATATTATTTTTATTTTCGATTCTTCAAAGTCGCCCCCTTTTGCCTTGATGACAGCTTTGCACACTCTTGGCTTCTCTCAGTCAGCTTCATGAGGTAGACACCTGGAATGGTTTTCAATTAACACGTGTGTCTTCTCAAGAGTCAATGTGTGGAATGACTTGCCTTCTTAATGTGTTTGACACCATCAGTTGTTTTGTGCAGAGGTAGAGTTAGTGCACAGTGGAAAGCCCTATTTGACTGCTGTTGTAATCCATATTATAGCAAGAACGACTCAACCCAGTAAATAAAAACGACCGTCCATCGTCACTTTAAGAAATGAAGCCCAGTCGATCCGGAAAATGTCAAGAACTTTGAATGTATCCTCAAGTGCAGTCGCAAAAACCATTGAACGCTATTATGAAACTGGCTCTCATGAGGACCCCCCCGGGAAAGGAAGAGCAAGAGTTACCTCTGCTGCAGAGGATAAATACAGAGTTACCAGCCTCAGAAACCGCAAATGAAAGCACCTCAGATTAGAGCTCACATAAATGATCACAGAGCTCAAGGAGCAGACAATCTTAAAGGTCCCATGACATGGCCATTTCTACAGATCATAATTCCATTGTTGAGGTCTACTAGAATAGATTTACATTGTTCCAAAATCACATTGGTTTTCTCATACAGCATCTCTCTATAGTACGTGTATTCACTCTCTGTCCTACATGCCTTGTTGGAGATCCTGCCCCCCCCACCCCTCCCTATGAGCCCACTGTGCTCTGATTGGTCAGCTCGCCTCTCTGTTTTGATGAGTCCACCACTGTTACAACGGAACATCAGTGTTTCTGTTTTACAATGGCGTTTGTTAAGAACCAGAAAATGACACCAGTCAGGACAAACAGATGAGAATGCTGCGAGGGGTCTGGAAGCCTTTGAGGCTTGAGGAGCAGACAGTGTGAGCTGGATTACTGATGTTGTTTCCTGGTTGCTGTGTGGGGTCTGCGAGACAGCAAGACACCGCGGAGCTCTGCCTGTGCACACACACACTCACAGCCTGAGCTCTGAGTGTGTGTGTGTGTGTGTACGGAGCTCTGCGCAGCACCGCGGCTGAAAAAAGATAAGGTTGAGTCAGTGTGTGTGTGTGT
Organism: Notothenia rossii; assembly: GCF_949606895.1. Taxonomy (NCBI): domain Eukaryota; kingdom Metazoa; phylum Chordata; class Actinopteri; order Perciformes; family Nototheniidae; genus Notothenia; species Notothenia rossii. Next base: position 75,121,631 of record NC_136907.1, on the reverse strand, counting down.
GTGCGTGCGGAGCTCCACGGATTGGTCCATTTGGACTTCGCTACGTCAGTATGCCCCGGAAGGAAATATTGGAGAAATAAAAATCTCCAACGAGGCGTACTGGGGCAGCATAGATGTAACGTGCTCCCCTCCTTGTTGTCTTTTCTGAGTAGGTGCATCTGGTCTGCCCCTGCCCAGGTTTTCCGTATTATAAGGAGAAACTGGAGGAGAAGGAGGTCTCGCCTATCCTAACGACGGGAGACAGTCGCTTTTAATAATCTCTCTGCTATTTTTGAGCTGTAGACCATTTATCTGCTGATGTTTTTATATTTAGCCTGGAGGACCAGAGGCCTGTACTACGAAGCAGGATTTTTGCTTAGTGAGCTAACTTCAGGGAAAACTCAGGGTTTCCAGTCCTACGACGCTGGTTCTCTTTTTAGCGGGCTAGATGGTAACTTATGCTGAGCGGCTAACCTGCTCCGGAGCAGGTTAGGTTGCAGGCTAAGAGATCAACTCAGTGAAAGCACTGCCTGCTGACCTATCAGAGCTCAGTGTGCGGAGTTTAAAGCGATCAAGTTATATTACAGGAGAAAGGAAATACCGTTTAAACTGCAGTTGCAGGAAAGACGGCCGGCAAAAATCACAGACTGTGTGAACGTGAAAATGAATAGAATATCATCTCCCATCTTCAGAGCAATCTGACTATTATAACATTAGCGTTAAGAAAGTTTAATTAAATATCTGCCACAACATAAGTAACCGGATCAAAGTAACATTACGTAGCCTACAGTCCATGGCACTGTGAGTATAGATGTCAATGTGTCCCATTATCATTCATATCACATCATAATGTATCATATATTTCCTTATCTGAGTCAGCTTCTTGAGCCGTATATGGCCGTGCAACACTCAGTGTCACATACTGTATGCATAAGTATTATTTTAAGCAACACATTAAGTTGACGAAACACTCGAGTCAAATGTAATTAAAGTCAGATCGTGTCTTAGACGGGGCAGTGATATCATAAACCTGTTAATGTACGCATTCAAACACTTTTTCTTTTGCCAGCTGTATTCACCTTGCAGGTGCAGCTATGTGGCTTTGATCCTGGATAAAGTGTTTAAGTCATGGATGTTTAAAGTTTAACTTCTTCATATGTCTAATATTATAGTTGACTTTTCATTCAGGAAGTATGACGCGCTGCGCTGTCAGCACGCTTGTCAATGTTTGTGATTGGTTGAATGCTCCAAATGCCACCACTTTCATGTGAACGTGCACCTAACAAGATAGGACACGGCTGGCTTGAGCGATCCACTTGATAACCAGCGTCATAGGACCGCTTAGCGAGAGCGCGTATGTTTTGGATTAGGCCAACCGGCTAACTCAAACACATCCAGGTTAGGTTGAACCAGCTTCGTAGTACAGGTCTCTGGTAGTCCAGTTTTCGCGGCTTTATTTTGTTTCCCATAGGGTATTTGTTTGATTTCCATGGTTAGAGGAGGGAAACTCTGGGTCCTACGGCCCGTGGTGGTCTCGCCTATCCTAACGCCGGAGACACTAGCCTTTAATTATCTTTCTGCTACTTTTGAGCTATAGACCATTTATCTGCTGATGTTTTTATGCTTAGTTTTATGCTGGTAGTCCAGTTTTCGGGGCTTTATTTTGTTTCCCATAAGGTATTTATTTGATTTCGTTAGGGGAGGGAAACTCTGGGTCCTAAGGCCTGTGGTGTGACTGGCTCGGGTTCCCTCCTTCTGTTTGTTTGTTTTGGCCAGTCCTCCAGACCTCTTTTCGTTTGCCAGATTGCTTGTGTGAGTAAACGGCTGTACTTCAATAAATTATCGTTATGAACCACATAAGCCACTACCACGGAATGGAGGGCGGGTCTTAACAATAGACACGTATTTTCTGTGTTAGAATTTTACTCGCTACAGGGTGTACTTTGAGGGTTTGTGACTTTACAGACCGTTTGCAGAAAAAGCTACATAACACACAAGGGGACTGGTAATAACCTTTAACATGCACTGTTCAGAGGACACCGCATGAATTAGGCCTTCATGGTCCAATTGCTGCAAAGATCCACTACTGAGGATGAACAAAAAAGAAGAAAATAATTGCTTGGGCCAAGAAACAAAGTAACATTATAGATGTGTTAATATATTATTGAACATATTTATTCATTGATTTCTTTATGAATTATTCTCGCCCAATTTGAATTAATCAAAAGTGTTTGTTTGTATTTGATTTTACACATTTAAAAAGAAAGGTGAATAAAGAAGCACATTAAAAACAAAGTATCAATGTACGTCACATTTAACCAACTAGTGCCTACATGTATGGGTAATATTTAAATCAGTAAATTAAATGGCATATTATTCAATGTAGCATGTATTTTTATAAATATATTTATTTTGGTAGGTTTGCTATTCCGTAATACATTTTAATTATTATAATAAAGTATAATTGTCTAATAATACTTACATACTTTTACTTAAATAAGATATGAATGTAGTACTTTAACTTGTAATGGAGTATTTTCATAGTGTGGTGTTTGTACTTTTACTTCAGGATCTACTACCTGCAGCAAGTGCTGATAAAGGGTCTAAAGTAGGGGTGCACCGAATGGGAAATTCTTGGCCGAAACAGATACCAAAAATAGGAAAGTTGGCCGAAAACCGAATGCCCGAAAATGATTAATAGAAATATATATATATATATATATATATATATATATATATATATATATATTTTACCAATGTTGTTCAGCTACCTGATTATGGAAAAAGACATGATTATGTAACTTAAATAATAATCACTATTATGGGTCCATAAAACATGTATTCAGCACTTTTGAATGCATAAAGTACATTAATTCCAAGTCAATTGCATTTTCTTTTCTCTGTAGGATAACTACAACAAAGTGCATCCAGAACAAAGCCAAGGTGCTTTAAAACGACATAAACATCTAGGCCAATAGGCCTACAACAAAATAGTGTAAAAAAAGACTGTAGCAGCCAGGCCTTCAACAACAACAAATGCACCTATAAGTTTGGTAAGCTAACGTGTTGTTGTGATGACGTAATCAAAACGCGGCGACAAGCACGGCGCGCGACCATGCTCGCGGCTGGCTCACAGCCAACATGTCTGCCCCTTGGATATATTTAAAAATATCAGAGAGAGGCGCGGATTGCGATTTGTAAAACGTGTTCAGCTGACATTTCTCGAGGGGGTGTAACTGCAAAGACTTTCACCACTTCGGGATTACTCCACCACTTGAAATCAAAACACCCGGACAAATATGCGGAGTATGATCAACGTAACCCTGTTCTCTGACATTCGGTGATATTTTTTCGGTGCTCAAACCCTTTCGGCCGAAAGGGCCTTTTTAACCATTTTCGGCCGATGATTTTCGGTGGCCGAATATTCGGCGCATCCCTATTCTAAAGTGTTATTAATGTGATAATAAAGTGCTACTGAAGAGTGTAAAGTGTTAATTAAGGGTAAAGAGAACATACCTGCTCTGTGTATCCGAAGCTGAGGCTGTAAAACAGCGTCCAGTAGTTTCTGGAGTCTCTTGATCTCCTCTTTGGAAAGAAACAGCTCCTCCTCGTACTCTGCTATCGTTTGTTCAAACAGAGCAAATATCTCTTCAACAGTGAGTCGCTGCTTCTTCAACGACAGCAGCATTTGGACTTTACTCATGTTTACTAGATCACCTTTTCCTGCAGACTCCGTTAAACACACCGTTTCTCTCTCCATCAAACTCTTAATCTGACTAGTGTCTAACGTGTTTCCAGCTAGCATGCTAAGCTAGCTCCTATAGTCCGAGGTAAACGCTCCAGAAAAAAGAGCACACAGTCCATTCAGAGGTTTATCCAAACACACAGATGATGGATCAGTAGTGCTGGAGCTCACACACACTTTCTCAGGAACACACAGAGAGAGAGAACCGTAGCAACGAGACGCCACCTCGATACAGGTTCTTCTTTGTCTTCTTCTCTCGATTTTTCTTCTTCTTCTTCTTCTTTAGTGTTTATTGGCGGTTGGCAAACCAACTTTTATGTGCATTACCGCCACCAACTGGACTGGAGTATGGACAAGAGTCTATGCAGAAAACAATAAACAAAATAAAACAACAACGACCACAACAAAAAAAACACAAAATAAATAAAACCAAAACTCTAGATTATTTTGAAATGTATCAATTGCTCTAAGAAACGTAATAAGCTCACAATACATATTGCCTGATGTTTTCCCTAACAGCCCTGATAGCGAAAAGTCAATGTATTTTGCTTTCTTCAGTGTCTGGAAAAGCACATTTCTCTGAGTACTATATTTCCTGCAAAGCAGTAAAACATGCTCAACAGTTTCTGGCTGGCTACAGTGTGTACACTTTCCGGTTGGATGCTTTCCTATTATACTTAATGTATGATTGAGACCTGTATGACCTATTCAGTAGCGTGGCGTGGGGAAAAAATTAGGGGAAGCCAATAATACGTCCTTTCTTTTGGGATGGGGGGTGTTGGTGGTCAATGTAATAACGTAACCAGATGAGTGATTACAGCGCCCGGTATCATTTTACACACATTTGTATCATACAGATGCAGGACTTACTTACACACGCCTGTTATCTGACCGACAGGTCCGCACGCACTCTCCAGCCCAAACTCTAATAAGCATTCATTCACAAACTAAATCAGGAGACCTTTAACGTTTTACGTCCGGTTCGCTCCTTTGTTCCTCGCTGTACACAGCTCCAGTTTGGGCATTGGCCTGTCATCAGATTGTATTTGTTGTTGTTGCTGCTGCAGCGGAAGTTTAGTACAATTATTTTTGATTAAATACTCCAAATCTCCACCCTCCATAATTGCACTTGCTTCGTTGCTTGCTACTTTCTAACGGCGGTGAGAGTGGTGCAGTGACGCTATTGTTACAGAATGGTTTAGGCTAGGTTGCAGCTCCACCCTGTGGACGTATTGTGCCTGTGTTATAGATATATCTGCCTCACGTGGTTGTACCCCAGTTGTATGATTACCTGCTTAATGTGAATACACGGCGTTGAGACACAGCCTGTCGCATTCGCCTCCCGGGCATTGACCCAAACAGAGCAAAATTATGCACAGATTGAAAAGGAGTGCCTGAGCATCGTATTCGCCTGCCAACGCTTCCACTACTATCTATATGGGAGGGGTGATGTGACTGCAGAGACCGACCACCGCCCGCTGGTGTCCATCTTCACCAAGCCCCTCCTCAGTGCGCCAAAGCGCCTTCAGAGCATGCTCCTCACACTTCAGAATTACTGCCTTGCGGTGGTATACAAGCCAGGCCCTGAGATGTACATAAGTGACACGCTCAGCAGAGCCACCACCCCGCCACAGAGAACAGACACACTATACCAACGTGAAATGGTCTGCAGCATGCAGCAGGAGCAGTGTGACATGGCGGCCATTCAGCAGGCAGACTATTTAAATGTCAGCAGCCAACGCCTGGCACAGATTCGGACACACACTGAGGAGGATGTGTGTCTTCAAACACTTAAGTTTGTCGTGCTGGAGGGATGGCCAGGACACAAAGAGGAGACCCCTGTAGCCGTCAGGGACTACTGGGCCGTCAGAGATGAGATAAGTGCACAGGATGGTGTGCTCTTCAGGAGTCAGCGCGTCATCATTCCAAAAGCTATGCGCCCGGAAATGCTGAGACGGATCCACTACAACCACGTGGGGGGCGAGGCGTGCTACAGGCAGGCCCGTGATACACTTTACTGGCCCGGTATGCAAGGGGAAGTCAAGGATTATGTGCAAAAGTGCTCTGTGTGCAATGAGTATGCACACGAACAACAGAAAGAGACTATGATGTCACACCCGCTCCCCACACGTCCCTGGCAGCTAGTAAGCATGGATCTGTACAGCTACGCAGCACAGAACTTCTTGCTCGTGGTGGACCATTATTCTGACTTTTGGGAGATCGACCTGCTCCCTGACCTATCAGCGGACACCACGATCCGTAGATGCAAGGCACAGTTTGCACGCTACGGTGTCCCAGACAGGGCCATTTCTGATGGTGGAGGCCAGTTTGCCGGTGGAGAGTTCCGGGCGTTTGCGAGAGAGTGGGGTTTTGAGCATGTCATGTCCTCACCGAGGCACCCAAAGGCTAATGGCAAAGCGGAGTCAGCAGTGAAAATTGTAAAGAGCCTGTGCAGAAGGGCAGACCGTGCCAAAGAGGACCCCTGGAGGGCCATATTGCATTGGAGAAATACGCCCACTGAGGGTATGCATTGCAGCCCAGCACAGCGGCTTATGTCGCGGAGACTGAGAACCCTTCTCCCTGTGGCCGACCAGCTACTGGTGCCTCAGGTCGTCACGGGTGTTCCTGACAAGCTGAAAGTGAAACATCAAGCAGCAAAGCTGACATATGACAGATCTGCCAAGGATCTGCCGGAGCTGAACGTCGGCCAGCCCATACGGATGAAGCCGCTCCCAGGAGACAGGACGGGCCGATGGAGGAGAGGTGTGTGCCTTCAGCAGTTGGGACTCCGGTCCTATCTGGTCGGTGTGGAGGGGACCACGTATCGGCGCAACAGGGTTGATCTTCGACCAGCAGAGGCGGCCCTTCTCCAGCCGTCAGTTCTCCCAGAATCGGCCCCGGAGCAGCCTGCGAGTGGGGAGAGCGCCAGAGAGGTCGTCTGCGTCCCCGAGGAGTCTCCAAGGCCATCACCCCCGAGGTCGTCGCGGTCTTCCCCGCAGACTGGGGGTACACCATGCCGTGAGTTACAGGGCCGGGCCTTCTCCCGAGCGGACGGCTGATTAGACCTCCTGACAGACTTGACCTCTAGGACACACACACGCACTCACACACACACACTTGGACTGTGCGCACTCAAACACACATGGACGATAAAGATTTAAAAAAAGAAAAAAAAAAAGGAAGTGGAGAGATTGTAAAACAAATGTGATTGATTGTTCTGAGTTTATTGCTGATGTGTTCTGATCCGGCTATTATTGAAGTGTCTTTGCTAGGTGCACTATTTGTTGTTGAAATCATTTGATTAATGTTCTGTTTAAAGGTCAACAGTTTAATGGCAGTATTGATCCTGTGTTGTTACTTAACAAAAGGAAGGGAGATGTTACAGAATGGTTTAGGCTAGGTTAGAGCTCCACCCTGTGGACGTATTGTGCCTGTGTTATAGATATATCTGCCTCACGTGGTTGTACCCCAGTTGTATGATTACCTGCTTAATGTGAATACACGGCGTTGAGACACAGCCTGATTTGCCTTGTTTATTAATGCACCTACATCTACAAACAGCTATCTATCTTGTATCGATTAGATTTATGATTCGAAAATTATACCTGACCTTTTTTCGAGCTATTTTCCAAAATCCTATGGAGAAATCCCATTGCTATTTTGTCGAGGGAAACCGAGCGCAGCTTACTTCCGCTTTTTGGGACGCGTCACTGCACCACTCAGTTGATGCGATTTGATTGGATTGTGAGGCAAGGGAAGCCAGCCGCCTCTGGCTTCCCTTGGCATGGCCCTGACCAATCACAGGTTGGCAGGGGCATGACGTGAGCCTCATCTGATTGGTCAATCCCTCAATTTTTTTTCACCAAGGGAAGCAAATTTCGGCTGGCCTCCTCTCGAAACAGAGAGTGCAATATAGTGTTTCACCATAACATCTAGAGGGGCGCTGTTTCACTCTTTGTAAAATACACAATGAGAATGGGGGAGAGACCGTGGGAGAGACGGACCGGCAGCAACACAGAACAAAGAATTTCCGAAACTAAACGAAGTGTTTTTATTTATTTATTAAAATTATAACTACAATCCGAAAAAACAGGGGAAGCCTGGCTTCCCTTGGCCTCCAGGAGAAAACGCCACTGGACCTATTCTCATCCGAGAAATGACATTTTCCTCCCTTCTTTTAAACCCCACCTTCCTTCCATCACCCAAATACCTTTGAATGTTATAAAGATGTCTTCCTGTATCACTAAGGTCCCAATGTTCTTGCCATGTTGTTTGTGGATATTTATGTATGAATGTTTTAACCTCCGCTTTGCTGAGTGGAACTTCAATGTCTATATTCGTAATTCTGAGTGTTTGTTTGGCCAGAATATCCACCTGTTCATCACCCTCCACACCAACATGAGCAGGAACCCAGATGAAACGAGTTGCTATGCCTTTGATTTGCATTTGATACAAAATTAGAAATATTTCATTTATTATGTCCATTCTAGATGAAGATCTGCCTGATCGTATACTCGATAAAGCTGAATAGCTGTCAGATGCAATTACACTATTATGTATTTCTTTCTCCTCTATCCATTTCAATGACAGTACCAATGCCAACAACTCTGTGGTGTACACTGACACATTGTCTGTTACCCTTTTCTTTATATGTGTATTACTCACTGGGATATAAACTGCTGCCCCTGCACGCCCTGTCTCTGGATCTTTGGAGCCGTCTGTAAATATGATGGTTGAGTCTGAGGGATATCTTGCAAAATAATTCTGGACGATGCGCCATACTGGCAGTTCTTTCTTTTCCTTTAACTCTTTTTGTATATTGAGATCTACCCTTGGCAATGGGAACAACCAGGGTGGAATGGACAAGATTGGAACTGTGGGGCAATACTGTATTTGATTCAAACCTATACTTGCTTTAACATCGCCAATCCATCCGAAACTTGTTAAATGTGACTCATTGTGCTCCCAGCAGTCTTTCAAAAATACTTTTCACAGGATGACTATCGCTATGCCCCTGAAGGTTTACCCAGTATGCCAACATTAACTTCACTCTTCTTATCCTTAAAGGCATTTCTCCCATTTCCACCTGTATTGGAAATACAATGTATTGAAAAACTGGAGATGTTTTAAAAGCTCCACTACAAATCCTCAGGGCCTGAGCTTGTAGGACATCCAGCTTTTTAAGGTTTGATTCTGCTGCTGCCATGAACGCTATGCACCCATAATCGAATACAGGTCTCATTAGTGCCCAATATATATTCAGAAGTATGACCTACTCGCTCCCCACTCCTGTCCCACCAAACACCGAAGTACATTGTTGACCTTTTTACATTTACTTTGAACTTTTCCTATATGATTGCTCCATGTTAGCTTTCTGTCAAACCAAAGACCAAGAAATCTTATTGTATTAACCTGTTCAAGAGGTTGCTCATACAATTTGAATGATACAGGAGCAATTTTATACCGTTTTGTAAAACAAATGACCTGCGTCTTAGCTACTGACAGTTTGAATCCCCATTTATTTGTCCATTTCTCCACTTCCACTATTGCAGCTTGTATTTTCTTTCCAACATGTGCTACATTGCGGCCTTTTGCCCACAAAGCCCCATCATCTGCATACAAAGATTTTCCCACACTTGGATGAACTTGATTAAAAATGTCATGTATCATTATATTGAACAGCAACGGACTACATACACGACCTTGCGGAGTACCATTTTCCACATCATACACACTTGAATATTCTGCACCTACTCTTACTTGTATTTTCCTAACCCGTAAAAAATTCATAACCCAATTATATGCTGTACCACCAATTCCCAATGATTTTAACTTGATTAGTAGTCCTTCCTTCCAGAGCATGTCATAAGCCTTTTCAATATCAAAGAAGACTGCAATCACTACTTCCTTGTTGGTCTGTGCTTTCCTGATGTCTGATTCTAAACACAATATAGAATCCATTGTATTCCGACCCCTACGGAACCCACTTTGATATGGGGACAACAGAGCTTTACTTTCTAAGATATATATCAACCTTTCTGTAACCATTCTTTCCATGATTTTGCATAAATGAGATGTCAGGCCAATAGGTCTGTAGCTAGATGGATCTGAAGGGTCTTTCCCTGGCTTTAGTATGGGCACTATTATCGCTTGTTTCCAAACCGAAGGAAGTTGGCCAGAATCCCACACCCAATAAACAATCTTAACACAATGACTAGAGAGTTATCCGTCATATATTCCAACATTTTATTGCAAACACCATCTTTCCCAGGAGTGGTTTGACGAGCACTAATATTTGCTTTCCTCAACTCAAACATACTAAAATGCAAGTCCACCTGATCCCCTAACACTTCTACTCTATCCAATATTCTCGGGTTTTCCATTAATTTATTATCTCTGCACTGCCTGGCTTCCTCTGTAAGGTTATCTGAACTATGAACTTTCTTAAATGTCTGAGCTAGAAGTTCCGCCTTTCCTAAGTTTGTGACAGCTATTATGTCCCCTCTGCTCAAAACTGGCAACTCATAATTCCTTCGAACTCCCCCCATTCTCCTAATTATGCCCCAAACATCTGCAAGCTGTACTTCTCCTCCAATCTCTCGATTTTTGGCGTATTGCAAACAACGTTAAGGTGCACACCGCCACCTACTGTACAAGAGTGTGTATCACCATATCATCCTATCACCACTTGTGGAATTATACCATTGTGTTGTTTACGTTGTTTTAAATTCTCCCAATCAATCCTGTTTCCCTCAAATACTTAAGAATGGCCTTCCTGGTAGCTCTTACCCCCTCACCTTCTGTTCCCAGTATCCCCATCAGGCTCCACTCCCTTCCTGCCTCTCTGACCCTGTCTCTTAGTTGTTACCTCTCTGTTTTGTACATGTTGCAGTGTAATATGATGTGTTCCACATTTTCTTTCACACCACACACCCCCTGCATTCTTCAACTTCGCCTTTTCCCTTTAAAACATTGTGCCGTTTAATCCTGTATGGTCCAATCTGAGTCTAGTGGTGATGATCTCCTCCCGTCTGTTCCTTTCTGTATAGATCTTTGTTATGACTGATTTTTGCAACTTGTGGTATCTCCTCCCTTTCTGATCTTCCTCTCACCTTTTCTGTCATATTTCCATAACCTTCTTCTTAATTATTGCTTTTCCTTCTCCTTTTCCGAGTGAAACTGGACCGCTGGGTCATGTTGAGGCCATCTTTTCTGTGTTGCTGTGGTTTTTTTCCATCGCTTTTGTGTTACAAATATCAAAACAATAACAAAATATATCCGTCGTAAACTAAACCGGAAACAGAAGTATATTTTATTTTGTTAACACTGTAAACTTGACAGCTTTTTAACGCAAACCACCTACTGGTTAAAGCACGTTATTACGCATTTAGAATAATTGCAATGCAGGTAGATTGTGTTGCTTTTTAATGACTGTTTAAAATGCCTTTTTCTTAATGTCTTTCATTTTTTTAAAGCACTTTTGAATATGTTATATTTTATGAAAACATTTAAATATTAAGAGTACATACAAAATAGGAGGAAAGTAGAAGGTCAATGATAGAAATATAGAATAGTGTCACAAGTTAGACACATTTATTGCTGTTTGTTTGGTTTGGCTCATGTTAACTCTCCTGTCATTTCAGATCGCGCCTTTCTCCAGGCTCTTGTAATCAGCTCACTTCCCTTACCTGGTCTCCCCAGTCCTTCCCCTCACCTGTCACTAATTCCCTCATTACTCCACAGTACTTATACCACCTCACTATCTCTTGTCCTTTGCCAGATTGTCTTGTCTTTTCTGTCAAGCTCTCCAGTATTTGTTACCCTCTATCCTAGATTCTTGTCCTGCCTAGTTTTGATCCCTGCCTGCCTATATACGGATCTCGAGTTCCTGCCTGCCCCCTGTCTGGTTTTTGTTGCCTATCTGACGGATTTCCTGGTTCTGACCCTGCCTGTCCCAGACCTGAATAAACTGAACATTGCTAAAAACTGGTTGTATCTGAGTCGTGCTATTGGGTTCTGATCTGTACCTGTGATCGTGACGGAATAGAACATATCAAGAAGATACTGTAAATGAGATCTAGAATAAAAACAGTTTAGTGCCGGATGTACAAAGATATTAATAGGAGGATGTGCAAAACAGACAAACTAATTAATTCAAACATTAAATAATACTTTAGGTTAAGTTCTTCTTTTAAATACATGTAAGCAAAAAGCTTTTGGGGTATCTGATAAATATTAAGCCTGACAAAGTACTTAACGTTTAATATATTGCATGGTTTGTTTTGGGACTTGACTATCAACTTTCCTGCAATGTTAACTATGTTGAAGCACTTATTTTAACCGATATTATACATATTTATTATACTCTTATAAGATGTATGTAGATAGAATAAGAAATGTGCAGAATATGAAAGTTTAATGGTGGAGGTACACACATATTGATAGATGTCTTGTTGAGGAACCTATGACCCAAGTTTGTCATCATTACATAACTACACCGTATTTGTGTATATAATATGTCAATAAACCTTTGAAATTCTTGAAAGGGATGTGCAAAATAGCCTTTATATACCGTTTTTGATGAACGATTAGAGAATAACGAGTAATGAATATGCTTTATAGGGATCTGCAGACACATTTTTTGTCTTCTCAAGCACCAACTATCAAATATCTCGCCTGATTGTTTGCACTTGACAATCACCTTCACTGAATTTTACTCAGGTGTAACTAAAGTCTGATTTAAGGGTTGTTTATATTTCACATCATTAATCAGAATCTGTAAAGTAACTAAAATAAATGTATAAAATACCAGATTAACCTTAAAGAAAGCCCTCAGGATTATAAAAGACCCCATCACCCCAGCCACAAACAGTTCTGTCTGCTGCCGTCTGGCAGGCGGTACTGTACTGCAGCATCCGGACTAAAACCACCAGACTCAAGGACAGTTTCATCCCACAGGCCAGAAGACTATTAAAGACCTGAACTTTGAAACAACATCCATAACATTCATCTGGCTGCTACTTAGAGATTATTTATCTAATATATCATATTCCAATCACTTGTATATAGACTCTTATTGCACTATTTCACTTTTTACTATTTTTCTTTTTGTATTTACTTGCACTATTTTTTCTGTGTATCTGTTTTATTGTGTTGCACTGTTGGAGGAGCCTGTGACCTAAGGGGGGGGGGGGGGGGGGGGGTGGGGGGGGGGTAGGACACGTTCGATTCTTGTTTTGGTTAGTGTGCCGTCGATGGGTTTCATTCCATTTCAAAGTGCTGTTTGACGCGCGGTGTAAACTTCCGTTCAGGAAGTTTGCCCAGCACTGGAACTTCAGTCATGTGACATGTGACATCCAGTCCCCACTTCCCCCAGAGCAATGGAGAAGCGGAGACGGCTGTGAGGACATTCAAAGGTCTACTTAAGAAATCAAGTGATCCATATCTTGCCCTCATGGCCTACCGTGCTACTCCTCTGGCAAATGGATACAGTCCCACAGAGCTTCTCATGGGAAGGAAGATAAGGACGCTCGTTCCTGTCATTCCATCACAGCTCAACCCAGGATGTGCTGATATGATAAGGTTGAAATTGACAGAACAAAGTTACAGACAAAAAACAGAGTCAAAACTATGACCGCAGACACAGAGCACATGATATGCTGCACCTGCAACCTGACGAACATGTGTGGATCAAAGATACACATGAGAAGGGCACAGTGGTGTCAACAGCAGGCACACCCAGGTCTTACATCGTTGAGACACCCAGGGGCACCGTCCGAAGAAACAGATACCACCTCTCTTCAACCCCTGAGGGTCCTCGATTATCTGATAACACCACACCTGTAAACACCACTACTGAGGCAGCATGCACTCCTGCCACACCAGAAGTCCAGCATGACTCGAGTCAGCAAAGCTACCTAGCTGGTAGCTAGCACGTTAGTTAGCATTACAGCCTTGTCATTTTTATTAGCCTTAATATAAAGTAACATTAAGTAACCCAAAATGTTAAACAGAAAGAGTATATTTCGTGAACCCTTTGAAGAGTAGCCTACTGTCACCGGTGTGATCATTCTACAATACACAATTTAAGCCCGGGGGAGAAATGCTAACGCTAGCATCGGCAACGTTTTCTTGCCAGTCAGGGCGCCTCCTGAACATCTAAAATACTTTGTGCGTTCATAGCCAGGGAACTGAGTGGTCAAAGGGGCAAATAATCCCCACACTCAGCTGGAGGGTTTAGGTATTCCACCCCATCCCTCCATAGTTAAAACTAAATAAATGAATAAAAAGAAGTACAGCAGTTGAATGTTTTAATAAGAATTCTGCAGTTAGACAGAACTCTATGTTGCAGTGTTTTCAGAAACACATGTTGATAAAGTGTTTCATATTTTGCAGTATGTTAAGACCTAAAAAAAAGCCTTTGGTGTCTTTAATAATATCCATCTTGGTAAACTTGAGATGTAATGCTGTTATACATGTATTGTTCATTAGAATGAATACAAGTTAAGAAATGGTTTAATATCAGCTTCAGAGGCTTGTGTTGTCCATACACATCCTCTCCACAGGTAAGGTCTCCTATTTAGAAAGGGGGATGTAGTATCAGGCATAATAGGGTATAGGAACCTTTATGATGTAACGTGTTGTGCATCGGTGATTAATAAAGGAGAGCAAGTCAACCTACACATTGGTCCAATCCTTTCCTATACAAGAGCCAGAATATAAGTTATAGTGAACACTTATGACAATAGAACAGAAAGGACAGGAAAAGAAGATCTCTGTGGCTTCAGGCTTGATCGCCGTTCAAATGACAACGTTGGTTTCCCCAAAAGTGGGCGGGGCTGTAAAGTGACGTAGATTTTACTCTCATCTATTATTCAAAACCATTCTATTTATTCTAACATAAATTACATGCCAGTGTTTTATCTTTTTGTTACTTATCTTTTTATACTTTATTTGCTATGATTTATATCTGAAGCAAATTATGTTTCTGAAGATGTGTAGTCAATTCCACCCTTCAATGTAGCATAAATGTGAACTCTCATAGAGTGGCGAAGTCCCTCCCCTTCCGGTGGACCTCCATGGGACCTTATTTCGAAAAAATTATGTATTGAAGTCAATGGAGAGAGAAAGATTATCTTTTGATCCCGTTTGAATTGTGCCACAAATTACACATAGATGTTTGTAAATGTAACCTGTTAAGCCCCAAGGTCCCCCTCGGCGGGTACCTTTTTTTTCCACGACACTGTGTCTCAGGGGATCTTAATATTTAAGAACCAATTAATGTATTATACCAGATTAACGGGAATAATCTCACTCGCTAACTGACGATACAAACCATTTTTACCAAAACAAAACACAAGTCTCATAAGAAGCATCTAAATGACCCCTGAGCAAAAAAATGCTAACACATTTTGGCACAGAACCCAAGATAAAAGATACCCTTATTACTTATCGTTGCTGCACATACAAGATATCTGATTAAAGCTGAGGTTCCACTGATTATTTAGGTATATTTATCATCACTAAGTGATCCGAACTCACGACAGGGGAAGCAAACACAGACATCACAACACGTACCTTTACGTAGCTTTTACGGGAGATCCTCTCACCGTAGCTGTCAATCTGATCAAAAGACTTGTTCAATGACATTAAAACGAGAAAAAACGCGGCTGAATCTGTTGATCCATAGGTTGATAATGTTTCTGTGGAATAATTTATTTGATTTATTATCCATAATTCAATTTTTATGTAAAAATCGGAGAGTAAAAGATAGCTGCTAATGGTAGCCACCAGAGTTATCGCAGCTTCCGGTTTTGGCTATGCGTCAGTCTCACACACACAGATGACCAAATAAGGAGTATGTGGGAGTTCCCCTCGATTCCATTGGCTCTGACGGTTAGAGAGAGATGTCAATCAGCAAAATCGAGCAAGGGGGGCCAGAGATAGGTCAAATCCACCCAAATGACCCCAGAAGTGTTTTTTTTCTTCTAAATCTCTCTAAAAAGGTCAAATTTTACTTGTTTTGCATCAATCTTGATACAGGGTACTTATTATATGTTGTAGTTTGGATTCCTAAAGCTTTTAGTCTACCATCCCATCATTCAAGGGTGGTTTTCAGTATACGCTTTTTTCGAAAGACACAATAATTTAAATTTTTTTACTGTGATCAATCTGAATTTACTTTAAAATAAAAACATCTATATTGATTCTGACACTTCTACATCCAACTCACAGGTGTAACCTTGCTTTGACAAAAAAGATTATTAATTTAACCCTTTTAGAAGGGAAGATATGGTCATTTGTTCTGGAAAGGTCATTTTCGAGCCTGAGAACTGAAAAACAGGCTTGGGGCTTACCAGGTTAAAAGATAATTTTGCAGGTAAAAAAAAAAAAAATGTGTCGTAAAACTGTGAAGTAACACATTTGATTGTGTGAAACGCTCAATGAACTACATCTCTGGTCTCGCAGAACAACACACGTCACCAAGATGGTCGTCACTACTGTCTTGTCAACAAAACGATTGACTACCCTCACTATCACCACAATGAAACACGTCCAGAAGAATGGCATGCTAAGCTGCCTGCCTGCCTTCCTTTGATTCTCTCTGAACTGCTTGTTCTTTTTAATGTTTAATGTCAGCCATTTGTGCAGATAGCATGAAGTAGAAAAGATCGGCGATCGCAGATGCTAGCGTTAGCATTTCTCCCCCGGGCTTATATTGTGTATTATAGAATGATCACACCGGTGACAGTACTCTTCAAAGGGTTCACGAAATATACTCTTACTGTTTAACATTTTGGGTTACTTAATGTTACTTCATATTAAGGCTAATACAAATTACAAGGCTGTAATGCTAACTTACGTGCTAGCTACCAGCTAGGTAGCTAACTAACTTGATCCAGCCACTCCTGGTCCTTTCATCAGACGGGAAGTGAAATAACGAGCAAGACCCATTGCTGGTATGATAACAACCTGGTACTAAGCACACAGGTATCTTGTTAAAGTTATCTTATCTTAGCCAGCGCCATATAGATAGATTACATCAATATGGCGCTGATCTTAGCTATCTCTTAGTGGAGGAAAGCAATTGTGACATCACTTACGCTACTCTGGGATTTGTAGTCTTTCTAGTTGCGTATTTTTCACAGTCTTATATTTCAACAGTTTTACGACAAACTGTGACTTTTTTTAAGTGGAAATAATTTTTTAAGATTGACAAACATCATATGTGTAATTCATGGCACAATTCAAACGGGATCGAAAGATAAGTTTTCTCTCTCCATTGACTTCAATACATTATTTTTTCCGAAATAAGGTCCCATGGACCGGAAGTAGATGGGCGTGACGTCGCCACTCTATTACAGGAACAATACCGGAAACAGAAGTAGGAAAGATCCTCAGCTCGCTGATTGGATGTTTTAGCCGCAATGCATGTTTTTAAAGATATTAGGCCTACTGATTTTCTTTGAATATAAGAATGTAAATACTGAGTTAAGAGAATAGTCAGGGGATTTGGGTGATGGGAGACACATCTATGGAATCACAATTTCAATAGCTTACCATTAGATGACGGATATACCTTTCTGTCTGTGATGTTTTAAAAATCTGATATTAATGTGTAGAAGTAAAACATGAGAAATAGTAGAGCAATATCCTTTAAAATTATGTAAAAACATGAATAAAACTAAATATCTTCAGATGTTATACATACATAAGTGTCCTACACTAATAATACAAAGTTATTATTAGTATGCTGTGTGTACCTTGTGTGCACCGCCTAGTGTTTAAAGCACGTTATTGAAGAGTACATACTTTCATAGGGGGAAAGTAGAAGGTCATTGATAGAAATATAGAATATAAAAAATCAAGAAGATACTGTAAGTCATCTCTACAATAAAACAGTTTAGTGCACGATGTACAAAGATATTAATGAGGATGTGCAAAACAGACAAACTAATTAAACTTTATTAACACATTAAAGAATAATTTAGGTTAAGGTCTTCTTTCAAATAAGAAAAAAGCTTTGGGGGTATCTATCTACAGATAAATATTAAGCCTGACAAAGTACTTAACGTCTAATATATTGCTTTCCTGCAATGTTAACTATGTTGAAGGACTTCTTTTAACTGATATTATACACATTAATTATACTCTTATGAATGTAGATAGTATAAGAAATGTGCAGAATTTGACAGTTTAATGGTGGAGGTATACACACATTTTGATAGATGTCTTGTAATGCACTGTTGAGGAACCTGTGACCCAAGTTTTTCATTCATTGCATAACTACACCGTAGTTGTGGATATGATATGTCAATACACTTTTGAAAATCTTGCAATCTTGAAGGGGATGTGCAAAATAGCAATTATATACAGTTTTTTAATTAACTATTAGTAGAGAATAAGGATGAATGAATATACTTTATAGAGATCAGCAGATAAATGTTTAGTCTTCTCAAGCACCAACAATCAAATATCTCTCCTGATTGTTGCCACTTGACAATCACCTTTCCTGAATTTTACTCAGGTGTAACTAAAGTCTGCTTTAAGGGTTGTTTATATTTTATATCATTAATCAGAATCTGCAAAGTAACTAAAATAAATGTAGTTGAGTAAAAATGCCAGGTTAACCTCTGAATTGTAGTGGAGTAGAATTACAAAGTAACAATGAGCTGTCATGTGGGTATATACTAATGCTGCCCATTATGGATCCAAGTGATTTTCACCCATTTAGTAATTACATGTTTTAAATGTGTACACACCAATTTGTTTCCTATCGCCTAAACCTCCAGGGCTGTACACAGTTTAATACTGTCAACTTTCTAATTTGGGGAAAAACGAAAACGTCTTTTAAAACTACAATTCCCAGCAGAGACGTGCCATAGAGAACAAGTTACGTAACACAATAGCCAGCATGTGTAGTTCTCGGGGGGGCGTTCAAGTCCAGTTTTGAATAGTCTGCCGTGGTTTCGTTCCATTTCAAAGGGCTTGGCGCTCGGCGTAACCTTGGCGCTCTGCCACTCCAACATCCAATCCCAGAGCTTCAAGATGAATCATGGAGTTTGTCGCAAAGCGGACAGGCGTCGTCACAACAATAGTTGGGGATTGTGGGTAGTGTAGTCTCTTTGGCGTTCCACATTTCAGAGAAAACAAGTTGTTTCTCAGAATTGAAGGGGAAAAACACAAAAGCATTGTACGCAGTTTAAACCCATCAATGTTGTTTAATTAACAAAGGTAATCTGGTGTTTTTGAGTTGTGGAGATATCACTGTCAAATCAATCGAATACATTGCAATCAGTTGAAAGCTCTTTGCGTCCGTTTATGAAGCTGAAGGAGCCTCAGCGCGTCCCAACTGCACGCCACGGGACCCTGACCAAGCGTCCCTCCTGGACGTTTAGGGAGTGAGAGTGTGTTGCATTTTGAGGCAAGGTATGCCATGGAAATAGGCGGTCTTGAAATTGATTTTATGTGGGCGTTAAAGGATATATCCTGATCAAATATAACACCAAGATTCCTTACAGTCTCACTGGAGGCCAAATTAATGCCATCCATAGTTAGTATATCTTTAGATAATTTGTTTTGTTGATTTTTTGGACCGAGTACAATAACTTAAGTTTTGGCCGTGTTTAACATCAAAAAGTTTAAAGTCATCCACGTTTTTAAGTACTTGAGGCAGTCTTGAATTGTACTTAGATGATTAATTTCATCAGGCTTGATTGATAAATATAGTTGAGTATCGTCCGCATAACAATGAAAATATACAGAATGATTCCTTATAATATTGCCTAAGGGAAGCATATATAATGTGAACAACATATGTCCAAGCACTGAGCCCTGTGGCACTCCATGGCTAACTTTGGTTTGCATGGAAGATTCATCATTGACACATACAAACTGAGAGGGTTCAGATAGATAGGACCTAAACCAGCCTAAAGCAGTTCCCTTTATACCAACTAAGTGCTCTAGTCTTTGCAATAGGATATCATGGTCGATAGTATCAAATGCAGCACTGAGATCGAATAAGACAAGAATAGAGACAAGTCCTTTGTCTGAGGCTATTAGAAGGTCATGTGTGACTTTAACCAGAGCTGTCTCTGTGCTATGATGTGTTCTAAAGCCAGACTGAAAATCTTCAAATAAATCATTGTTTTTTAAAATAATCACACAACTGTTTTGCCACCGCTTTCTCGAGAATCTTTGAAAGGAACGGAAGATTAGAAATAGGTCTATAGTTGGCTTGAACCTCTGGAACGAGGTTGTGATTTTTAAGAAGAGGTCTTATCCAAGCTGCAAACTCTGGGCCACATCCGGGATGCGAATCAGGAAGTGCCTCAAACTGCAGTTCATCTAGTGGCCAGTAGGAGCAGTCTGCAGAAGGGAGTAATTTCCATAGACCCCAATGTTAAAATGCCCAACTTTAAAGCAGAAATAAACATGTTTACATCGTGGTTTCAAAACATTTTATTCTCAGTATAGTTAGATTCCCCCTTCCCGTCTATGGATCCTGGAGTGAATTTTTTCTCAACTCATCTGTTTAATTAATATTCAGTCGTAATGTTATGCATAAATAAGGGCGTGGTCATTTTGAGTGACAGCTCTGTCAAGTGACTGCTGCTGCTAGCTTCTTGTCTCTCTGCTAGCTGCTCCGTGAGGCTACAGGGACTCAGCCTGCTCAGTTCATCCAAGGAGCACAACTTGAAGCCGGCCGTGGTTGTTTGTTCTTCATGCTTATATATATATCGGACTATTGTGACTCTCTCTGCGGTTAAAACAGACGTTGCATGAATGCGGTTTTGCGGTAAGTGAAATTTGAGTACTTTATTTATGTGTTAATGATTTTAATCAGCTACGTAAATCACTCACGTAGAACAAATAGAACCCCGTCACAAGGGGAAACACTGAACGGCATTAGGTCATCAGGATACAAAATAGACAAATGTATTCCCTTACAGTTAAAGAAGCAGCTGACGACCAACACACTTGTGTCTTTTGAAACAATTATGCCATTTAAATATTTTGTCACAAACATTGCAGCTCTATTTTTCCTCTCCTGTGTGGACTCTCATGTGTGTCTTTAAATTTGCACTCCGAGAAAAAGTTTTTTTACAGAATGAGCAGCTGTGTGGTTTCTCTCCTGTGTGGACTCTCATGTGTCTTTTTACATCTTTTTTCATTGCAAAATGTTTCTTACAGACTGAGCAGCTGAATGGTTTCTCTCCTGTGTGGACTCTCATGTGTGCCTTTAAATGATCACTTCGTGAAAAAGCTTTCTGACAGACTGAGCAGCTGAATGGTTTCTCTCCTGTGTGGATTCTCATGTGTGCCTTTAAATTTCCACTTTGTGAAAAAGCTTTCTTACAGACTGAGCAGCTGAATGGTTTATTTTCCGCACTACGTCGTGGATCACTGACAGATTCATGTCTATTTTTCAGTGAGTTTGAAACTGATGCAGGTTCTCTGGTCTCTTTCCAATCAGCACTGTCTTCAGTGCCAGGTTCAGAAGAGTCTCCAGTGTCAGGTTCAGAATAGGCTTCAGTGTCGTCCTCAGTCTTTGGTTGTAAACTGCTCTCTGGATCTGAGTTCCTGGCTGGTTCTGGTCCTCCACAGTCATCTCCATCAGCTTCTGTTTCCATGTGTTCAGTTTGTCTTTGATGAGGCTGTGAGGACTGAGGTTTCTCTTTATCATCTTCACTCTTCACACGGTCAGGAGTGAAAGTGAACTTGGTGATATCAGCCTCCTCCAGCTCCTGAAGCTTCTCTCCCTCCTGACTGATCCAGAGTTCCTCCTGTTCCTGCTTAATGTGTGGGGGGGGCACTGGGTTCTCCTGGTCCATAATGGTGCTCCACTCCTGCTGGTCAGGGTGAAGTTCTTCTTTAACCACCACCAGTAGCTGGACATCTGCAGGAAACAGGAAACACACAGTCAGAAAAAACTGTTAAGTGTTTGAATTTAAAATCAAATCACCATTAAAATGGGAGACATTTTGCAGCCCTAATTAATGCCTTTGTTTTTATATTTTCACATTATCTTTCTTAGTCCCACCTATTGTGTATTTTTGTTCACCTTATGTAGCCCAGCCCCTTTCCACTTCCAGTTAAACATTTTAATGGTTTTTTTCTTCTGGCGTAGCACTAGCTGCAATATAAACAAGGAATTGTATTTGGGATCGTTCACAGATACAGTACGCCTACAGTATAGAATTCAAATCGGTTACAAATAAAAATCCTGCATTCAAACCTTATTTAACCCTCTGGAGTCGGTGGACGCGTCGGCACGTCCAAGTGTGCATAATTTACATAAATTAAATCATATATCTTTGATTACAAGGAGTAGAAATATGATTCAGACATCCGCGGAATCGCTGAAAGTGTAGCTTTCCAGCGGTATCTCCTGTGAGACTGTAACCAGGGCACAGCAGCCAACATGGCCGCTCAAAGCAGCTTGACTTTACACTGTGTGGGATTGGTGGATTTGTGTGTCAGTCAAGGAAATCTCGGCCGGCAGCCATCATGGTCTGAAATGACCAATGGACATCGAGAAATCACTCAGGACCTAACCACCAAGTAAAAAAAAACATAAATCACGTGTCTCCCATCAGTTTACGTCTGTGAGGAGAAAGAGAGAGACAGAAAATGGCTTAAAACTTTACAGTCGTCGACTTCGCTAGAGATGTTTTTCGCTAGCAGCAGTGAAGATAGAGCCTCAGAACCTGAAGTCTTCGACTCTTCTGAAGAAGAAGAATACAAAGACAACAACAAAGATCAATTTGGACATGGGTAAGTGTAAATATTACAGTAATAGTGTACTGGAAATGTGTGGGGAAAACCACAAAAAGTAACAATAGGTTTGATATATTTTTTATCGATAGTCATTAACTTTTTCTTGGGACAAAATAGACTCTCCATTAGCAAACGTTTACTTTGTGTTAACGTTATTTTGGTGTGTAAAAGTGAGATTACATGTGTAGATGATTAAATTAATCATTTATTCATCCCACAACGGAGACATTTACAGTGGCTATAAACATGTTTTTGCCATTGATTATTGTATCATACTGTTCTGTACGCTGTCAAAGATTTATTTATATGTGTGCCTGTGATTATTTTATCATACTGTTCTGTACAGATGAGACTTTGTAATCAGATGTAGCCTATGTATGTGTGTCTGTGATTTTATACTGAATGTAAAGTAACTGGAAATACCTGTGTGTGTGTGTGAGAGAGAGAGAGAGAGAGAGAGAGAGAGAGATACTCCTGTCCAACTTCCCAAACTTTGTTTTTATGTGTGCATTGTTATTTGTGCTTGAGCAACATTTTACTTGAACTGTATTTCAATGCAGTAATTATTGTCCTACATTTTAAGAGCCAGAACATCCATCTGTGCCGGCCCCCAGGTAAAGATCTACCGTAGCTCAAGGGCCTTCACCAGAGCCATCACCACCAAGGACCAGCAGACCAGCATCTCTACAGCTGCCTCCACCTCCATCTGCGTCTGCCACAAGGTCAGGATACACCTCAGCACAAAGGCTCCACCACAGCCATCACCTTCAACCCAGCCAGCAAGGAGGTCTCGTGGAGGTCTCGTATAGCACTTGTACACCCCACCTACACAGCAGCCAATGCACCATCACCCCCATATTTACGCAGCCAGACCCACTGTCTTGGAAGACAGACAAAGACCTTGACACTGTCTTGACATTTATAATGAAGAGTTGGTTGAAAGTTCTGATGTTCAATATTGTAAATAGTGAGATTTTCCAGTTTCTTATATTCATATAAATAGTTGGTTGAAAAAAACATATTTATAATAAATTGTTGGTTGAATAAAAAGTTTGAATGCTCAATTTGTATTTGTAAACATCACATGAACCTTGGTATGTAATATTAAGTCATTATTCAGTCATAATGTATCTCAGTCATCCTTTCCAATTTTAAAAAAGATCTGGGAAAAGGACTTAGGGATACAGATCGATGAAACTACTTGGCTGAATATTTGTGAAAGAACACATTTTCCTTTCACAAGCAATACAGTCAAAGAAGCAAACTTTACATTTCTCAACAAATTTTACCTCACACCCATAAAGATGCATAACATTTCCAAAGAAAAACTCTCCAAAATGTCCGAGGTGTAAAGTAAAAGAAGGAACATTTATGCATCTTGGTTTTGGGACTGTGATCTCTTGAAACATTTCTGGGATTCGATTCACAAAAGCCGTTTTTGGCCTCGAAATGAGCCAAATTAAAAAAATTGTTCCTGTTAAATGACATGCCAAACTTTAAACTGAACCCCAAACATTACAGAATACTAATCACAATAACATATTTTGCCAAGAAATGTTTATACTTTTACTCTGGAAGATTGAACGTCCCCCAACATTTAAACTTTTCATTGATCAGATAACACATTTTTTACCTCTGGAGAAAATGACTTTGGACAAATATAATCGTGGACATATTTTTCAAGCTCTGTGGTTGCCATTGTTTTCTTATTTGGAAAATATATCTGAGATATGACCAGTGATGGAATGGTGCACTCTATGGCTAGTTTTCCTGACGGCCAGAAATACTAGTTGTGTTGTCATTGTCTACATTGTCGCTGTATTGTATAATTAATTCTATAATTATTTGTTTGTTTTACTTCGATGTGGGTTTATTTTTATGTTTATTTTCGTGGCTCTGTTGTTTAAGTTGTATTGATAAGCATTTTTTTTTTTGGTTTCGCCCGTTACCTCTGCTGCAGAGGATAAATACATACGGGTTACCAGCCTCAGAAACCGCAAATGAAAGCACCTCAGATTAGAGCCCACATAGATGATCACAGAGCTCAAGGAGCAGACATTCTTAAAGGTCCCATGACATGGCCATTTCCACTGATCGTAATTCCATTGTTGAGGTCTACTAGAATAGATTTACATTGTTCAATGTTCCAAAATCACATTGGTTTTCTCATACAGCCTCTCTGTATAGTATGTGTATTCACTCCGTCCTACACGCCTAGTTGGAGCTCCTGCCGCCACCCCCCCGCTCCCCTCCCCTCATCACCGTGCTCTGATTGGTCAGCTCGCCTACTCTGTTTTGATGAGTCCACCACTTTTACAGCTGAACATCAGTGTTTATGTTTTACAATGGTGTTTGTTAGCAACCAGAAAATGACACCAGTAATGACAAACAGATGAGAATGCTGCGTGGGGTCTGGATGCTGTGTTGGCGGGACGCTGCAGGGGTTGCTGCTACGCCCTTTGAGGCTTGAGGAGCAGACAGTGTGAGCTGGATTACTTGTGTCGTTTCCTGGTTGCTGCGTGAGGTCTGCAAGACACATCTCCAACGAGAAGTTCTGGGGCAGCATAGATTTTAAGTGCTCCCCCCCCTTGTTGTCTTTTCTGTCTCCAGGCGCGCCTGGTCTGCCCCTGGCTCCGCCTCTGCCCAGATGTCCCTGTGACGACCCCTGCTTTGAGGTCCTGTGGTGTGTATGGCCCTTTAACGTTCTTCCACTGCTTGCACTGATTGAGGACACCTGACGGATGGCACCGGAGGTTTAAGAGGCCGGAGCCAGATTCTTGATCTCTTTCCCCTGCAGAGGACCGGACCTGAGAGAGCAGCCACGTTGCCTATTCTTTCTTTGCTTTGTCTTTTTTTGTTTAGCTTCAGCCACATTGAGCTTTATAATATATATTAAATACCTTTTTCCTATATATACACTTGTCCTTCTACACTTGTTTGTTCTGGCTAAGAGCCAGGCCATGACATTCCTAAATCCACCTCCTTCTAATACTCAGCCGTATTAGAAGGAGGTCTCCCCTATCCTAACGCCTTTAATTATCCCTCTGCTACTTTTGAGCTTTAGACCATTTATCTTCTGATGTTTTTATCTTTAGCCTGGAGGACCTGGTAGTCCAGTTTTCGCGGCTTTATTTTGTTTCCCATAGGGTATTTATTTGATTTCTGGTTAGGGGAGGGAAACTCTGGGTCCTACGGCCCTTGGTGTGGCTGGCTCGGGTTCCCTACTTCTGTTTGTTTCTTTTGGCCAGTCCTCCAGACCTCTTTTCGTTTGCCGGATTGCTTGTGTGAGTAAACGGCTGTACTTCAATAAATGATCGTTGTCAAGTACTGGTTTTTGCGTGTATTATGTTATGTTGCGGGTCTCCCCACGAGCCACTACCACGGAGTAGAGGGCGGGTCGTAACGCAGAAAAAGCGACATAACACACAAGGGGACGGGTAATAACCGGAAAAGCATGAAATGGGACCTTTAACATGCACTGTTCAGAGGAGACAGCGTGAATTAGGCCTTCATGGTCCAATTGCTGCAAAGATCCACTACTGAGGATGAACAACAAGAAGAAGAGAATTGTTTGGGCCAAGAAACACAAGGATTGGACATTAGACCATTGAACATCTGTACTTTGGTCTGATCGCTCCAAATTAGAGATTTTTGGTTCCAACCTCCCTGTCTTTGTGAGATGCACAGAAGGTGAGCGGATGGTTTCCGCATGAGTGGTTCCCACTGTGAAACCTGGAGGAGGAGGTGAGATGGTGGTGGGGGGGGGGGGGGGGCTTTGCTGGTGTCACTTTTGATGATTTATTCAGAATTCAAGGCACCCTTAACCAGCATGTCTACCACAGCCTTCTGCAGTAGCCAGCAAAATAAAAAATATATATAAATTCTATGTGTTCTTTTATAGTTTTGATGTCAAAAATAAATAAAAATCTTCGAATGAGAAGATGTGTCCAAACTTTTGACTGCGTCTAATACTAGTGTATATCTCTCTCAAAATATGTATTCTGTGTGTGTATATATATATATATATATATATATATATATATATTAGGGCCGGGACTTTAACGCGTTAATTAAGATTATGCGTTAAAAAAAATTAACGCATTTTAATCGCACTTATTTTTGCACCGCGGAACGTTTCCCACTGGATGAGTTTCAGGGGTACCGATTATACTGGAGCACCAACTAACGTTAATGACTTCAAACAACAATAAACCATAGTGAACAGTAGTCAAACATGAACGAAGAAGCTGATGAGACCGCTTTGGTTGGCCCCGTGGATGGGAAATGTTGTTTTAAAAAACGGAAGGATGGAAGCGTCGATAAGAAAACGGTTGTATGCAAATTATGCAAAAAGGAATTCGCATATCACCGCAGCACATCAAGCCTCAAGTATCACCTCAATGCAAAACCTATAGCAGCTAGCGTGGAAGCTAGCGTGGACGTTAGCCCGACTCCGAGTACAAGGACCAACACCATACTTGCCCTCAGAAATCGGGAGCATTTCAAAATGCAAAATTGAAGAAAAAAAAACTGTATGTTAGATTAACATGCTTATTGTAGTTGTAAGTGCACTGCCTTGCGGCCTGTAGCACCGTCCTTGATGGAGCATATGTGTGGACTGGACCTGCATTTTACAGGAAAGGAGTGAGCAGAGAGTAGAGTAGTTGTTGATTCTTGTTCTGTTTTCTATGAATATCTGCCTCACCCTCTCAGACTTTGAGTTGCGCACGCTACTAAAGAGACGTGTTACCATGGAAACCAAACAATGGTGTAGCTGTATTAAAGTCAGAGTGGAAACAGTCGTGTGTAAATCTGATTTTGTCAGAAATCGGGAGAAATGCGGGAGAAATATGACCCCGGGAGGAAACCGTGAGAGGGCAATGAAATCGGGAGTCTCCCGCGAAAATCGTGAGGGTTGACAAGTATGACCCACACCCAACCCACACTCAACCAGATGACTGGTTTCAGGGCCAGGATAACTAAGTCCACGTCTGAAAAAATAACCAGCTCACTGGATTGCACTCGACTGTAGACCACTTGGAGTGGTAGAAGATAAGGGGCTGCAAAAGGTACTACAGATTGCATCGTCTGACACAACATATGAGCTGCCATGCAGAAAGACAGTGACAAAAAGAATCCAGCAGCTTTATGACAATGAAAAGGAAAATAAAGAGAATTTATTGGAGAAAGCCGAATGTGTTGCCCTGACTGGGGATCATTGGACCTCGGTAAGCAATTCAAATGACCTCTGTGTGACGGCACACTTTATGGACATCTTCTCACTGTTCTCAGGTCAAATATTTATTTGTGATTAAAAATGCGATTAATTTCGATTAATTAATTACAAAACCTCTAATTAAGTAGATTAATTTTTATAATCGAGTCCCGGTTAATCCCGGCGTTAATAACGCGTTAACGCAAAAAATAAATAACGCCACTAATAATTTTAACGCGATTAACGCATGTGTATTTTTTGTCCTCGGCCGCCCCGTAGTTTCAGAGCGCATCGAGTTTAAAATACCATCTACATGCTGATGCTGACAGCCCCGCTGACGCTGACAGCCCTGCTCCTGAAGCCCGCTTGCGGCAGACCACACTTCCACGCTCACCGGCAGGCACGGACTGGCCATCGGGAGGACCGGGAGGGTGTGTGTATGTGTGGCGCAAGAGAAAGACCTTACGTGTATTGTTGTTAGCATCTGGTGCTAGCCAGCTGCGCTAACGGATACAAGGAGCTGTTTAAATGAAAGCAAAGGAGTGACATTTCGCCGACAACTGCACCGAGCACTTGACTTTATGCAGGTAGCATGACAGTTGGACATTGAGGGAAAAGTCAGCACACTCAGTGCGCGCAACATGATTGCAGCGTCCAGGCAGCTCCCGTTCGAGCATATGCCTTGAGTTGCACATAGCTCCAACGATCTCACACACACTTAAATATCGAAGTAGCAAAGGGTCAACAGGTCATGGTGGTGGGCTGCTACAGACCCCCGTCAGCTGTCAAGGACTCTTTATCTTCTTTGGCAAAACTTTTATCTCAACTTGACTACAAGGAAATAGTACATCTTGGTGATTATAATTGGGACTGGTTAACTTCTGTGTCAGAGGATTTAAAAAACGTTTGTATCTCTCTGAATGTTACTCAGATTATGGACAGTCCTACTCGGCCTAACATTAAGTCCCCAAATAAATCCTCCCTAATTGATCTCATTTTAACTAATGTTCCCCATAAATACTCATCTGTGGGAGTATTAGCAAATTATCTGAGTGATCACTGTGTTGTAGCCACAATTAGGGACACAAAAGTCCTAAAGGGTTATTATCTAGTCTCCTATATGAGAGAAACAAGGCATGGGCAAAGGCTAGGAAATCAGGCTGAGAGGTAGAATGGCTACGCTTTAGGCAGCTAAGAAATAGCTTCACATCGCAAATCAAAAGTGCTAAGTCTAAGTATTATCTGTCAGTTACCACAAATAACCTGAATAATCCTGGAACATTTTGGAAAGCCATAAAATTGATATCCACCGGTGAGATCCGTAATGAGCTACCTCCGTGCATTACCACAGCATCTGGCACTATATCGGACAGGGCCACGATGTTAAATTGTTTTAATGAGCACTTTGTGTCCTGTGGCTCTCTGTTTGATTCTGTGACTAACTCTGCTTCTGTGAACACCACAGTCTGTGACTCTGAAAAACGTGTTTTGGAAAACCATTTTTGGTTTTACTCCTTTTACTGTTGATGTTGTTCGTGAAGCTTTAACCAAGTTAGATCCTAAGAAACCGGCTGGCCCGGACAACATAGAATCTTTCTTTTTAAAGATAGCTGCAGATTTTATGGCTCCACCTCTCACTACTCTTTTTAACCTCTCCCTCAGCACAAACACAATTCCAAAATTGTGGAAGTCAGCATATACTGCCTCTACTAAAAGGTGGGGAGGCCACTTTATTAAATAATTATAGGCCCATCTCTAAATTATCAGTTCTGGCTAAGGTACTTGAACGCCTAGTGAGTGAACAGGTAAAAGGTGTTTTTATGTACAAATGACATCCTGTCTAAACATCAGTCAGGCTTCAGAAAGCAACATAGCACCATCACTGCCACAATGAAAGTGGTGAATGATGTGGCGAGTATTTTAGATAATAAGCAGAGTTGTGCAGCTCTATTTATTGACCTTTCCAAAGCGTTTGATACCGTCGATCATCACATCTTAAAGCAGAGGCTACTCAGTATTGGCATATCCAGCTATGCAGTAGGGTGGTTTGTGAGCTACCACTCTGAAAGGTCCCAATGTGTTCATTTTGATGGGCTGTCTTCTGAGTGGTTAAACATGACTAATGGTGTTCCTCAAGGTTCTGTTTTAGGTCCACTTTTATTCTCCATCTATATTAATAGTTTAGTTGAAAATGTCGATGGAGCAACCTTACATTTTTATGCGGACGATACCTTGATGTACTGTGCAGGTCCTTCCATTAAGGAGGCTGTTGTTGAATTGCAAGCTGTTTTTAACATCATTCAGACTCAGCTCTCTGAACTAAAGCTTCTTATAAATGTTGATAACACCAAGGTAATGCTCTTTTCAAAAGCTAAAAAGACACCAGAGCCTGATATTGTAACTACGCAAGGAATAAAACTTGAAGTGGTTGCCTTTTATAAATACCTTGGTATCTGGCTTGATGATTGTCTCACTTTTAAACGTCATGTCAATAACCTGTTTAAAAAACTGAGGGTTAGGCTAGGTTTCTTCTACAGGAACAAGTCCTGTTTCTCGCTTGAGGCCAGGAAAAGGCTAGTCACTGTGACCTTTTTACCTGTGCTGGACTATGGTGATCTGATTTATATGAATGCACCTGCCAATTGCCTGGTCAAGTTAGATGCTGTGTATCACAGTGCACTGAGATTTGTGACAAACTGTAAAGCCTTAACCCATCACTGTACCCTGTATGCAAGGGCTGGTTTGCCTTCACTAATTGTACGGAGGCTCAGTCACTGGTACATTTTTATATATAAAGCCAGGAAACTTCCATCCTACATCTGCTCCCTGATCTCACGGTGAATTGTAAGTGGATACTGCCTGAGATCGCATGCTGTAGTTTTATTAAATGTGCCAACTGCTAGGACTGTTTTAGAGAAGATATCATTTAGATGTGCAGCTCCACTGTCTTGGAATAGTCTGCAATTGAAATCGAAACTGAGCAATCTGGTGCCACTAAATGTTTTTAAAGCTTGGTTGGATGCTACTCAATCGGAAGCTGTTGGTACCTGTTCATTTGGATACTTATGTAAATTGTAATCCCTGTAATGATGCTTTAAGATGTCCTTTTGTTGTTCTGTTTATGTTTTTTTTACTGTTTCATGTGGAACCTACTTGAGCAGGTCTCCCTTGAAAAAGAGATCAATGATCTCAATGGGATACACCTGGATAAATAAAGGTTTGAAATTAAATTTAAAAAACAGTCAGTAAAGTAAAATCAAGTAACATTTTAGATGTGTTTAATTTATCATTGAACATATTTATTCAATGATTTCTGTATTAATTATTCTCCCGCAATTGTAATTATTGTATGTCACATTCAACCAACTAGTGCTTACACAAATGGCATATTATTCAATGTATGTATTTTTATAAATATATGTATTTTGGTAGGTTTACTCTTCCGTAATACATTTTAATTATTATAATAAAGTACAATAATAATACTTACATACTTTTACTTAAATAAGATATGAATGCAGTACTTAAACTTGTAATGGAGTATTTTCACAGTGTGGTGTTTGTACTTTTACTTCAGGATCTACTACCTGCAGCAAGTGCTGATACAGGGTCTAAAGTGTTATTATTAATGTGATAATAAAGTGCTACTGAAGAGTGTAAAGTGTTAATTAAGGGTAAAGGGAACAGACCTGCTCTGTGTATCCGAAGCTGAGGCTGTAAAACAGCGTCCAGTAGTTTCTGGAGTCTCTTGTTCTCTTCTTTGGAAAGAGACAGCTCCCCCTCGTACTCTGCTATCGTTTTTTCAAACAGAGCAAATATATCTTCAGCAGCAGCAGTGAGTCGCTGCTTCTTCCACGACAGCAGCATTTGGACTTTACTCATGTTTACTAGATCACCTTTTCCTGCAAACTCCGTTAAACACACCGTTTCTCTCTCCAATCTGACTAGTGTTGCTAACGTGTTTCCAGCTAGCATGCTAAGCTAGCTCCTATAGTCCGAGGTAAACGCTCCAGAAAAAAGAGCACACAGTCCATTCAGAGGTTTATCCAAACACACAGATGATAGATCAGTAGTGCTGGAGCTCACACACACTTTCTCAGGAACACAGAGAGAGAGAACCGTAGCGACGAGACGCCACCTCGATACAGGTTCTTGTTCTTGTTCTTCTTGTTCTTCTTGTTCTTGTCTCGGTTTTTGGCAGATTGCAATAACTTTAAGGTGCATACCGCCACCTACTGTACAAGAGTGTGTATCACCATATCATCCTATCATCACTTGTGGAATTATACCAGGGCCGAGGTCCCCCCCAATAAATATCAAAAATAACAAAAACATTTTATTATTAAAATAAAATTGCTATTCTATGACTTTTTTATTTTGGCTATTAATAGACTTTTTTGTTGTCAAGCGAAGCGGCGATAATACTTACTTCCGGGTGTAAAATTATCTAAAGCAACTACTATGAGCTGCTCCAACCCTCGGTCCTGACGGACTCCAACTTGTGTTTATTAATCAAACAAATAAATAAACACAAGGATAATTATGTGTTATTGTTGAGGAAATAAAACTAAATTAGAAGGAAAAAACTATGAAACAATACAGATGTCAGTTTTCTGAGCCCCTACTCTCCCCATAACTGACGGCAACAAAAGTCCTACATTATTCACGTAAAATAAAGAAGTAAAAACAATAAGTGTGGCTTGATATTGAGTAAGAAAAAGGTTGATAAACGCTGTGAGAATGGATCTGCGGAGAGCATTTCGCCATGATCCCAACTCGTCTATTACCAACGTTCAGGGAGCTCTTTGCAAGTCATGGGACGCCCTGCCTGTTGAAAACTGACTCTCAAGGGGTACCCTGCGCGTAATAGTGTGGCGGGGAGGGGCCCTGACCGACCGACAACATGTGACGGGTTGGGAGTGAGAACGTGTTGATGAAGCACCCAACATAACTGCAGTCTCAGTAAGCAGTGGTTGAGTTCAATGATTACATCTTATTTAACTGTTATTGTCGACTGTATGCTTTCCAAAGCAGATATTGAGTCTCTGCATATCACCGCCCTATCAGGTCTGACCTCTTCAAATCGTTGTAGCCCAATAATTGCTGCGAGTATTTCTGCTGTATAAACTGTTATTTGACACTCGTTTTGCGATTGATATTTTGAATTCTTGGATATACACACACTGACAGGTCTCTCTTGAAAATGAGACCTTGTGTCTCAATGAGATTTTACACATGTGTAAATAAAGGCAAAATAAAAAAATAAAACATGCCTATCCCCACGCATTCTTGCTTCTTAGATCCATCTGTGTAAATGTGTAGGTAATTGTAATACTTTTGGTTTCGATACATACTTGTTTTAATTCTCACTTCATTTATTTGCCACTCTTTTTTCCTTACTATGATACTCACATCTATATTAGCTTCTGGGTAAAGCCATGGGGGAACACTGCTAAATGGGCTTGCTTTGGCAAACTTCATGGTCTCCACTCCATATGTCCTCGTTTTCTCCTTACTTGTCCAGCCAAACCCACGCCCCTGGAACTTTATATATTCCCAGCAATCCTGTATATTCTGTGATATTTTTCTCTCCACTTCTTTGAAGCCTGACCCACCCAGTATGACAAAGCAAGTTTCTCTCTTCAGGGGCCGTATTCACAAAGGATCTTAGGGCTAAAAGTAGCTCCTAACTGGCTAATTTAAGAGAAACTCCTAAACATAATGGGTGTGTCAGTCTTAAATTTAGGACTCCTAATTTTAATCACTAAGAGCAATTCAAAGTATTTTAGGCCTAAAAGTAGCACCTAAGTTTAGGAGAGCTTAAAAGTCCTCGAGAGGACTCCTAACTCAGTAAGACCTATTCACAAAGAATCTGAAAATGGCTGCGAGACGAAATGTTTTGGAGACAATGGAAGACTGTGAATTGATCAAGAGATATAGGCTAAATCGTGAGGGTATCAAACTTGTTGTGGAATTAGTGCGGGATGCAATAACATCCCCGACTAACAGGAATAACCCGATTGGTCCGGAAATAAAATGTTTGGCAACACTACGATATTTAGCAACAGGGAAAATGCAACTTTGCAATGCCGACGATTTAGGAATATCGCAACCATCAGTTAGCCGTGCCATAAACCAAACCATCAACGCGCTCTCTAGACCACATATCATCCAACAGTTTATCCGGTTTCCTTTGGACAATCAACAACTACACAGGATCAAAGCCAACTTCATGGCAATTGCAGGTATGCCCGGTGTGGTCGGTGCTATTGACGGGAAGCACATACAAATAATTGCGCCATCAAAAGATGAGGACGTGTTCTTCAATAGAAAGAAAGTACATTCCATCAACACGCAGATTGTTTTTGATGCAACTTTTAACATTCTTGATATTGTTGCAAAGTGGCCTGGATCTACCCATGATTCGCGTATTTTAATGGAGAGCGGTCTGAGGCAGCTTTTTGAGAGGCACCATGTACCAGTTGGGTGTCACTTGCGTTTAACTTTGTCTTCACTTTCATTCATCATGATAGGGGGACTTGAACGGCGGTATGGGCTGTTATTGAAAGTGTTTAAGTGCTGGAAATATGCTCATTGGATAATAGTTTGCAGGGTGCTTTTAATTGCCTCCTTCATTTAATGCAATTTACATATTTTTATTGTTTGCTCTCTCTCTTTAACGTGCATATACAACGTCATTATTGTGGTCTGCACAAACTTGTCATCATGCGTGTATTCTGCTAACTGCACTGTCCATAACTATTTGATAGGAATACATTTCTAGCCTAGGCTGTTTCCTTGTTTTTTGGTGATTTAGTGGGCTCGTTTGTGGGATGTTGCGGATGAGTTTCACCGAGACCGCCTGCTCTGAACAACCAATCACCGTACTGACCGTTTCTAAACTCATGCACGAGAATCGACGTAATCCATAGCAACGGCGCGTCACTCTTAGTTCACTCTTAGTGATTTATCCTTAGTATGAGTAGGTCTCATCGGCTTTGTGAATAACTTTTAAGAAAAAACTCCTACGTAAAATGTTTTAGCGCGAGTTAGGAGCACTGCTAGCGGTAAGATAAAATGCTTTGTGAATACGGCCCCTGATCTCCAGAGGTGTCTCTCCTGCTTCTATCAGAACTGCATTAATAGGGGATGACTTTATCGCTCCAATACACAGCCGCAATGCATTGTAGTCTATCAATTTTTAAAAGCGATGTTTTTGCTGCTGCTCCATACACTATACAACCATAGTCTATTGTGGACCTCATAATTGATCTGTATATGTCTATCAATGCTTGTTTGTCTGCGCCCCAGTTGCATCCTGCTACAGCTCGCAATAAATGTAATACTTTTTTGCATTTTGTTTCCATTTGTTTAATATGCTTTTTCCATGTATATTTGCTATCAAACCACAGTCCTAGGTATTTGAACTCATTCACGTTTGTCATTGGACGATCATATAGTGTTAGCTGTTGGCCATCAATCTTGCGTTTATTTGTAAATATCATGTAGCATGACTTCCTTTCGGACATTTTGTATCCCCAGTTATATGACCACCTCTCCACTTTTTTAATCACTCTACCTATATTCATATAACAATCATAATGTTAAATAATATTGGACTGACTGCACTCCCTTGGGGAATACCATTTTCTATTTCAAAATAATTGGAAATATCTGTTCCAATCTTTACTCTAAATGTCCTGTCTGTTAAAAAGGCCCTTACCCAATTGTACATTCTCCCTCCAATACCCATTCTACTCAATTTGATCAGTAATCCATCCCTCCACATAGAGTCATACGCCTTTTCAATGTCAAAGTACACTATTGCCCTTATCTCTTTCATTTTCAGTGTTTTTTCCACATCATTATTCACTCTTACTAATGCATCTATTGTGGACCGCCCTTTACGGAAATCCGCTCTGAAAACTACTCAGCAGGAGAGCGAAGGCTTCCTGGATTGCCTCATTTAATGACAGGCCCTGGCTGCTGATAGGCCGGCTGAGGGTGAGGGGATCCAATCAGCATCAAGTGATCAGCTGATTACCTGCAGTGAGAAAAAGGGGGAGAAGAGAAAAGAGAAGGAGGAGGGAAACACAACACAACCAGCAAAGCCCGTCTGGCACGTACCAGAGTTCATCAGCTGTTAAAGGTGGAGCAACTCCTACTGGGTATCTCAACCTATAATTATACATCATTGTTTAGTCATATTGTCTTTTAGCTAATAATCTGATTTTGTATCTAGTAACTGATTTTGACAACAATTGTAGTGATGTAAAAAGTACAATACTGGTTTCTAAATTGTAGTGGAGTTGAAGTATAAGTAACATTTCATGGAAATACTCAAGTAAAGTACAAGTACCACAATATTGTACAATACTTGAGTAAATGTACTTCACTACATTACACCACTGCATGGTAGTAAAGAGCAGAAATGAAATAATTCATGAGTAGAGTTAATGATTATACTGGGCCAGAATCAGACTAACAGCGGAGCCACAATGAGGAGTAAATGCTTTGATTTACTAAACCTTTAGAGGACTTGGAGAATAAGAGGATAACAAACAACTAAACTGAACTCAAATCCAAAGTGACAGTCGACAGCCAGAGACGCTTCACTTTCACATTAAAGAACAAAGACTTCACTTTTGTCTTCCTGTTATCCTCAAGTTTACTTTACACCTTAGATCCTTGGGGGTCATTTTGAGCGGCGCCGTTTAAAGCTCAAGAAAATGATCACATTCAAAATTCTTACAAAGATGTATTTCTGGTGCTTTATGTTTCTTTGTTGACTACCTAAATAACTATTTCAATAAAACATTACCCCCACGCACCCCATTATACATCCAGAATCCCTATTATGTGATTATCCAAAGATATATAAATCACCATCAAATCTTACTGATTGACATTTTAAAGAAACATATTTTTGCCGTTGTTAAAGGATCTATATTATTTCTGAGTACAATTTTGGCGTTTCAGAAAAACAATGTATATTATCAAGGAGAGTAACGGACAGCAGCAGCTCAGTCTGTAGGGACTCGGCTTGGGAACCAGAGGGTGGCCGGTTAAAGTCCAGAACAAATTAGGGAGTGTGGACTGGTACTTGGAGATGTCCCAGTTCACCTCCTGGGCCCTGCTGTGGTGCCCTTGAGCAAGGCAGCTGCCAACTGCTCCTAGTAGGAGGGGTTAAATGCCGAGGTCAAAGGTCACTGTGTACATGTACATGTGCGGGACAAATAAAGTCAAAGTCAACTTTAATGTTAATCTTTCAGTTTGTGTGTACAGACAGAGAGATCGAAATGATGTTTCCAACAATCCCAAATACAAAAATACAATTATACAATATACAGATATGTATACAGATATGTATAAAATATTTTTAAAATATGTATATCCTATATACACAATCAACAGACACATTTACAAATATGCACACATTTAGATACAAAACACAACAATCAATATATATAAAATAACAGTCACTTCAATATCAATATCTGATTGTCCATAGAATGTTCATTTATTGCAAGATTCTCCATAGCAGCGTAAAACAATTGTCTGGTGACAAATAAAGAGGGTTACATTCCTCCATTTCTTCTAACATGTGTTGTGTTTGGGGTCAATAATGTCAAGGGGTGAACTTAGAGGCATGAACTCAAAAGCACATCTCAGACTCAGACTCAGGTGGTATTAAAAAATTAAGACTTTACTGGATTTAGCACAGTAACAAAACAGGGAAACACAAAATCACTCTTTCGAGGAAAAACTAATAGCAATCATCAGGAGCATAACAATGGAATACAACCATGGAGCAGGCTTGAATGTAGTCATGAATGATAACGAACTGGCACTGGACAGGTGGGGACTAAAACAATATATATACAAGGTGAGGGACACAGGTGGAAACAATCAGGGCGGGGCGGGATACAAAATCACGAATATAGGAGACACATAGGGGCGGGGAGCATGGAGTCCTGAAACGAGAGGGAGAATTACTTTTCACAATAAGACAGAGGGCACAGAACAAAGGGACATGACAAAACTGATATAAAGAATACACTTTCATAATAAGTTTCCGAGACATGACAGTACCCCCCCCCCCCCCCCCCCCCCCCACTTCTAGGGACGGCTCTTGACGGCCCAGGCTCCTCCGAGTTGAGGCGATCAAAATCCTCAATGAGGCTCTTGTTGACAATGAAGCGGGAAGGAATCCAAGACCGCTCCTAAGGGCCGTAACCTTCCCAGTCAACAAGGAGCTGCCGCCCTCTACCCCTCTTTCGTGTAGCATAGAGATTTTTGACCGTGTAGACCGGACCACCATCGATAATTCGGGGGGGCGGGGGGGGGTTTGTCGGTGGGAACCATGGCGCTCTCCTTCAGAGGTTTCAATTTCCCCACATGGAAGGTGGGATGCACCTTCATGGACCTGGGAAGTCGTAGTCTCACTGAAACCGGGTTGATGACCCTGGTGAGCCTGAAAAGCTCTAGCACGGAGCTTGAACCGGAGTTGCGTTGGTGTGAATGAGGTAAATGAGAATGAGAGATGGGCCAGCAGCAACGACCAGCACAGAATAATTACCGAAACTAAACGAAGTGTTTTTATTTATTTATTAAAATTATAACTACAATCTGAAAAAACAGGGGAAGCCTGGCTTCCATTGGACTCCAGGAGTAAACACCACTGAGTTCCAGGGATAATTCTCACCCACCTCTTTTTCTTGCCCTGCACTTGTATGTGCCAGTTCTGGTTCTTCCACCAGCTCAACTCTCTGTCCCTCATCATAAACGCAGGAGGCTGGCTGTATATCTGAACTTGCGCCCTCATCATTCTCTTCATCATCTTGCACTTGTTCTAAGCTGCTGATGATAGTGCTTGTAACAGCGCTGCTGCCAAAAAGGTCTGTCAATTTGCGACATTTATATGCTTCACCTGCGAGTGACTTCACCTTTTTTTCTCTTGCCTTCTCGACCCCACCTTTTTCTTTTCGTTTTCTTTTATTTGTATCCATGTTTTTTTATTCTCCCTGTCTGCCGCGGCATCTAATCCCTTCTCTTCGGCCCTTTCTCATTTCACTAATTTCGACTCCTCGGTCCTCCGGTAGTGACCCGTAAATGGATTTCAGCGCGCCATGTTGAAGGACATCTAATTTCTCTAAATGCATTTTTGAGGACCGAGGATCGAGCATCGAGGAGGCTCTCTGGAGGAGCTATAATCGAGGATACACTGAAGGCTTCTCAATTCTCTAATTTCCCCTCCTCGACTCCTATCCTCGTGTCTTTGTCCCGCCCACAGAAGATGTGAGCGGAGGAGTCGAGGAGGGTAACCGAGGAGAGAGGAGAGGAAGCAGAAGGCGTTTAGAGAAATGAGAAATCCTCCCCTCTGAGGAGACACAGCAGCACTCTGTCTGATGGACAGATGTGTTCATGACGACTTATAGATTTACTTTTAATTCATTCACAGTGCGGTATAATGAGACAATAAGAGGCTACAGATGCGGACATATACACATCCATATTTTTAAATAAATACAATTTCAGAATCAAACAAGTATGAGAGCACTCTCATAATAACGTAACACAATCAGAGACTGGATATACCCTGTTCTGCCCTCAGAGTTTGCGGCTATGCAAAGCTAGACAGGTAGCTAACCACTTGAATCCTCCAATAATCACAAGGCTTTGGCTTTTCTTGATGTTTACTGTACGATTCTCATTGTGAAACTAGAAATACAATACAGAAATAAAGCATACATTATTACACATATAACTGATATAAATACATTAATTCAATTAGTCTGCGTCTCATACATACACTCATACATGTACACAGCATCTGTATGTATTGTAATGCTACTAATTAAACCCATTTAACCAAACAAATACAATTCACCATTTTACCATCAAAGGCATATGAAAACAACAGCTTACTGTAAATGTGAGTGCAATAAACACGGCAACATTAATAATGCAATCAGCCTAAACATTGACAACATAGCCGTGGGAAGTTGGTGAGTGGTGAGAGTCACAGAGGGTTTTATGACTGTGAGAACACTGGCTTCTAAGCACCACAGACAAGTGATTCAGTATTTCCAGATGTTGGGGATATCTCCAGTGTTCTCAGGTGTTTACTCACCATCCCCCAATATGTGGATTAACTCTCTGTAAACTAGTTAAAAGGTCTATCGAGAGAGAGAGAGGCTGGTCAGATTTGACATGGCAACCCACCAGTGCAGTCAGAATCTCTGGCTGCTGCGACTTCTGATGTGAATTTATCCGGCCGATACTTGTAATGGACAAACAACATCAGTGTTTGACATCAAAACT
This sequence comes from Notothenia rossii, assembly GCF_949606895.1. Classification (NCBI taxonomy): domain Eukaryota; kingdom Metazoa; phylum Chordata; class Actinopteri; order Perciformes; family Nototheniidae; genus Notothenia; species Notothenia rossii. The sequence continues at coordinate 75,081,588 of NC_136907.1, read as the reverse complement.
CCTCCTCGTCCCGTGTCTCCTTCATGAGTCGGTGACTCCCACTGCATTGCTACACAGAAGTTTCCTCCACAGTATGCAGTATCATAACTACATCTTTGATGTTTATAATGAACCAAACCGTTTGAAAATTGGTTGAAAATTGAGCAATCTATGGTTATTTTAATAGTGCACCATAGACATAATGTTATGAATGAGCGAGCTGCCTGTGGCAAGATGGCCGCCATGTGGCAACGTCGGTCTCCATTGGCCAGCAGCGCAGGTGAGTCATCTAGTGTTTATATACGTATGCCTATGGCTGTCACTACCCTATCTGCCGCCCTGCCCTATCTGCAGTGGGCATGTGCGAGATGGTCCGCCATATTGGACAACTCTGTACGGCAACCCAAGTAGGACACTTGACACAGTGGCTTTTGGCAAAGCACAAAAAGAAAACTCGAGAGAGATGAGTTATTGTTATTAGAACGTGACTTCACTATTATTTAACAACTTTTTTTTATTGGGTTCTTTTATTTGGGGTTAAGTACATTGTCAGAATAGACAGCTATATGCCATACATTTTTGCATACATTCACAATAAATATTTATTCAGTATGATAGCTGTGACACACATGTGAAAACAAGTGTTTCACATGCGAAACACATGATATGGACACTTTCCTCAACATAATGGAGCCACTTCCATCTGTCAAACCAACTTCCATTAAATGACGGACAGAAGGTTTCTTTGCCAAACTTTCTACCTGGAAAATTGAAGTCAGTTGGCTGGTGTGGCTTCTCCATTGATTCCAAATTAGCGACGCTAGTTTCTTCTCCTTCCACATTTTCTCGATCGCTGGTGGTAATGGGAAAAGTGTTCCTGACTCCGGTGGCTCACAAGTAGACGGAGGAGTTGTAGAGGTGGTGGGCTGAGGAGTAGCTGGTGGTCCACTCTTTTTATTGGGTTGTTTGTTGAAAAAAAAATCAAAAATCCTTTGTTTGCGCCATTCTAGAAAGTCACTTTCACTCTGCAGTGTGTGTGTCGCGTCAATTACGTCACTATCCCATGACCTACGACCTAGATGACTCAGATTTTATTTGGAAAATAAATTCAAGCCACCTGACTGATACAAATATATACTATGAATATGATATGCTACTGTATACAGCTAATTTTAAGTAAAATCCTAACTATTTTATGTAGTTCAATCATTTTTATTTAGGTGGTCACTCAGTTTTTCCAAAGGTCTTCTCATCAGGGTTCTATAAATAAAGAACTACGGTAGATCTGTAATATGTAATGCAGCCGAACCGTGTATTACAATGTCGTTATGTGGTGACTTTCAAAGAGAAAAGCAAGAACACTCGGAATTAAAAAAAATAGAATAAAAAATATTTTATTTTTTAAAAACGTTTTCAGATTTCACATCACATAAACACCAAATCCCAATATGCATTGCGGCTAAACCATCCAATCAGCGAGCTTAAACCATAGCTGAGGATCTTGGGTAATCGCTCGAAATAACTACCTCTGTTTCCGATTATTTTTATTTTGAAATTCAGTTCCTGACGGATGCCAATAAAGCCAGAGATTATGGAATTAAACAAATAAATAAAAACAAGGATAAAAGAATAACAAATTCGAAGGAAAAAAAGATTTAAAAAATACAGATTTCAGTATTTTGAGGCTCTGAGCCCCATTTATTTTCCTCACAAACGACAAAAAAAGTCTGATGTTATACGATTTAAAATAAAAACAATAATCCTGGCTTGATATTGAGTAAGAACTTGTTTTTATGAACCCCACAGCTTCCGGTGTTCCAAGACCCGAGCGGACAAAAAGACGTGCTGCAGGCACGAAACATACAACCAATAGAAATACATTGCTTTTAAAATTGTTCTGTGTGACACGAAAAAGAGGGAAAATCGTTTTGGTGAACACGAATCAATAGATTAAATGTCGTGACTCTAACACAAAATGCCGTGAGACCGGGTAGAATTGTTTTATAACGCGACCCTTTTATTTATATTAGGTCTTAAAGTTTTTGCTTGCCTCACTGTCAGCTAACAGCAACTTGTCCACTCTGCTAGGCTACAACGTTAGCTAGTTGTAGTTACTGTTGTAGTTACAGTTACTGTACCCTTTAGCCGCGTTCGTGGTGATTGTGCCTTTTAGGGAATGTTGTTACAAATACCAGACAATTAAAATGTCGTGCTGTGCGGTTGAATGTACCAACAGAACTTCCAAGAAGTCTCTCAGCTTTTTTCATTGAGTAAAATGATAATATTATACATGTTAGCAGGTGTTTGTGTGCTTGTTAGCTTAGCTTGTTATAAAGCTTATTAGCCAGATAAGGACGTAACCCTTTATACATGTATACAGTATATACAGTTTAGTTTATGATTCAGCCTTGGGTAAGACCTTTATAGTCTATGGTTATGACGCACATAATGCTAAACGGGAGCAAATGTAAATGTTTACGCCCACGGGCCAATCAGAAACGATGCCCGACTGTTTTGGACGTAATATGGTCTTTGTTTACATTAGAAAGCATCGCTAACACTCAGAGCTAACCTGTACTGGAGAGTACATGTGTAAAGAAGCAGGAAATAAAAAAAGGAACTCACCTTGTGGTATAACCGGCAAGAGAAAAAGCATTTGAGCTCCATACTGTTTCAGAAATAATCCTTGATGTGGTTTTGAACATGATATGGCGTTTCAACATGGCTGAGTATCTGCTGGTAGAATCTCCCGCATGAGCAGGCATAAGCTCCGCCCCCTCTTTTTGTTTTTAAAGCTTTATACCAAGAATAAGCACTTTAGTAAGAGGGTTGAAATAGAGGGGTATGAGGCTAGAATGGGTGATCTGTTTGGTATTTTGAGCGAAACACTTAATAGACATGTTTTTTATATACTTGTATATATCTGATACCTATCCTGCTATTGTCTAAAAATAGCATGCAATAGGTGAACTTTAATGTTTTGAAATTGAACTGTAAGCCTCTACAACCAAATTCTCTGGGTTAAGGTCACTTAAAAAAAAATACCAGCCGTGTCCTATAGTTAAATGTTACAAAATGTTGTTTGTCCATCACATTTTGAAAGAAAAATGTCTTAAAAGGGACATATCATGGGGAACACACTTTTTCAGTGCCTATGTATATACACACACAGTATATTTATATATATCTTGCATATTCAAAGCATTTACATGGTCATTTTCACATCATTTTACATCTGATATCTGCAGACAATGAAAATGGTTTGGAAGAAGTTTTTATAATTAGTGATTCATATTTTGTGTGATTTACATTATTGTTGTGGTGTAATTGTAAATATGAAGAGTAAATGAAAAAGACACATTGTGCTGAATAAAGGATGTATGTTGGATGACAATGACGATAAATATAATCACGCAAAGTTTAAGGAAGTGCTGTTCCCACAATGCCCCAGGAGATGTAAATACAAGTCTAATATTGCCATGGATACAGTCAGTTTAAACTTTAATCAATGTCACCATTAAGTCTTGAGACAGGTTCAAAGCGCACATACATGATAAAACCAGCAGGGTCTAAAGAACATAAAAACTAATTGATTTACTATCTTTGTTATTAAGTGTTTTACATTGTATCTTTACTTCAAGAAGAAAACTTAAACAAATAATAAATAAAGCAAACAGATAAAAACAACCCCTTCTTGTAACTAGGCTGTCCTGTTTTCTCTCTTTAAACACTGATTTGAAAGGGGGACCAGACACGTAATGCGACTTTCAAAGTAAATCAAACTGTATGTCATCAACATGTGAGAATTTGAGTGACTTTTGCCGTTACACTGAGACCTGTACATTCAGGATCCTCCTTTTTACCCCTCAAAGCTGAGACAGAAAAGCACAAATCTCCCCTCCTAGCTCAAGGAAGCGGCGAGTGCCTTTTTAACTTTCTCTCATCATTCCTTTCCTTTGTCTGTATCCCTTGCCTCTTTGAAAGAGAACAAGTGTCTACAGTGTTCTTTTTCTCCTTCTGAGCGAGTTAAACCCTATCAAGTTATGTTTGTCAATTTTTTATGTAAATAGTTTGTACACGTTCAATACAGTTGTAACACTGGACACAAATTCTCACTCCAAGCTGAACTCAAAGGTTGGCAGCCCTGCCTAAATGGATGAATATATGTTTGATTTTGAAGTTAATAGTATAAAAAAAAATTGTGTCAGGCACCCTCATATAACATCAGGTTGCTTCAAAGAATATTAGCTACTTCCTTCAGAGTTTCAATACTTCAGGAGCCATCAGAGAAAACATAAAATAGGTCAAAACCGTACAGTCTATAAGCTATATATAAACACATTTATTTTCAGCATCTGATGGAAAAAAACAACATTCACTTTTTCTTTTGCTTATAATAAAAACATGAACTTTGGCACACTGTTAGAGCATGCCCTAAGGAAGATTTTTGGCTATAGGGCCATCGCATATTTGAACAATGGTTATTATTTTTACCAGTAGCTTAGCATCTAGACCACCATAGGCTAGGATCTTGATTCTGGTAGCTAATCCTACTTGTTCAAGGATGAGGAATGCACTGGTACTATTTACAACACGCTAGAATGTAGCTAACTACATGTATCTGGTATTGAGGGAACAAAATGCACAGTAAAAGCATTAACATATTTATTTTGGTGAAGTAATACATGTTACATAATATATATGTAAAGTTACAGATTTTCAACTAAATGCAGAGTTAGTTCTGAAAAACAGTCCACCACAGTGGCAAAGGGCAGTGCACTGAATTGCTGCCTTGACACATTTGCACTGTCCATTGCACCCTTTTTTGCATCCACAGAGGAGTTCACAACAGGTCTGGTAATGTGATCCAGGAAACTTCCCAAAATATTGAAATAATAATAATAATAATAATAATCCTTAGATCTCACAAGTATAAAAATAAAAAGTGTGAGTCTTTACACAAATCTTGGCAACATTTATTCTTCGAACAAAAAGGAAAGTCGGGAAACAATGTAGTCCATCATACAGCCTTCCTATTTTCGCTGAATTTGTCTTTTGTATGCTGTGATACGGTTGTGAACATAAAACTTTAAGGTCTGCCAATCCCGATGTTTAAGAGCTATTGGTTCTGCCTTTAAACATCTTTCGCAGTCGCTCTTCCCTGGCACAAGACAAGAAGTAATAAATCGACTCATGTGTTTATCAACTGCCTGGGTCTCTGTCTTTGTCCAGGGCACTCTTTTCTGAGCAGCTTTACCTGTAAGTGAGCAGAAAAAACATTTGTCAATTAAACAAAAAGGCAATGTGTAAACTATAATTCCTCTGTGCATTCACTTAATTGGGTAGTTGCAGTCACTGATTGGATAGGTACCCCTTATGAACAATCACAGACTATGGCCTGTATTTTCACAAGATAGGCAAACTATATTATTCAACAAATATAGCCTGACAAATATAATCCAGGTTACAAGCAACACACCTGCTGCAGCCAAAGGCAGGAAGGGACTCTGGCCGAAATGGCAGACTATGTGAAGACCTAAATGGCCATGCTCATCACTATTTAATTGCAAAGGAATGAGTATAGAAGACAACAGTTACTATTGGGTATTCCCTTTATATTAACAAATGTCATTATTTCAGCTGAAACCCCCTGCAGAGTTAAACAGTCTGCAGCAAAAAAAAGGCAAACTGCTGTATAGTCTGCAGGACTGTAAACGTACAACTACACTTTGTCGCACATGCAACATATGAATCATACTTTGTAGTACAGGCCTCTAGAGTCTCCAAAAGTTATGTGGAGCTGGTATATGAGTAAATTATTAATACTAATAAAAAATAAAAATTGTATTTGAGTTAATAACATTGCCATGTGCTGTTTTTTGTGCGCCTGTTATAAATGGGTGTGATTGAAACTACTGCACTCAATAACAGTTTGTCCGCTAACTTCAAGCCACACATATCTATATACAGGGGTGCACATAACTGGTACGCAGGTACGCATGCGCGGCAACAATCTGAAATGCGTACCGTCACTTGTGTCACAAAGCGCGTTTGCGTACCGACGTACTTGTGAAGCTTTTCCAGAAGGCTTCACGAGTCACCGGACGACAGAGTCGGTCTCCGTGTGCACAAACAGGGCTGCTGTTAACGTCGGTCTGTACAACGGAATTGTGCCAAAACTACGCAAACCGGCTGCGGAGGGAGACTCCCCCCCCCCCCTTCACTGGAGAACTGCGCTAAAACAGCTGATCACAACGTTCACGCTCTGTGGTCACGAAGTACTCCACTAGCACCCCCCCCGTTGACGTTCGCGATACAGAGGGCTTCCTCAAATAACTTTGAGTGGAGCCAGAAGTTGGAGTACCAAACACTGAGTCCAGGTACTCACCTGAGTACCTTACTAAGAAAGTTATGTGCACCCCTTTCTATATACCACCATCTATAGCAGGGGTGCCCACACTTTTTCAGCTTGAGAGCTACTTTTAAAATGACCAAGTCAAAATGATCTACCTACATAAAAAATGCTAAACATATATTTATTTATATATACGGAGTAAATCTTATGTTGGTGTACCTTGCATAACTGCATGAACCCGTATGGCACAATACAACTCAGTACATTTTTGGTCTTTACGTAAATTTTATACCCTTTCTTTAGTATAATTGTATGAATTGGAAGGCTAACTAGGTAATCCGCTCGCCGGTGATTTGGAGCTTGTGCGGTGAACTGCGTGTTAGAAAATATATGAGATCTCAGACTGGCTTACCTGTACGTCAATCAAGTGGCAAATGCCAAAGTAAGGATGGATGATAGGCTAACTATTTTTTCAATGCCAAGCGATCTACCCACACTACCTTTGAGATCAACGTATTGAGCACCCCTGATCTATAGCATATCAATATCTTCCGCTTAAGCTGTTGTCCAGAGCATCAGCAGTTTAAAGAGTGTAAAAGGGAAGATTGATATATTTTCCGACCAATTTCTGCCAAATGTAAAATAATATAATTAAAAGAACATTGTAAAATGTACCTTTTGAAGTATGTCTTACAGCATGGACTTCAGCCGATTCCTGTCCCTCTGCTGTTGGCAATCTGGGTCCCTTCAGGTTCTGTGGGACTGTATTCCACTCAGTAGGTGTAAGAGTCTCCTCTGCTGTTAGCAATGTGGGTCCTTTCAGGTTCTGTGGGATGTTATTCCCCTCAGTAGGTAGAATAGTCTCCTCTGTTGGGTTTATAAAAAATAAAAGCACTTGATTAACTTTACTGTAGAAATACTGACCATAACCAATAATATTGGAGAGGAAATTGATCACACTTGGAAAAGAAAGAACACTTTTTCCCACTTCCATGACTGGTCCTATTGCAGTGACCCTGACCAAAGGTACAGTATGTCTAGTGATACTGCAACTGTAGCAAACTAAAGTGCTTATGCAAGACCAAGAGAAAAAGACAGAACAACAAATCCAAAATAAAACGACTGCTAAACTATTTTTGTGAATATGTTATAAACTGAAGCACTTATTTTTTCGACATTAAATTACTAACAACAAACCATCAACGGCATAAGCACAGTTTCCTTCCTCTAATTTCTCGTTCCCTTCTTCTTCTTCTTCTTCATCATCATCACTACCGAGAACTCTTTCTGTTGGAGATATAACGAGTAGAGGTTAAACACGGTGAAGCAATAAGAATAATTGAAAAAAAAAACATACTGAACAAATGACATACCATCGGGCCCTATTGTGATTTCATCCAAGTTCTTTCCATGAAACTCTGCTAATCTCCCTTGCTCAAGTGCCATTAGAATTTTGCTGATCTTGGCAAGTTGAAGTGTCTTCTCCGGTAATCGATAGAATTCACGAGGAATTCTAATATCGTGACCAAGAAAGTTGGCCAGCTGGTCCATTTCTGTGTCTGTCATGTTCAGCACGGGGGAAAGGATTGCAGCATGCTTTCTGAGTCTGGTCGATGTCAGTGAGTTTGGACACTTAGCACCACATGTTTTTGCAAAGCCACGTATGCAGTCTGAACCACGGAAATGTGTCATAGCTGTAGGTCTTGCAAACATATATGCATTGTCTTTTAGAACCCCACAATCCTCTCTATACTTCACTAGGAGTTCTAATGCGCACAGCATTTTCGGAGTCAGAAGAATTGGAACTGGTCTGCCTCGCTTTCCCCTGATGACAATCCTTGAGAAATGTCTGCACAGTTTTTTTTCCACTTCAGAGAGTGCCCAGTCCACATCCTCTTGGGGATCAGAAGTGTCCCTTGACAGAAATGCAGTCAGCGGCATGCTTGCTACTTCTCCTTCCCTGCGTCGATTGAAGAGGATAATCTGTGTTAAACACACCTTTGCCAGTTCCGTCCAGGACATTGTAGAAGGTGTTCCAGATAGTTTACTGCTGCACTCATCTTGCATCGCACTGAGAAACTGATGCATTTTTTGAACATCCTCAGTGAATGGCATAAGAGTGGGAACATTCCATTTCGATTCAGCAATGTTCCTTAAAGCCGTTGAAGAAATCATCTCGTTCCATTTCTCACTGTGAACTTGTTGAAATTCTGTGGCCTTTTTCACAAGTTCATGATTGTTAGTTATTAACCCATGAGCTTTCAACAGTTTGCTGACCTTGACCAGCGCATGACCAAGTTTGTTTGCGAGGGATGGAATCCGAAATGTTCCAGTTCCACTATCATAGCCACAAGTGACTTTAACAGCTCTGACCATCTCCAAGTACTTGTCAGGATTAATGAAATCCTCCAGTTTTTTTAGACTGGTGACCTTTCTGCCATTGTGAATTAACCGTCCCAATTCTCTCATCTTCTCCCTTACATTGTGTTGGTTTTTGGTGGAATTACCACCTTTGTTCAAGAAGTCCTGCCCAAAATCAGTGATGACATGGTCACTTTTAATGATATTTGTGATGGGATCAGCATTCATTGAACAAATCACTCCCCACAATTGTTTTGAAATCTGTGCAGGCACAGGCCCTGTGTATGTACACATTGACTGGACGCGATTCTTTCCAGGTTTGTGGGCAACCCATTTGGGTTTGCGTGTGCATGTGCGTATGTGTCGCCACAAGACCTTTCTGTTGAAAAGGCCTAGGCAATATGTGCAAGGAATAAACTCATTCCCCTTTGCCTGTTGAGTCGGTCTTTTAAACGGTACTAGTTCCCCATTCCCAGACTCCATGACGGCAGCATTGTGAGCATAGTTGCCTCTGTTGCGGATGTAATCCAATTGATGTCTTCTCTCCTTTGACCTCTTTGGAAAGCTAAGGGCTTTAGCTACATCTGCTTTGTCTTCATGGGCTTTTTCTAGATGCCTTGCCATTTTCGCACAAGGCCTACTACAATAAAGGCAATAGTGTCTCTTGTTGTAGACTCTAATACCATCTTTTTTTTGGGAGGCACCAACAACAATGCTCTCATGCGTGTCCTGACTTGAACATTGTTCTTTTTCTCCACTGTCTCCAAATGTCATCTGGTCGGGCACTGTGGAATCGCAGGCTGGGACATTCAATGAATCAGCCGGAGACTGCCGTTTCCTTCCTGTACGATAGCGAGTATCACCATCACTTTCTGTTATGGCATATGGAATCTGTGCAGGCACAGGCCCTGTGTATGTACGCATTGACTGGACGTGATTCTTTCCAGGTTTCTGGGCAACCGATTTGGGTTTGCGTTTGCATGTGCGTATGTGTCGCCACAAGACCTTTCTGTTGAAAAGGCCTAGGCAATATTCGCATGGAATAAACTCATTCCCCTTTGCCTGTTGAGTCGGTCTTTTAAACGGTACTAGTTCCCCATACCCAGACTCCATGACGGCAGCATTGTGAGCATAGTTGCCTCTGTTGCGGATGTAATCCAATTGATGTCTTCTCTCCTTTGACCTCTTTGGAAAGCTAAGGGCTTTAGCTACATCTTCTTTGTCTTCATGGACTTTTTCTAGATGCCTTGCCATTTTCGCACAAGGCCTACTACAATAAAGGCAATACTGTCTCTTGTTGTAGACTCTAATACCATCTTTTTTTTGGGAAGCAGCAACAACAATGCTCTCATGTGTGTCCTGACTTGAACATTGTTCTTTTTCTCCACTGTCTCCAAATGTCATCTGGTGACAAGATTGCCGTTTCCTTCCTGTTTGATAGCGAGTATCACCATCACTTTCTGTCATGGCATCTGTGCACGGTTCTTCTGCTCCTGGTGGTCCCGAGTCTGGTGGTGTACTATCACTATTAATTGAAAGAAAAATATTTTCCAGGGATTTTGTGAGGCTGGAATCACTGTCAAACTCATCCCCAGTCCCAGAGATATCACTGCTGGAATCGTACAGTTCATCGGGTTCCTCTAGATTTGTGTCCTTTATCTAAAAATGAACACAGAAACAGATGTCGTTTAAACAGCATTGAAATTGTGCTTCTGGAAAACTGTTCCAATCTTCAGATAATGAAAACATATTTTAAGGAATTATACTGTTTGCAATTAACAGTATATACACTGAAAAAAAATATAAACGCAACACTTTTGTTTTTGCTCCCATTTTTCATGAGATGAACTCAAAGATCTAAAACATTTTCTGTATACACAAAATAACCATTTGTCTCAAATATTGTTCACAAATCTGAAAAAAATCTGTGATAGTGAGCACTTCTCCTTTGCCGAGATAATCCATCCCACCTCACAGGTGTGGCATATCAAGTGACCACCATTTGCCTCACGCAGCGCAACACATCTCCTTCGCATAGACTTGGATCAGGTTGGTGATTGTGGCCTGTGGAATGTTAGTCCACTCCTCTTCAATGGCTGTGCGAAGTTGTGGATATTGGCAGGAACTGGAATTCGCTGTCGTATACGCCGATCCAGAGAATCCCAAACATGCTCAATGGGTGACATGTTAGGGTTTAACCCTAACCCTAACATGTCACCCATTGAGCATGTTTGGGATGCTCTGGATCGGCGTATACGACAGCGTGTTCCAGTTCCTGCCAATATCCAGCAACTTCGCACAGCCATTGAAGAGGAGTGGACCAACATTCCACAGGCCACAATCAACAACCTGATCAACTCTCTGCGAAGGAGATGTGTTGCACTGCGTGAGGCAAATGGTGGTCACACCAGATACTGACTGGTTTTCGGACCCCCCCAGACCCCCCCAATAAAGCAAAACTGCACGTTTCAGAGTGGCCTTTTATTGTGGCCAGCCTAAGGCACACCTGTGCAATAATCATGCTGTCTAATCAGCATCTTGATATGCCACACCTGTGAGGTGGGATGGATTATCTCGGCAAAGGAGAAGTGCTCACTATCACAGATTTTTTCAGATTTGTGAACAATATTTGAGAGAAATTGTTATTTTGTGTATATAGAAAATGTTTTAGATCTTTGATTTCATCTCATGAAAAATGAGAGCAAAAACAAAAGTGTTGCATTTATATTTTTGTTCAGTGTAGTTAAAACACTTTTTTTTTTTCAGAGTACGAAATTGAATCCTACTCCCACCATAAGGCTGTTGTGCTGTCGGGGAGGCGTGTGGCGCAGTGGATTATTGCGCTGATCTTCGAACCAGGGGATAGCAAGTTCGAGTCCCACTGCAGTCAGCATGTCGTTGTGTTCCTGGGCAAGACACTTCACCCCAAATTGCTCCTGTGGGGATTGTCCACAGTATTGAGTATGTAAGTCGCTTTGGATAAAAGCGGCTAAAGAGTAACATGCAATGTGAAGTTATTGTGTGAGGTTGGTAATGCTTTATTTGCAATGGAACTCTAAAACCTATTAAAACAAAACTTTAACATAATCACCAAAACACCATTAAGAAATAACTGCATTGTTTATGTTTTAATCTTTTGAAAGCTTAAAATTCTGAAATAATTATTAATGGTTCAAACATTTTTTTTTATATTGGTCAGCATTATCATCTTTTGTGATATTCAATATTTACGAGTTATCTTCCCTTATTTTATTTAAATGTTCTAACAATATCATTTTGTTACATTACATCAACATTAAAAAAAATCTTAGTTAGTTTAAAGCCCAAAGTTTGAATACAACCAGCTTTGTTGTCTCTAGTTTGTAATAAACTTAACACACCGTTTCTATTCAAGATTTGATGTAAGGTGGGGACATTGTAGGTATCTCAGAAAAGTGTGATTTTTAATCAAAAGGAAAGGCAGTTTAAAGCCCAAAGCTTGTCCTAAATATTATATTAACATTGGCCTTACAGGAAATTGAGAAAACCTTGGCAGTGTTTATTCGCAATAGGTTTTCATCATAATATAGTTTCATCATTAATTTATCTGCTTGAAGAAAAAGAGGAGCAACAGCTAATGATTCAGAAAGATGCTAAGTATAAAGCTAAATGTACCTCTCTGTTGATGTCGGGTTTGTTAGAGGGCCCAGCATTCCTGGTGTCAACGTTCTCCATTTCAATGGGACCATCAGGGTTGGAGTCTCTTGTCACAGGCGCCTGAAAATATATCACCATAAAAACATTTTCAAATAGAGAATAAAACCATACAATTTCATGTAATCACTACATATTATAAAATAAGACTGATGCATTGTCTAAAAGGAAACATCTAAATCTAAATGCATGTCAACAAACACCAGATCTCAGAGAGAAAGCCCCACCACCCATTAAATACTGTACACTAATGCTACCTTAACCTCGTCTTTCTTACACATTGAAAACAACAAGCTTAGTGGTGAAATGTGACTGCGGTCAAGCCAACCTCCACTTCGGAAAACACAGTCAAGCCAGCCCCCACGTTGTATTGCGGTGCACAAATATCCTATGCATTACGGTAGAGGCCTGGAAAAACTGCCTTCAACATAAAAGCGCTTACTTGTTCAATAACAACCTAAATAACATACCAAACATATTCATAAAAAAGGAAGGTTTGATATTGGCCTATAATTATTCAATACGGTTGCGTCTAGGTTATGCTTTTTTAGGATCGGTTTAATTACTGCAGTTTTCAGGGCCTGTGGAAATACACCCGAGTGGAGAGACTTGTTTACTATGTGTAGTATATCTGAGGCCATGCAATGAAAAGATGTTTTGAAAAATCTTGTCGGATTAATATCGAGGCTACAGGAGGAGGATTTCAGATGTTGACCAATGTCTTCCAGGTCTTTAGCATGTATCAGATGGAATTGTGTCATGATGTCTGGATTGGCTTAAGGTGGACACAGGGACAGAACATTTGCTGTGCCTGATACAGAGGCACTGACTGCTTGTCAACCCAGGTCGTCGCACACATCTCTGCTTGTCTAGCTGACATTTCTCAGTGGATGTCTGCTCACCACCTCAAGCTCAACCTCGAAAAGGCTGAACTGCTTTTCCTTCCGGGAAAAGATTGTCCCACTCTTGACCTAACAATCAACATCGGCACCTCTGTTGTTTCCCCGACTCAGACTGCAAGGAATCTGGGTGTGACCCTAGATAACAAAACTGTCCTTCACTGCAAACATCGCTGCTACAACCCGCTGCTGCAGATACACTCTTTACAACATCAGGAGGATACGTCCCCGGCTGACCCAGAAAGCAACGCAGGTTCTGGTCCAGGCTCTCGTCATCTCACGCCTAGACTACTGCAACTCCCTCCTGGCTGGTCTACCTGCATGTGCCATCCGACCTCTGCAGCTCATCCAGAACGCAGCGGCTCGTCTGGTCTTCAACCTTCCAAAATTCTCCCACACCACGCCGCTCCTCCGCTCCCTTCACAGGCTTCCGGTAACTGCTAGAATCCACTTCAAGACACTGGTACTTGCGTACCATGCTGCGAATGGATCTGGCCCTTCCTACATCCAGGACATGGTTAAACCGTACACCCCAGCACGTGCACTCCGCTCTGCATCAGCCAAACAGCTCGCTGCACCCGCACTGCGAGGGGGACCCAAGTTCCCATCAGCAAAAACACGTGGGTTTGCTATCCTGGCTCCAAAATGGTGGAATGAGCTCCCCATTGAAATCAGGACAGCAGAAAGCTTACACATCTTCCGGCGCAGACTGAAAACGCATCTCTTTCGACTCCACTTCGAGCGATAGAATTACTAACAAAGCACTTATATACTAATAAAGGACTGGCTTATCTAAAGCCAGTTGAGTAGCACTTGAAATGTTTGGCTCTATGAAACCTGATGTACTTATATGATTCTATTTTCTTCAAGTTTGTATCTTCCTGGTTGAATGTACTTATTGTAAGTCGCTTTGGATAAAAGCGTCAGCTAAATGTAATGTAATGTAATGTCTAATTTTCTGAATTTTGTCAGTGAAGAAGGAATCAAATTCATTGCAGGCCCTGGTGGATAGAAAATCCGAGGCTACTGACACTGGGGGGTTTGTAAGTCTGTCAACGGTAGCGAACAAGGCACGTGCGTTGTTTTTGTTTTTGGCAATGATGTCAGAGGAGAAAGACTGTCGTGCAATTTTCAATTCCAAATTATAAAAGCCAAGTCTCTCTTTATACAGGGTTCTTACACCTTTTCCAAAGTTAAATTCAAGCACATTTCAAGCATTTTCAAGCATCTTACAACTGTTGTAAATTACATATTTATATACACATACTTATACTCAAATGATTATTTCCCTACCTCACATTAAATCAGATGTTCTTTATGCTATAAACAACCAAATGTGTGTTTCATAATAGCATTCTACATGAAGATGAAAAATTAAAGAAAATAAAACTAAGTTTAATATTTCAAAATGAGTAAACCATCTGTAAGTAAACTGGGCACCCCATATAACCTGGCTGAGCCAATATAAAATAATCAGCCAAATAACTTTTCAATACATTATTGATTACTATTTTTGAGGTACTTTTAGGTTGGCAGTAAACATAAGTCAGAGGTACATGGTGTACTTTTACTCCACTACATGTATTTAATCCCTTTAGTTACAGATGTGGATGAATGATGTGAAATATAATCAAGTGTTAAATCAGACTTTAGTTCCACCTGGAGTAAATTCACAAGCTACAAAGTCATTCAAACTAGCTGCACCTTTACCAGCTTTGAGAACACTTTAATGATCAGTCATTATAAAACATATCATATATATTATTCTGAAATGGACCAATCTGCAAAATGACTACTTTTACTGTCGCTACTTTCACTATATTTTGATGATAATACTTTTCTACTTTTACTTGAGGAACATTTTGAATGCAGGACTTTTACTGTAACAGAGTATTCCTAGACTCTGGTGCTTCTACTTTTACTCAAGTACAACATCCGAGTACTTCTAGTTTCACTACAAGACCATAGCCTTAAAAAGTAAAAATCTGCGCAAAAAAGTGGCTATCATGGCAGGCATTTAAACTGTCATGACCTCCTTATGGCAAAAGGCTTTCTGTCTTTGAACGTAGCACGATTGTAGATAATAAAATTCAAGTGGTAGACCCCAAAAACATTTCAGCTGAGCCGAATGATTAATTTTTGAAGTTATCAACAACACTGGTGGGGTAACTCATTACTGGGTTAATTGTTCACACTTTAATTTCTGTTTTTTAGGCTATTGTCTTACATTATGTATGCACTGGTGATCAGCCTCTTTGAGTTTCAATTCAGGTTTCAATAAATTGCCTACTTTCTCTTTTGGTCCCTTGCTACTTTTTCTTGTTTTTGCATTTTGAAGCTCTACTTACAACCTGGTTATGATCCACCAGTACGAAACGGGAATTCTGGTAATGTCTTTTTATTTATTCAGGAGTGTATAACAATACAGCAATCAGAACATTAGGAGAAGTTACAGCTGGCTTGGGTCTCAAAGTTATTCAAAACGATGCAATGTGAGTGCGCTCGTGGACTTTAAGATGACTACCTTGTGAAAAGGCTTTCTTACATTGTTCACAGCTGTATGGTTTCTCTCCTGTGTGAATACGACAATGTTTTTTGAGATCACTTGATGTAGTGAAAGTTTTCCCACACCCTTCACACCAGTATGGTTTCTCTCCCGTGTTACTCCGACGATGGACTGTGAGTTTACGTGATGTAGTGAACGTTTTCCCACATTCTTCACAACAGTATGGTTTCTCTCCCATGTGAACACGATAATGAACTTTGAGTTTACTTGATGTAGTGAAAGTCTTCCCACACTCTTCACACCAGTATGATTTCTCCCCCGTGTGAATACGATGATGGATTGTGAGTTTACTTGAAGTAGTGAACATTTTCCCACAATCTTCACAGCTGTGTGGTTTCTCTCCAGTGTGGATTCGCTGGTGGGTTTAACGGTGACCTTTCTCAGAAAAGCGTGTGCCACACTGTTTACAGCTGAAGGGTTTCTCTCCAGTATGAATGCGCTGATGAGATGAAAGGTTGCTTTTCTGAGCAAAGGTTTTCACACATTGGTCACAGCTGTATGGTTTCTCTCCAGTGTGAATACGATAATGTGACTGAAGTTCACCTGGAGTATAGACAAGTTTACGCGCCAAAACACGGGTAGCGCCATGACACTACACAAATGCACTTAATTTCCGCCGGAAGTCTTTTGCACAGCGTCTGTCGGTGTAAACCGATGTAAACAGTCAGACGGGCACTGGTGTAAACACAGCGATTTCGATGCTAACAGTGATGCTAGCTTGGGAACACGATTCTACTTCTTTGACTGGAGATGGCGTTACTCTCCCCCACCCGAATTCAGTGCAAAACTGGGAGGATAAAATGACGACGTGGCCCAGCATAAAACCAAAATAAACTGCCTTATTTAGGTCATGCCCACAGGAGCCAACAGTTGTCTGTTGTTTACATAATGCACAATTTACATGATCTCTTTATGCTGTGCAATATATCATATGTGCCTGTACTGTTTGAGTGAAAATAAAGTTTGATGTAATTTAATTTCATTATTGCACTGTTATTGCATTATTGCATTTCATATGTTCCTTAGAGTGCTACAATTTCTTTTAACACAGTTCATCATTCATATTAAGCTCATACTGTACATAAATAACACTGAATTAATTAATTGTTGAGAGGAAACTAAAGAAATGGCTTCAACAAGAAAGATCACATGTTTAATCCTAACAGGTATTACAAATTAAAATATAAAAGCAGCCCACACAATTACATCACTATGAAAATATTCATATATAATATTAAAAAATACAATGCATGCAGTATTTGTTGTGTTTATCTGTATTTAATGAACAACATGGCTGGGTGCTGGGTGCTGGTTTGTGGTCGTAGCACTCTCTATCTAACCACTCGTTCAGGTGCTTTCTCGAGTGATTGCAACCAACTACCGCACACGTAGTTCCCGAACCACTTTTCTTCATGTTGTAATTGTTATATCCTCTTTGTCTCTGCGATATCAGTGCTTTGTCGGCACAACGGAGCTAGCTAGCAAAACAAACCCAGTCCGCCAAAACGGAAGTGCATTGCATCGAAGGGAGGAGTTCAGGATGTAGAGCGGAAACGGCTCAATAACTTGTGTATTGAAAGTTTTGCCACATTGGTCACAGCTGAATGGTTTCTCTCGAGTTTTGATGCATTGATGAATCTTTAAAGTATTACATGTTGAGAAGGATTTGTGACACTTGTCACAGATGTGAGCTTCGGTTTGCTTTCTTCTTCTACAGCGAGAGACAAAGAATTATTGAGAGGCCTTTGTGCAGAGATCTACAAAAATGAAACCAGCCCATTGGATTGTATATGACCAAGTCATACTTAAAACACATTGGATTACATTTTCTTTTATTTCAAAGACTTTTCAGATTTCTCTATTTCTTTCTGAATTTAATTTAAATCCGAATTTTCTCCGAACGTTTTTATCGGATTTGTGTGATTTTTTGTAATATGGACTTTTTTCATAATTTCGACATCTTTTTTCAGAATTGTGACTTTTTTAATAATATTGTATATTTTTTCATTATTCATTTATTTTCATAATACTTACTTTTTCCACATGACTGTAATTTGTTTACTTCAGATGTCAGAATTCTGACATTTTCATTTGATTATTACTACATTTTTTACTCATTTATATTAACATGTTTCAGAATTACACATGTTTTCCAATTTGAGAACTCTTTTAAGAATCAGATTTTTACTGAATTATAATTTTCATAATTTTGATTTTTAAAACAAAAATCTGAATATTGACGTTTTTCTCAGAATTGTATGCATAGTATTTCCATGTTATGCTACTTCTACTCCACTACAGTTCAGAGGTAAATGGTGTACTTTTACTCCACTACTGTATTTAATATCTTTAGTTACTTTTCAGATTTGGATTAATGATGTGAAATATAATCAACTCTTAAATCAGACTTTAGTTCCACCTGGAGTAAATTCACAAACTACCCTGCAGTATACAAAGTCATCCAAACTAGCTGCACCTTTACATGCATCATATATTACATTACATTGCATTTAGCTGACGCTTTTATCCAAAGCGACTTACAATAAGTATATTCAACCAGGAAGATACAAACTTGAAGAAAACAGTATCATATAAGTACATCAGGTTTCATAGAGCCGAACATTTCAAGTGCTACTCAACTGGCTTTAGATAAGCCAGTCCTTTATTAGTATATAAGTGCTTTGTTAGTAATTCTATCGTTCGAAGTGGAGTCGAAAGAGATGAGTTTTCAGTCTGCGCCGGAAGATGTGTAAGCTTTCTGCTCTCCTGATTTCAATGGGGAGCTCATTCCACCATTTTGGAGCCAGGATAGCAAACCCACGTGTTTTTGCTGATGGGAACATGGGTCCCCATCGCAGTGTGGGTGCAGTGAGCTGTTTGGCTGATGCAGAGCGGAGTGCACATGCTGAGGTGTACGGTTTAACCATGTCCTGGATGTAGGAAGGGCCAGATCCATTCGCAGCATGGTACACAAGTACCATTGTCTTGAAGTGGATTCTAGCAGTTACCGGAAGCCAGTGAAGGGAGCGGAGGAGCGGCATGGTGTGGGAGAATTTGGGAAGGTTGAAGACCAAACGAGCCGCTGCATTCTGGATGAGCTGCAGAGGTCGGATGGCACATGCAGGTAGACCAGCCAGGAGGGAGTTGCAGTAGTCTAGGCGTGAGATGACGAGAGCCTGGACCAGAACCTGCGTTGCTTTCTGGGTCAGCTGGGGACGTATCCTCCTGATGTTGTAAAGAGTGTATCTGCAGCAGCGGGTTGTAGCAGCGATGTTTGCAGTGAAGGACAGTTTGTTATCTAGGGTCACACTCAGATTCCTTGCAGTCTGAGTCGGGGAAACAACAGAGGGGCCGATGTTGATTGTTAGGTCAAGAGTGGGACAATCTTTTCCCGGAAGGGAAAGCAGTTCAGTCTTGTCAAGGTTGAGCTTGAGGTGGTGAGCAGACATCCACTGAGAGATGTCAGCTAGACAAGCAGAGATGCGTACGACGACCTGGGTCTCTGAGCGGGGATATATATATTATTTTGATATGATATTTCTCTTCCATAATACATTTATTTTCAGATTTCTTACTTTTTCTGAATTTCATTATTCTAAACATTTGTAATCTTATTTATATTTACATGTTTTAGAATTACAAATGTTTTCAATATTGAGATTTGTCCAAACTCGTAATTTGCCCCGTCTTATTTCCCATCTAAACTTACAAGGCCTGCGAGTGTGTGTCAGTATGTAGTGTCTCCACTTTAAAAAAGGGTATTTTCCTGCTGATGTTCCGGTGTATATCAGTGTGTAGTGTCTCTGCTTTAAGGAGTCCTCTCCTGCTGGTGTTCTGGTTTATATCAGTGTGTAGTGTCTCTTCTCTTCTTAAAAATATTACAGGAGCTGGCAAACAAAAACAGTATTAAGTGCCTGAGGCATTGTTACTGTGGAATGTCCTTGGGGTTTTCGTATTGTGATGACAGGAGGAGAGGCTACCGGCATCTGGAAGAGTGACTTTGACTTGGTGTTGACTGTACACGGTTTGTCATGGGGAAGAAGATCAAGAAAGGTGAGGAGGACTGTAGGATAGCATCGCAAGCTAGCAACAAGTCCACACATAGCGAGGTCGGCAACCCAATGCCGTCTCTCTCTGACATACAGAAGCTACTCACTGGCATGGAAGAGCGTATTACCGGAAGCTTGACAGCACAAATAACATCCAACCACGCAGCTATAATCAGGCACGATGAGACAATCCAGGCCATTGAAAATGAACGACTTCCAAGGAAGAATAACTACAGTGGAGTCTACACTGGCTGATATACTGCAGGAGAACAAACAACTGAAGCTGAAAGTTGACGACCTTGAAAACAGATCCAGGAGGTGTAATATTTGTGTAACAGATATACCTGAGCAAGCTGAGGTTGCCCGTCCAACTACTTTCATTGAATCCTTTCTGGCTGAAATATTCGGACCAACGTGTTTCCTCGCCCCGCATCCGTGGATAAAGCGCACCAGCTGGCCGTCCAGAGGAGACAAGACGGCGCACCGCGTCCCTTCATAGCCAGCATTCACCAGTTCCAGATGAAACAAAGAGTAATGCAGCTTGCACGGGAGAAGGGTCCCCTGATGTACAGAGGCGCAGAGATTCACATATATGCAGATTACAGTGCAGAAGTAGCCAGGAAGAGAGCCGCATTTACCCCCATCAAGTACTCGCTGAGAAACGCTGGGCTCGCTTTCAGCCTCCTCTTCCCCGCTAAACTCCGGGTTGTTGTGGATTGAACGAGGCACATATTCAATTATCTGGCTGAAGCTGCTGCTTTTTTGGAGTGCCGTCAACCTGCTGCAAACTAGATGTGTTGGACTAGCCGGTGAGTGAACTAAGCTGCAGGCCAATTAAGCCGAGCGGAAGTGGACACTGAGTATCATCTCTCGTAGCTTACGAGCATTGTGCTCCGAAAATAAGACATATATTTGTATTAATTATCTTTCTCTGTTGCTAAGGACGTGCTGATTGTTTGTGGCCAATAGTTTAGGATGGTTTCCCCACTTTGTTACCCGGGAAGCAATGGTTTAGCAAGTTCATATTACTACTTTTCATTGCTAAGTCCTTTTTTTCCCCTTTCTTGTGGTCAGAGCTTGTAGTGCAGAGCAAAACAAGCAAAAAGTGAGTTATTAGTTACAGCCGGATTCTTAGGATCTAACTTTGTTAACGCTTCACAAACAACATCAATGGTAAAAGGAGTAAAACTGAAAGGGTTTTCCAGACCATATTGTTCAAATTCACGGATTGTGGTGTTCACAGAAGCAGAGTTAGTGACAGAATCAAACAGAGAGCCACAGGACACAAAATGCTCATTACATTTTTTTAACATGGTGGCCCTGTCCAATATAGTGCCAGATGCTGTGGTAAGGCACGGAGGTAGCTCATTATGGATTTCACCGGTGGATATTGAGGTTATGGCTTTCCAACATATTCCAGGATTATTCAGGTTCTTTGTGGTAACTGACAGATAATACTTCGACTTAGCACTTTTTATTTGTGATGTGAAGCTATTTCTTAGCTGCCTAAAGCGTAGCCATTCTAACTCTGAGCCTGATTTCCTAGCCTTTGCCCAGGCCTTGTTTCTCTCATGAAGGAGACTAGATAATTCAGCAGAAAACCAAGGATTGTCTCGTCCCTTCACTCTAAATGTACGCAGGGGTGCATGTCTATCTATAATTTCCATAAATGGTTGAAAGTGAGGTTAGCTCGTCTACGGTGGGAGAAGGAGGAGAGGAGGAGCGTGAGCAAGATTTTCAGTTCAGGAGGGAGTTGGAGATCAGAAAGTTGGATGCAGACACAGCTTTCAGGATGCGTCAGCTAGAGCTGCAGCCAGACAGGTTCAGTGGGATCCTCTTCGGGTACACAACCATTGTCAGGTTCTGATGCTCCTTTTGATGTTGGTAACAAACAACATTCAGCTGGTTCCAGTATTTCGTGAGTCTGAAGTTGAGTCATACTTTGTTGTGTTTGAGCGCATTGCTGCTGCTTTGCAATGGCCGAAAGATGAGTGGGCCATACTATTACAGTGCAAGTTAGTTGGTAAGGCTGAGATAGTTTGCTCTTCTCTTCCTGTTTAAGATTGTATTGTGTACGAAAAAGTTAAATGCGCTATTGTCAAAGTGTATGAGCTTGTGCCAGAGGCTTATAGACAGCGTTTTCGTGGCCTAAAGAAAACACCAGGCCAAACGTTTGTAGACTTTGCAATAGAGAAGAGAAAGCCAGGGGTAGACATTAAGGGTAAAATGCAACTGGCCCTCCGGGCCGTTGGAATTGTATTATCACTGGCCCCACCATTGTAACCACTGGCCCGGAGCATTCGTCCAAAAGAAAATCGACGAACAATGAAGAAAATTAAAACATTTGTTGCAATAGTAATTTATGCACTAACTACATTACTACTTGTACTATAACATTTGAATCATCAGTTCTTCCTCATTTTCCTCAATTGATCATTTGGTTTATTAAAATAATGATGTTGTGGTCATTGTTAAAAAATGTATGCTATTATTATGAGTATTATTATTTGAAAATGCGCTTTCTGCCTTCCTGTCATTAGGAGTTAGAAATGTAATGGCTATGTAGTAGATTAGATTTGAAACTTCATTATCCTAAACTGCTGGGACATTTCCCTATAGCCAATACCTTTATATTTTCTACTCTTTACTTACTTGTCAGCATAGGTCGGCATTGATGTGCAGAGCCGACAGAAGACCTTGTTTATATTGGCATCATATTGAGAGGTGCAGTGATGCGTCATAAAACCAGGAAGTAAGCCGCTGGTTCCCTCGACAAAAAAGCAATGGGATTTCTCCACAGGGTTTTGGAAAATAGCTGGAAATAAGGTCTGTGGAAAACAAACCTGTTTGATAAATGCACGTTTTTTTCAGCCCGATAATCTCCACATGTCTACCCTACTTTTATAATTTTCGAATGATAAATCTAATCGATAGATTATAAAAAGGGTTTTAGGACGCGTCACTGCACCACTAGAAGCCAACTCCATTGATCAAGCTGGCTGAAACTTTCTCTCCTTCTTCTTCTCATGCTCCCTGTCACTCTCCTTTAACTCCTCCGGTGACTTTATTTTATTTGAAGATTGTTTTTTGCCCGGCGCTTGGCCGGTTACCGCTGGTATTAAAAACATTTTGGCGAATGGTTAGGTGGCACAATAGTCTGTAGTGAAGGAGCGCGCTCCCGCTCACGGGTGCCTGCTCGCGCTGCGCTCTGCAGCAAACAGCTGTTTGCTTTTCACCCAACAACGACAACCGCCTCACGAAACGCTATGTTGTTGCATTAATAAACTAAACAATTTCACAAAATTGCTAGTCAAAATACCAATACCACAGGAAACATTTTTTTTTAAACAATATTTTTAGTGGCCCGAGCGGGCAAGTGGAAAGTACGTTATGCTGGCCCGGGGTGTCTAAATAGTGCTTCCGGGCCAGCGGGCCATTTATAATGTCGAGCCCTGAAAGCTATTCAACGGATGGTGTAAGGCATCAAAGGCTGACGACTTAACTTCAGTTTGTGATCTCATAGTGCTGGAGGAGTTTAAAAACTGTGTCCCAGAACACACTGTTGTTCATTTCAATGAACGAAAAGCTCGTAACAGGCGTGCCACACATTCTCATTCTGCTTCTCTTCCAGGACCCCAAGAAAAATAGATTGTGTTTCTTTTGTCTTGACCCTGGTCATCTAGTGGCAGAGTGTGTAGCTTGGAAGAAGCAGGTGGCAGCTTTCAAGCGGTCTATGGAAAAGCCAAAAGACCGGCACCCAGTTGCAATGCGACAGAGTGGTGAGTTGCAGTTAAGTTCTGCGTCCGCCTGTGACATTGCTGTGGGTGTGGGTGTTCTCATCTCTGAAGCGGTGGGTGTGGACCTGGCTCAGAGCGATGTGGATCTGTGTTCAGTGAGTGATGTGTGTATTCCGTGTGATGTGTGTGTTCCATGTGTTGCTCCGGTGTTGGCTGCTTGTGAGCAGTATAACGTGTTTTGTGGGGGGGTGGTGGGGGGGGGGGGTGTTACGTGCAGATGATGCGATCTCTCTCCCTGATTGTCTTCAGGGGCAGCCTTTCCCCCAGGTGCTCCCAATCCCCATTCAGGGCCTCCTTAAAGGACCTGTGGAAGGCTGCAGTGGCCTCTCTCCTTCTCCTCTGGCTGCATGTGTGCAGCATGTCTCTGTCTCTGTGTGAGGCCTGTGTTCATGTGAATTGTTAGGAGATGTTGTGACGCCGACAATTGAGCGGCCAAACCAAGCAAGGAGGCAGAGGCAGAACGTCCACAAATATAACCCCAGGGTTCGACATTATAAATGGCCCGCTGGCCCGGAAGCACTATTTAGACAACCCGGGCCAGCATAACGTACTTTCGACTTTCCCGCTCGGGCCACTAAAAATATTGCTTTAAAAAAAAGAATTGTCCTGTGGTATTGGTATTTTGACTTGCAATTTAGTTAAATTGTTTCGTTTATTAACGCTACAACATAGCGTTTTGTGAGTCGGTTGCTGCAGTTGGGTGAAAAGCAAACAGCTGTTTGCTGCGGAGCGCAGCGCGAGCAGGCACCCGTGAGCGGGAGCGCGCTCCTTCAATACAGACTATCGCGCCACCTAACCATTCGCCAAAATGTTTTAATACCAGCGGTGACCGGCAAAGCGCCGGGCAAAAAACAATCTTCAAATAAAAGAAAGTCACCGTGACAGGGAGTATGAGAAGAAGAGAGAGAGAACGTTTCAGCCAGCTTGATCGATGGAGTTGGCTTCTAGTGTGCAGTGACACGTCCTAAAACCCTTTTATAATCTATCGATTACATTTATGATCGGAAAATTATAAAAGTAGGGTAGACATGTGGAGATTATCCGGCTGAAAAAAACGTGCATTTACTTTTCAACAGACCTTATTTCCAGCTATTTTCCAAAACCCTGTGGAGAAATCCCATTGCTTTTTGTCGAGGGAACCAGCGGCTTACTTCCTGGTTTTATGACGCGTCACTGCATCTCTCAATATGATGCCAATATAAACAAGGTCTTCTGTCGGCTCTATACATCAATGCCGACCTATGCTGACAAGTAAGTGAAGAGTAGAAAATATAAAAGGTATTGGCAAATGTCAAAATTGGGAAATGTCCAAGCAGTTTAGGATAATGAAGGTTCTAATCTAATCTATTACATAGCCATTACATTTCTAACTCCTAATGACAGGGAGGCAGAAAGCGCATTATACAAATAATAATACTCATAATAATAGCAGACATTTTTTAACAATGACCACAACATCATTATTTTAATAAACCAAATCTGAACAATTGAGGGAAATGAGGAAGAACTGATGATTCAAATGTTGTAGTACAAGTAGTAATGTAATTAGTGCATAAATTACTATTGCAAAAAATGTGTTGCCATTTTCTTCATTATAAGTCGATTTTCTTTTGGACGAATGCTCCGGGCCAGTGGTTACAATGGTGGGGCCAGTGATAATACAAGTCCAACGGCCAGGAGGGCATTTTACCCTTAATGTCTATCCCTGAACCCGGTGTGGGCATTTATTAAACTTGAGCACAGGACACAGCCTCAATCTTGCTGTTCCTGTGCGCAGTCACCAGCCACAAGAATCTCATACACACTACCAGCCCCCTAACAGACAGGGAAACAGATGTGTTGTCACGATACCAACATTTTGGTTTCGATACCGATACCAAATCAAGAATTCTTTATGCTTGAGTTTACGTGATTTCTTTGATAGTTAACTTTATATTTTATTAACAAGTAATAGTAGGCTACAGTAATATAAATAATTATTGACAAAATGTACATTGCAGATGTTAGCCACATTGGTAAGTTAGCTAAAAAGATTAGACAGTTATCATTGCCATTAATTACCTCGCCAAACTACGAAAACGTTCGTTTGTTACAAAATAAATTACGCTTGTTTGACTTAGATTTGAGGGCATGGGCTTGAGCATGATGTAATTATGTTATCTATCACATTCGCTAACCTGTCTGTCTTTAAATTCTTTAAACAGCTCTGGATGCCGGTCAGCGAGGTGCTTAGCCAAGTTTGATGTGTTGGCTCCCTTGGTTTGCAGGGATCTAAAACATCTCTTACAGACAGGCCTCGTGGTGTCCAGGCTTGCCCTCACTGTCAGAGATATAGCTAAAATACTTCAAAATTTCGCTTCTGGCGTCTTTTTTGTCAACATGCCGAGGCGCAGCGGCAGTTGCACTCCCACTTGCAGCCATGCTTCTCGTTTTCTCACATGCTCTGGCAGCTAGCGCGTGCATGACAGAGGGGAGGGACTTAGAGCGCGCCTGAGAGGGGAGGGACTGCAGGCACGACTGCAGTGCAGGGAGTGGAAGCAGAGCGCTGAACACACACGGCTCTTATTAAAACAGCACTTTCTCACCGGAGTACTTTCCCCCGTCATTCTTAAAATACCGATACTAATGAAACAGAGGAATCGTAACATTTTTAACGGCAGGGTATCACGGTAAGTATCGGTACACCGTGCACCCCACCCACCCACCCACCCACCCACCCACACACACACACACACACACACACACACACACACACACACACACACACACACACACACACACACACACACACACACACACACACACACACACACACACACACACACACACACACACACACACACACACACACACACACACACACACACACACACACACACACACACACACACACACACACACACACACACACACACACACACACACACACACACACACAGGTGGGGGGAGGAGACAACACAGGTGGAACACTTTTAATATAAAACCAGCAAACAGAGACAGACAAACTAAAACACATACAGATGCACACACTACATACATTTCACTACATGGGGACTTCTCGACTTCTCTCCCCTGGCTGCTATAATCTCTAATAACACTCTGTCTAATTACTTCCCCTTTGGAAGAGGAACAAGACAGGGATGCCCGCTTTCCAGACTCCTTATTGCACTAGCAATTGAGCCTTTGGCAACAACAATTTCGTTTATGTAAGGATTTCAAAGGCATTAATCGGGCAGGGCAAAAGTTGAAGGTGTCCCTCTACGCGGGTGACCTGCTTTTATATGTATCCGAGCCTGCCTCATTGCTTCCCTATATCCTGGATATCCTCGTTCAATTTGGGAAAGTCTCAGGTTATAAATCAAATTTACAATAGAGCTTTAAACTCTGCAGCCGGTTTACTCCCCCACAGCCTTTTGCCATTTAAAAAGGGCTCAAGATGGCTTCAAATATTTAGGAATTGAGGCCACTCGATCTATTCTTAGTACTTTCACTAAAAACTTTACCACTCTTCTCAATAAGTGTAAAGAAGGTATGAACCGCTGGGCCTCCTTACCATTATCTCTACTATAATAAAACATTACCTCTCATTTATCATATATGAAGAATTCATTTTCACAAATTGATTAAAGCCAATCTTATGATTAAACAAACGCCTGTTTGAGACTCCTCAGTGCACACAAAAACATAACTTGGAGAAATAAATAAATACGGAAATGTTATTGATCACCCCTCGATTATGTTCCCTTGTTAAGAAATGTATTCTCACATAGATGATGCAGTAAACAGAAGGACATCATTACTTTAAACTGATGCCGTTTGGCATTTCTATAGGTTGTAGATACGAGCATGGTTTTATATACTATCATGTTTAATCATGTTTTATGCCATTCGCCAATACTTGTCGCTCATAAAACACAGGAGGTATGGAGAGATGCACAGGCTGCACTGGAGACCCTGCGCACAGCTGATCGACAGCTGGAACACAAACCACCAAATACAAACAAATAATTCAGATCCGTCATGACTCCACTCCAGAGGTATTCCCCGATCATTTTTTACAGTTTCTCATCAAGGGGGTGTCTCCTGTCCCCGGTACAAACCCACTGCCTGAGGAAGGTTAGGCTATGTGTATTTGTTTTGTCATTAACCTTTTTCGGACCACTTATTTTGGTGACGATCCGACCTCCATGCCGCTACTCTGGTTCAAACTGCATCCACCAAACAATGTGATTTATCTCGATCTCCCCAAAATAACCAAAATCTGACACGGTGTGAAATGTCTTTTTTAGCTGTTCTGCTGTTCGGTCTTTTCCTGCGTTTTTCTTCCTGCAGTCGGTCAAAAATGAATATTAATACGTGGCGTTTCTTTACTCTTTATAGGCAAATATGGGCATTACGTGAAGCCCGCAAAAGCTGCGCCGCATTTTTAGTTGATTGTGATTTTTAAAGGGAAACCGGTACGCAGTGTTTTATAAATCCGAAAATGTCTGTGCGTATTCATTTGCTCTGTCCTACGTAAGCAACCGTCCCACGTGAATCCTACGCAAGGCTTTATAAATGAGGCCCCTGAACATCAGCAGGAGAGGACTCTTTAAAGTAGAGACACTAAATGCTGATATACACCTTAACATCAGCAGCAGAGGACTCTTTAAAGTAGAGACACTACATACTGATATACACCTGAACATCAGCAGGAGAGGACTTTTAAAGTAGAGACACTACATACTGATATACACCTGAACCCATATCTAAATGTAAGAGAATAAACCCGACAATGCTCAAGTTTGTTTTTCTCATTAAATAAAAGTACAGGTTTAAAATCCTTATATAAAATAAATGTACCCCAGTGTAAGGGATAACAGTGTTACAAATATATTGTGATGAAGTGAACACTGACCGGAGTTCTGGGGGTCTCTTTGTTCTCCTCCATGTTGCTCTCAGTGCTCCTTCTCCTGCTGTGTCTCTGAAATAAGTATTAACACTACAGTCAACACAAAACCAATCTACAGCTAAGAAGTAGCTTAACAGCAGAGATGGGAAGTATATTTACTCAAGTTCTGTACTTAAGTACAACTATAGAGGTACTTGTATTTTACTTGAGTACATTGTATGCTACTTTTAGTCCACTTCAAATCAGAAGTAAATGGTGTACTTTTACTCCACTACATGTATTTAATACCTTTAGTTACTTCACAGATGTGGATGAATGATGTGAAATATAATCAAGTGTTAAATCAGACTTTAGTTCCACCTGGAGTAAATTCACAAGCTACCCTGCAGTATACAAAGTCATTCAAACTAGCTGCACCTTTACCAGCTTTGAGAACACGTTAATGATCAATCATTATAAAACATATCATATATATTATTCTGAAATGCACCCATCCGCACAATCACTAGTTTTACTTTTGCTACGTTAACTATATGTTAATGATGATTTTGTTTATTATTACTTTTGTGACTTTTGACTATATTTTGATGCTACTTTTACTCAAGTACAAGATCTGAGTAAAGTAGTCAGTATTATTATCAGTAGCAAAAGTACTCGGTATTATAGTAAAAGTAATCAGTATTATCAGTACTAAAAGCACTCAGTATTATCAGTAGCAAAAGTGCACAGTATTATAGTAAAAGTACTCAGTATTACCCGGTGTTTCTGCTCCTCGTTGTTCTACGGTTTGTTGATGTACACCGACGAGCATTAGCCACCTAGCATGAAGCAGCTAACAGCCGGGTGAAGAGGTGGAATTGTTCTAAAGCTCATCTCGTCTCTTCTTCTCCTGAGAGAAACGGGTTATATTCTAATATATGATAGATATATATTAATGAAAGCTGATAGAGACTCCGACTGCAGGATGTTTTACCAGAACTGGAGACTGCCTGATATCATGGTAGAGAGCAGAATTAACCGGATGTGGGCCCACAGAGCATGCGCATCTCACTTCGTCTCATTTGCGTCGTCTCCCTGCCAGTGCGCCCGACTCTTTGCTGATATTCCGTGTCCTAATTTGTCCTGTTTTGCCGGCTTAATACAGGTTAGTAAACTGTGCACAAATCATAATGAATGCCCCATAAGGTTCGCCTATATAACGGGACGGTCCACTAACAGTTTAAAGTGTTTGTAGTACTGTTTACGTGTTTAAAGGTGTGAAATAATGTGTGTGTGTATTAGCATAGTTCCCCGGTGCGGCGCCATTTTGGGGACACCGTGGTCTGACGCCATAATATTACAAGTGTGACATTATTTCTGAAGGCTCCCGCACACTGAATATTTCCAGTACAGGTATAGTTCTTGTGAGTTTGGAATAAATATGCACTTTATGAAAATTATAAGTTAGTTACAGTTAGTAAAAACATTAAGGTTAATACTGGGATGTTTCTTACTAATACTGAGTGTTAGCATAATTAATATTCTCCAGTTTATGCATTTTAGTAACATGTAATTAATGGCAGAAGTTTAATTGTCACATGACAATTTAAATGGGGCATGATATGCTACTTTTGACTTACAGTAAATAGAATATTAGTATCTAATACAAAATGTATTGAAGTTACATGGGATGTTTGCTGAATTTGAAATTCAATTGAAATATTTGTTTATCACAGAAAAGAGTAACTGGCAGTGAATGTATGTTAGTGGAACTGTCAGGAAAGTGAATGGTTTATTAAGGAATGTAAACGAAAACTGAAATGCATATTAGAGAGAGGTAATATGTTTAAATTATTTTGTTGTGTAATAAAACAACCAGAGAAGCGATCTGGAAGGAAACATAACACACCGTGTCCTCATTGCTCCTGTTTCACCTGCTTAATACAGGTATCATCACTGCTCAGGAAGTGAAACCCAGACACTCGCTGCCACTGAGAGGAGAAATGGTGCAGAAAGGAGTTCAGATGGACCGGGAAACTTTCTCTTGTTCGATCTGTATGGATCTACTGAAGGATCCGGTGGCTACTCCCTGTGAACACAGCTACTGCATGAAGTGTATTACAGACTTCTGGGATGGAGAGGATGAGAAGAAGATCCACAGCTGCCCTCAGTGTAGGCCAGTGGTTCTCAAAGTGGGGGGGGCGCAGAGGCATGACAGGGGGGGTGCGAGAGACCAGGAAGAAAAACGTTTATTAATAATTTTAAAAATCATAAATTGAAAAATGATTGATTCGAAAATAATATGATGCAGTACTATTACGTCTGTGTTTCATTAAAGCTCGGGCCATTTTGTGTGCGTGCGCGACAGAGAGAGCGCACCGGTACCGGAGATCGTTGTTGTTAGCTTCTGGTGCTAGCGTGCTACACTAACGGATATAAGGAGTTTTTTCAACAACAAAGTGGAGGAGAGTCCTCTCCTGTCAGACTGAGAGGCTCAGTGAGCTAAAGGACTCTCAGTGTTATCTCATCGGGTCTCAAACATTTTGGTCACCATTAATGTAAACAATTATTTCCGAGGCACACGTTTATGTGATCATTAAATTATAGTTATAAAAAAACAGGTATGACATTAAAAAATGAATAAAGTTTAAAAGGGGAGTGATTTGTAAAATATCCATAAAGAAATAGTAAATCTATTTACAGTTCTGTTTCAAATGGGTGTTGAGAGATGTATCCATAGATCTCTTCATGTTGCTCTCAAAGTGCACCAAATTGATGCTTTTCACTTCAATATTTAAAAATCTTCCCGGGGGAGCTTGCCCCGGACCCCCCTATGTGAGGTCCACACACCACCTATAAAAATAGCACTTTACCCCCGCTTACACCTATATGCCATGAGCTGATTATCGAGCCTTCATTGTAACTGGTACATTGTGTATATGTGTGGGGATTGTTGAAGTAAAAAGTTCCACTGTAGCACCTGGTACATTAATGGGAAACCCTAAATGTTTGAGCACCCTCTATGAAACGTCAAGCTACCCCACAGCACCCCCAAAAAAAATCTCTGGCGCCGCCACTGAGCCTGACTATTTGTGTTTGGGGGGGCCTGACTTTTTTTCTCCTCCAAAGGGGGGGCCTGACAGAAAAAGTTTGAGAACCACTGGTGTAGGCAGAGCTTCACACCGAGGCCTGTCCTGCTGAAAAACACCATGTTAGCAGCTTTAGTGGAGGAGCTGAAGAAGACTGGACTCCAAGCTGCTCCTGCTGATCTCTGCTATGCTGGAGCTGGAGATGTGGCCTGTGATGTTTGTACTGGGAGAAAACTGAGAGCCTGTAAGTCCTGCCTCGTGTGTCTGGCCTCTTATTGTGATAAACACCTCCAGCGTCATTATGACGTAGCTCCATTAAAGAATCACAAGCTGATGGAGCCCTCCAAGAAGCTCCAGGAGAACATCTGCTCTCGTCACGACGAGGTGATGAAGATGTTCTGCCGCACTGATCAGCAGTGTATCTGTTATCTCTGCTCTGTGGACGAACACAAAGGCCACGACACGGTGTCAGCTGCAGCAGAGAGGACTGAGAGGCAGAGAGAGCTGGAGGGGAGTCGACTAAACATCCAGCAGAGAATCCAGGACGGAGAGAAGGAGGTGAAGCTGCTTCAGCAGGAGGTGGAGGCCGTCAATGGCTCTGCTGATAAAGCAGTGGAGGACAGTGAGAAGATGTTCACTGAGCTGATCCGTCTCATGGAGAAAAGAAGCTCTGATGTGAAGCAGCAGCTCAGATCCCAGCAGAAGAGAGAAGTGAGTTTTATGTATTTTATCAGAAAATGTCCATACAATTATATTAATCACCATTAAGATCATAATCAATAAGTAAATAAGGTATTTTATTTTAAATAGCTCAGATTTTGGTCAAACTAATTGAATCCCCGAGGAAAAAATACCTTTTAACATATTTTTGCAGACGAACTGTTGTTGTTGTTGCCTGATATACGGAGGCGTGTGGTGCATACGGAGGCAGTGGGTTGTGAGTTGATGTTCGGATCAGGGGGTCACAGGTTCAAACCCCACTGCAGTCAGCATGTCGTTGTGTCCCTGGGCAAGACACTTCACCCCAAATTCCTCCTGTGGGGATTGCCCACAGTATTAAGTCGCTTTGGATAAAAGCGTCTAACATATAATGTAATATGTAATAACTGTACACATTAAGTGTTTTATTAAACTTTAAGTGAATCATTTCTTATTCTGTTTTAATAGCTGAGATTCTGGTTGAACACATTGATTGTGCGTGAAGTGAATCTGATCTTGTAATCATTGAACAGACTTTACTGATGGGATGCTTGATCTAAAATGGAGGTTTACATAATGAATAAAGGTGTTTCAATTAAAGGTTGTTTTGGTCTTCATTTTATGTCATCATGCAAAGCTGATGGAGAAAATGTGAAATTGATCAGAGAATAGAACTGAGGCAGTAAGTAATGCAACTGAAACATCTCAGAGAAGTTTTCCTATCACTTGTTGCTTTTTACAACTAAGATGGTGTTTGAGCACTAAGACAATAAAGAGGATTGATCACAGAGGCTTAAAAACTGTAAAAATAGTCTGAATTAATTTGGTCAAGTTTGGTTGTGAAGACATTTTGTTTAGCCAGACACACACGAGGAAACAGATATTGAGTAGTTCTGGTCTTGAGGTCATTTTATTCATGTTGGGTCAGAGTTTATGTCGCCAGTAGGTTGTTGATACGGGAATAGTCTTCCACCTTCTTAAAGTATTGCTAAGGAAACAGTAGGCTTATGTTGCAGAGCATGCTGTAAAAAATATCTGCACCACCATTCAAAACAACATAAGATAAGTTATTCTTTACAACTCACATATGGAAAAAAGAATTACTCCCGTGGATGTTATTAAAAGAAAAACAATGCGTGCTTGTGTTCGATCCAACAAACATTTTCTAAGGTTTTTATTTCATACTTTAGTCTGTTTTATAATTGTGAGTGTGATAGAGATTGTTTTATTGTGTACCTGCCCAAGGACTGCAGTTGGCCATATGTCCTTTGTAAACATTATGTGACTAATTCAATCTTTACCATCTGCTGTTTTAGTTTTCCGTTTTCCTCTTGACCCAGTAGGCTACTACTCGGCAGTCATTACTAAAACCGTGTTTATATTTTCATCTTAGTACTTATACTTAATTTATTCCTGCAGATTGTCATAAGAAAGCACATGTTGGATGACATTAAAGCTGCTCTCTAGGGCCCTGAAACACCAAGCACAAGCAGTCACCAGAGAACTCGCCGACGCCGACTGTTGCGTTGGCGTCTTCTCCTGCGTCTTGGACATGTGTCGCACTGGAACACACCGCAAAGACTTCAGCCGAGCCAACACACTCTCACTCCATAAACGTCCAGGAGCGACGCTTGGTCAGGGTCCCGTGGCGTGCAGTTGTGACGCTCCTAGGCTCCTTCCGCTTCATAAAGGGACGCAAATAGCTTTCAACTGATTGCAATGTATTCCCATCTGCGGCGGGATTTTACGCTCATGGAAGCACGGCATTCGTTTGTGTCGGCTGCCCTTAGAGGCAATGTGAGCGTCCATTCCCATTGGATAACGGAGAATTGTACACCCGGAAGTAAGTATTCCCCTCGATTGATTTTACAGTGATATCTGCACTACTCATCGACTAAAAAACACCAGATTATCCTTGTTAATTACACAACATTGATTGGTTTAAATTGTGTGCAATGCTTTTGTATTTTTCCCCTTTGATTCGGAGAAACAAATATTTGTTCTCAATAAAGGATGGCAGAAGACACTACACTACCCAGAATCCCCAGCTATCGTTTAGGACTACACCATGTGCTCTGTTTGACAAGCCCCGTGATTAGTTCTCAAGCTCTGTGATTGGTTGACCTCCAACTGCATTCCATTCATTCCAATGGCTGGCATCTATGTCACGTGATCTTCAAATTTCTCCCGGCAGAAAAAAAAAACATGGCCGAACTTTGTTACTCATGCACTGATTCGCTAGCTGAACAGCCAATCAGAGTGATTTCTTTGTCCGACTGCCTGTGGCTGACGCACGGCCATGAAAGGCCAAATAAGGCGTGTCATGGCCGATGGTGCGGGACAAACCAAATTGAGTTTGGGCGACAGGGCACGCTTCGTCGTCCGACTAACGAAAACGGCCGATTTCGGCCTGGTGTGTCAGGGCCTTTAGGCGTGTCACGGCCGACGGTGCGGGACACACCAAATTAAGTTTGGGCGACAGGGCACGCTTTGTCGTCCGACTAACGAAAACGGCCGATTTCGGCGTGGTTTGTCAGGGCCTTTAGGCGTTTCACGGCCGACGGTGCGGGACAAACCAAATTAAGTTTGGGCGACAGGGCACGCTTCGTCGTCCGACTAACGAAAACGGCCGATTTCGGCCTGGTGTGTCAGGGCCTTAACGGCCCGTCCACACGGCGGCGTGCGTTGAAGCTTCAGCATTCACTTTTAATGGGCAGAAGACAATGGAACAAAAACAATGTCCAACTTTTAAAGTTTTGGCGGAAGCGTCAGCCAATCGAATCGTATGCCAGTACAAGCTCTAGCCAGTCAAACCGCTTGCTTGTGTGTCCGGGGCGGGAGATTCATGTGATTGGTTGTTGGTCAAGTTTCAGACACGCCCGCCGGCAAGATTCAATGCACGCCGCTGTGTGGACGGGCCGTGGACACAGCCTAACCCTACCGTGCACTCTATGAGGTGTGATTTGTGCCAAAGACTGAACTAATTGAGCAGCCAATCGTGTCGATCGTCGCCTACCATGCCGTAAACTATGCCGCGAGAGAATTAACGTGACCCTCTCGTCGCCACCCCTCTCGTCTGAGAAGCTACGTGACGTCTGCGTCTGAAGTTACTTTACTTTGGTAGTTATCACCAAATAACCCAGTAATGTTACAGCTACTTAGTTGCTGTTCAAACTAGACTCTATATCAATATCGTTTTAGTATTCAAATAATGTTACACCTCTTGTTTCCCCTGAACGCAAAAACAACCACAGACAAGAATATATATTTGTAATTATCAAAATGATAACAAAGGCTGAAAAAACAGGAGATGCCTGTCTTCCCTTGGTCTCCAGGAGAAAACGCCACTGTATATTACCAAGTTTTCATAGTTTTGTGTGTGACATAGATTGCTGTAGTGAACACCGCTTTATGTATTTGTTTATGGTTTATTTGATATGGAGGGATGCAGTATACATAGAAGTTCAGAGAAGAAGCAACCCCTATATATTGTTTATTTCATTTCATTTTGGCACCATGGTAGAGGCAAATATAGAGTTAATGTGCGGAGATTGTAATGTCCCGTTTACTAAAATATGTATTGTTTTATGATGTTTAGTTGACAAAATAGTCACTGAGCTAGATTTTGCTGCACTCAAGCATACATCTGAAGACAAGAGTTGTGTCCCCCTTTGGCCACAAGGGGGAGTATATCTATTGTATAATATATACTGTATATGTTTGTATAGATGTTGCAACTATACAGAGCTTTGGCAATACTATGTAACTGAGGTCATGCAAATAAAGCTATTGAATTTAATTGAGTAGACCTTTAAGTGAGCTGTCAGGAGGAAACAAAGGTTTGCCAACTCATTACTCTACTGCTGTGTATTTTTGAAGAATGCCAAGTAAAGGAAGAAAGTAATAACTCACACTGAGTCTTAATACATCACTTTATTACGCGTTACTTTACTCGTTACTTTACTATCAGGGCAGTTCTGTCCCAGCACTGAGCTCTGCTTGCATCTCTCCCTCAGGGCCATCACCATCAGCATCATCTGATAGTGGAACTGAATAAGGAGAACATGTAATCATTACATTAACAACTATTTATGAAATAACATTATTCAAGAACATATATTATACAACACTTATTTTATCACTTCGTTTACCCTGTATTTGCATGGCCTAATACCATAATTATTCTCTCCCCTTTAGACAACATAACCATCTCAAGTTATTCACTCACAGTATGAGGGGTTTGTAGCCCCACAGTAGCTGCAGTCTAACGGCTATATTACATATATTTGCCTTGAGTAAAATTAAGGACATGTTTGGGTTTTGTGTAGCCTTATAGTCCCCAGTCACACAGGGTCTGCCACTAACTTAGCATTGGACTGAGAAACTGTTTTGTTGATAGTCGATGTGCTATCAGGCTACAATATAGAAAGAAATGTGGCTCATAATGTTTGCTCACTTACTTTCTGCTTCGTCATTCTATACTATACGGGGGGTTCTGAATAAATCAGTGATTTTAGCACATTTCGCTGCCTTTTTTTGTTGCAGGATGGGGTTCCATCCTTCCACAATGATTAACCTTGCCGTCAGTTTCAGTCGGTCCAGTCCACACTAATGTAAACAGCAGCGCGCTGGTCTCATGAGAAACGGAGAGTGGAACAACCAATCACAACTTCAATATTCTCCTGAAATTCAAATGTGCCCATTCGCTAGTTTGACCCAATAGTATGCGTGGTTCTCACTGCGCCTCATACCGGTGCAACTTTGAACAACTTCAATATATGCCGCATTAATGGATTTGGCCAGCAGTCACCGCATCCGGGCTGAATTAAACAATTATTATTTTAGTCCTGT
Organism: Notothenia rossii; assembly: GCF_949606895.1. Lineage (NCBI taxonomy): Eukaryota > Metazoa > Chordata > Actinopteri > Perciformes > Nototheniidae > Notothenia > Notothenia rossii. The sequence continues at coordinate 75,044,380 of NC_136907.1, read as the reverse complement.
GTGTTTATTAGAGGCCATGTCAGCAGGCCACATTATATTATGCCAGCGTTGCGTTCACAAGACATACAAGCCACAAACTGGCAATCGAAACATACCACAACCTGTGGGAGAGTGAATGAGACACACAGACACACCCACACACACCTTGAGGGAGGGAGGGACAGCTGATCGCCGTGCAGCGATCAGCTGTTCCCGAGCAGAGAGAGAGCTGCTAGACACAACTCTTATTAATCCACACCAGAGGCGTCAATTGGGTATGGCAAGGTATGGCAGCTGCCACACCTTGGCTCCAGGGGAAAATGTAAATGTTCGTTTTTAAAAAATTAATTTATGGAATTACTCTGTGTCAATTTGTATTGATTATTCTATTATTTAATACATATAAATTAAATACAAATGAAAATCAGAACAACACAATCGATTTCTCTAGTCTAGATATTATCTTTCCCAATACTTATCGTAACGTATCCCCCCTCCCTATCTTGAAATGTGGTATCTCCTGACGAGAAGCCGCCGGAGGTCAGAGCGGGTCATGTTATCGCGGTTTTTTTTATTTTTCGGCTAAGCTAATTAACTAAAATGAAAAGAAAGCAAAGAACTTTAGAATCTTTTTTTATCAAAAAAAAGGCAGGTGAAGGTGATGGCTCCAATGTTGCCCCAGCAGCAGAGGGAGAAGGACCAGGTAGTGAAGGTGGGATTCAAGCTGTTAACGAGGCTGTTAGCCACTCCAGCACCTGCGCCGGGGATGCAGATGCTAACAGGGAGACGGAGACTACATGCATGGAGGCTGAGAACTCGTCCACACCGACTTCTCGAATTGAATCCGAGTCTGAGTCCCCACCAATTTCTCAGATTGAAAGAGCTGGATCAGACGTGGACAGCGATAAGGAAGGTCAAGGCCCGGGTGCAGCAGCAGTAGCAGCCTCTGGGTCAACTGGAGCAGAGAAGAAGGATATTAGTGGATGTAAAACAGACGGACTCAGGCGTCCTCGTTTGACCCACTTCCCAACTAGAAATGGAAGACGCTTTAATGTCAGTGTGTATCAGGAATATGACTGGGTTGAATATTCTGCGCAAGAAGATGCAGTTTATTGCTTTGCATGCCGTCATTTTGGAGGAGCCTCAACTTTAACAGGTGACAGGCATGGACTGCGTGTCACACTGGATACACATGTTGGAAGAACATGAAAAAAAATCTCCGGGATCATCAAGGGAGCAGTAGACACAATTGTGCTGCATTAGCGTGGTCTAACTTTAAGGCTGTGATCAGCGGACATAAGGAATCCATCGCAAGTCGGATTGACGCAAACAGGACAGATGAGGTGCAGGAGAACCGGGCTCACGTCAAATCCTTGTTCAAAATCACGTCATTTCTGGGAAGACAGGCCCTCCCTCTCCGTGGCCACAACGAGAGAGATGAGGATGAAAATAAAGGAAATTTCCTTGAACTTTTTGACGTTATTGCAACAGATGACAGGAACGTGAAAAGCAAACAGGAACGCAGGTATGCGCACTATTCTTCCCCAGAAGCCCAGAATGATATGGTGAGAGTTATTGGGGAAAATATCAGAAGTATAATCATAAATTAAGTAGGAGAAGCACGGTACTTTTCAGTGTTAGTGGATGAAACGAAAGACCTGTCTAAGAAGGAGCAGCTGGCCATTTTGATCCGTTATGTACATGACGGGATTATAAAGGAAAGAGCCATTGGAACCTATCACATGAAGGACCTGACAGCTGAATCCCTGGCCCAGAAAATAATAAAGGAATTATCGAGTTTAGATATTCAGCTGTGTGTTGCACAATGCTACGATGGTGCAAGTGTTATGCGGGGTAATGTGCGTAATGTGCGTAATGTGGTAATGTACTGAATTGATTGATTGACGTGCGTAGTTAAGTGTTTGTGTCCATAGTTACTTGCGCTAGCGGGATGTGAGTGAGGCTGCATTTGAAAAAGTTCAAATTTTCCTAACCACACAGAAAAGCTACATAGCAGACTTGTCACTTTTGTTATGATTATTTGCTGGGCATGTATATTGATTGATACTGTAGTTAAGTCATGTGACTAGTAACCTTGCCATACCTTAGCTTTGGCTGAATTGACGCCACTGATCCACACGTACGTTATTCACGCGCATATCCACACGTACGTAATCAACACGCAAATCTAAAATAGTGCCTTCTAACCTATGAGGTGTGACTTGTATGAGGTGTGATTTGTGCCAATGAACGAGCTCACTGAGCTCACTGACGTGTCGATCGCCGTGACTATGCCGCAAGAGAAGTAACGTGACACTCTCGTCACCACCCCTCTCGTCTGAGAAGCTACGTGACGTCTGCGTCTGAAGTTACTTTACTTTGACCAAATAACCCAGAAATGTTACAGCTACGCAGTTGCTGTTCAAGCGAGACTCTATTTCAATATAGTTTTGGTATTAAAATAATGTTGCACCTTGTATGCCCTGAACGCAAAAACAACCACAGACAAGAATATATATTTAAATATGTATTGTTTTATGTTTAGTTGACAAAATAGTCACTGTGCTACATTTTGCTGCACTCAAGCATACATCTGAAGACAATAGTTCTGTCCGCCTTTGGCCAGAAGGGGGAGTATTGTATATTTATATTTTGTATAGATGTTGCAACTATACAGAGCTTTGGCAATACTATATGTAACTGAGGTCATGCTAATTGAATTGAGTATACCTTTAAGTGAGCTGTCAGGAGGAAACAAAGGTTCACCAACACATTGCACTCTACTGCTGAGAAAGGCTGTCATTTGAGAAACACTATCCAATGATGTATTATTTCTGCGTTACACACACACCATTACTGAATTACCTACAAGGACGGACAAAAGAAGGACACCACACATGATTCTTTTCCAATTACAGTATATTTATTTAAGTAACTAAATTGTGATATCAGTTTAATCAGTAATGTGTGTGTATGGGTGTTATGTGTCAGTATATCAAGCAAAGAGAGATAGAGAACATCTTGCATTTTATGCAATAAAAATAACTTTATATATTATAACAGATAATAAGTAAATGTAAAAAGAACTATTTACAACATTCAAAATAGGAACCAAAAGCCAACAGGCTCAGTGACCAGAAACCGGCAAAACATGCCACAATCTTAATAAATATTGCCTGATTTGCAAGTGTATGAAATATACAGAAATGCAAAGAAAGGAGAAGTGTTAAACTCTAAACAGCAAATGTTACACAATCCCAAAAATCTGACATACATATTTACAAGAGATTTACTGGTGAACAGGAATCTTAAAATAAAAGGCGATGTACTTTCCAAAAGCATGGACTCTTGCAAAAATAGTCAAGCTTAAAAATGTCCAGGTTCTGCTTGACTCATGTTACAAATTGCTGTACGAGGAAATGAGCAGAGCCCCGATAGAAGTCTGTAGAAACCCACAACGAAGAGTTTTCCCTCTGAGGCTGAAACGCAGCTAGCCAGGGCAGTGGACAGACGCAACATGGAGAGGAGGGTTCGGGCGGAGAAAGAGAGAGAGAGAGAGAGAGAGAGAGAGAGAGAGAGAGAGAGAGAGAGAGAGAGAGAGAGAGAGAGAGAGAGAGAGAGAGAGAGAGAGAGAGAGAGAGAGAGAGAGTGCTACCTCCCCCCCCCCCGTTCATAAAGTCAAGTACCCCTCAAAAGGTCTGTTTATTTCATTTTAAGGATGCGCACCAAGCACCATCTCCAGGTGCTCCTTTGAGGACCAGGGCAAAAAAGTTATGTACACCCCTGGTCATGTAATCTTTGCTGTTATGTTCACCATTGGTAGTCCCTCCAGCCAGCAAGGGTAGAGCAGTAACAGCCTGGGTGACAGGGTGGTCTATAGGCACCAGGGCCGTGGGAAGTAGGGGTGCTGAGGGTGCTGCAGCACCCCCTGGTGGAGGACAGGGGATCTGCACTTCCACAAGATTAAATACAAATATAATACGGTTACATTTTCCATTTGCCCCGTACGATGGGCGCTGTAAGTGATGAAAGTGGGGGATGTTGGCTTATCAGGCGCCCGCAGCTCACAGCCAGCGTGAGAGAGAGAGAAATAGATAGATAGAGAGAGGGGGTGCACCGGTACCGGCGGGGTTTGTTGTTAGCTTCTGCTGCGCTAACGGATATAAGAAGCTGTTTCTACAATAATGTGGAGAGAGAGTTCTGTCCTGTCAGACTGAGAGGCTCATTGAGGTAAAGGACTCTTGAGTGTTTAGATAGTTCACGTTAGTCTAAGTTATCTCAGTGGGTCTCAAATGTTTTGATCACAATTTATGTAAACAAATATTTCCAAGGCACTCCTTTATAATTATTAGGATAAATAAAAACAGTTTTGAAATCATTCCAATGTATACTATAGGACAGCAAACCAAAAATATTGTTTAAAACTGGAGATATTTAAAAATATGCATAAATAAATAAATGTTAACTGATAAAATAAGATATAAATTAACCACAAAAATAAAAAAAAGTTAGCATAAATTTATTTGTTATTGGCTATGGTAGGTTATTGGTTATGTTCACATACTTATTTGATTGTTAAAATGCAAACTGATCTTTTTCATATGGGTGTTTTAGAGTTGTATCCCCTAGATCAGTCTCTAGTTTGGGGGGTCAAAGTGCACCAGATTGAAGTATTTTACTTTAAAATGTTAAAAAAAATCTTCCCGGGGGGGACCCCCGGACCCCACTAGAGGATGTGAAGTCCACCCCCCAATTAAGACATGTTCATTCAATACTGAATACATTTGAAGCCTTTTTATATAAGCTGTCCACCATATCAATACGTTTCTCTGTTTGTAGTGTATTGGTCTTTTGTAGAGGTTTTTCATTGCCAGCTAAAATCTTGCCTCGGGCAGCAAATTGGTCAAAACCGGCCCTGGTGTCATCCCCACAGCACCCCCCATTTGAAACATGTTCCCACGGCTATGATAGGCACTGCATTACTTGAGGAGTTCCTTGTGAGAAGTTTGGCTGACATGGTCCCTTATGTGTTAGGCTACTGTTCATGAACTTAACTTATAATAAAGATTATTGTGTTACCTGAAATCTGCCTGCTCCCCGTGTGTGTGGGTTAATTGGGGGATTAAAATAACTGGGTGCCAGCCAGTGGGCCATTACATGGAGGGCTCACTGGCGACACATGCACCCTTTAGGCCTGATGGTCAAACAGCTTCAACTGTTATGCTGCAAATAACTCTTCCACTGACTTCAGTTTCCTCAAAGTTATTCATTGTTGTTTTTATAAATGTCTTACAGGAAGCCTTTTTCTGGTGTTTAAATCCTTATTGATGAGTCAACAATAAAGCAGTTGGGTGTTTATGGTCATTAGGCATGTGTATTTGTTGATTGGTTCATGTTTGTAGCATTTTTAATGGAAGTTTTTTGAAAATGGCAAACAAGTGAATATGTCGGATTGCTGTGTCTTACTTAGAGAACTGTGTGCAGTGTTTTGCAAAAAGTGCCAAGTTGAATTGCATATTGGGTTCAGAGCTGAAAATGTGTTTAGAGTTTTGGAGATTTTAGTTGAGGTTTTGCTTTTTGACTGAGTTTAAATAATTATGCTTTATGTGAAATGTGTGTGTGTTAGCTACTGAACAAAAACTGTAACAACAACAATGGATATATGGACAGCACTAAGAGGGAGAGGTAGAGGGAGGATGAGAGAGAGGGAGGATAAGAGAGAGGGAGGATGAGAGAGAGGGATGAGGGAAAGAGGGAGGATGAAATGAATTCAGTTGAAGAGTTATCTGCAGCATAATGGTTGGAGCTGTATGACCGTCAGGCCTACAGGTGATGCTTCTTCTGGAGGTGGATGAGGGGCTGTGGTCAGACCCAGCTAGGTGGTAAAATATATTAGGATTTTCCTTTCCTCTGCTTTTCTGTAAAAACATTTTGTTTTATTTATTTTTCCTCAAAGTTTTCAATTTACTGTGTTTGACAAATGCATCCTTGTTGTTGACATACCTGTAACTATGAGTTCTGCATGAATGTTGCACCAATTTGTTTTGGAGAAAAACAAAAATATAACAGCAGTATATTTGTGTTTCTACACATATTTTTGTAGACTTCAACAGTCTTTATACACCATAAAAGATGAGTGTGCTTTAGATTGAGCCCCACAGTGTCTAATTGGTTGGACAAAGAGTCTGGTATACTTTGACTGAAGTGTGCCATTAGATGCAAAAGTTTGGTTTTGGTAAGTGTTAGTTTGAGTGCAGTGCTCCCTTCTGCAGGGTAAATGAGGTGTTTTTTACTTTGTGTGTGGTTTTGTGAATTGTGTTTATTGTTTTGATAAAATAAACCCTGCTTTAAAAGCACAACTTTAATTTAAGTGGAGTTTTTAAGCTTGCTGCGTAATGTATGTTAAAATGATGTGTGAACACCACCCTTCCTGTTCTCTAAACATACTCTCGTTGCTTCACACTTCCTGTCATGTGGGTGGTTTAGCTGCTGTATTTAAACAGTACATCTTTTAGAAGAAGCCTCATCCAGCTTCGAGTGTTACTGAGACACAGTTCCCTCCGTCACGGAGTGCGAGGGTGTAGGCTGGTTTACCAACCACACAATTCAAATTCTGCTTTAACTGCTGTTACTGGTAAGTTTGCTTTTATAACAATATTGTTTTTTGACTCTCACTACCCTTTTTTCACATTCTTATATGACAACCTGATGATATTGTGTTTCAAGCCAAATCTGATTATATTTTACTTCATCAAACATCGAGTCAAATCTATTTTGTAACATTGTCACACTAAAATATGAAGAAAATCTATGTAACAACACCGCTGTTTTGTACATTTATATTATCAACATAAACAAACTTCTTGTTTTTTAAGAGGAAGTTGACTAACTTAAGAACGGACAGAAATAACTTACCAAGTATTGGTAGTATTGTAGTTCTTTATTTGATTTCTGAATCCAAAACTGCTTAATTATAATATAAAGTTGAGTGATAAGTTATAAGCAAGGTCTTTTTTTTACTAATCTCTCCAACATCATAGGTTATCTGTACAAATGAAACACTGATACATACAAGTCAAGTTCTGCTTTGCCCTGAGACCATTTTCAGCCTCGTGAAAGAGGAAGTGTTTTACTGAACTGACACTTTAATGTTCGCTATTACCTTTTATGGCGTCAACAGTGTTGAGAAAGAGACAAGCCTTTTTGAACACGACACCATGTCAGTGTAAAACTTTAAAACCAGGGCTCTAAATAAGGGTGCTTATTTTAAAAAGACTGTATGCATATGTGGTAATACAATGAGGAACTACTTTTTGTAAGATATCACACAACCTTTATGAGGATACATTATTCACATTTCAACAAGATGACAGTAATTTCTGTATGTAGTCCAATGATTGCATGTTGATCGAGGACCGTAAGATATTTTAACATCAACTGTTCTTTGGTTGAAGTAGTGAGTAACTTAATAATTGGTGAACAAACATAAAATAAAAAGTTGTGCTGTTAAATTGTCAATATGTAAACAATGCTAAAAGGTTTCAAATCATAACAAACTGTTGCAGCAAATTCCCTAGTTTGATTAGGCTAGTTTGTGTTTTTGCATGAATAATTATGGAAAGCCCCACTGTACATTCCCTTATAATGGTATACGTTCCGGCAAGGAACATTTTATTGTTCCCTTTTACATTTAATGTGTCAACAAAGATGACTGATTTCTGCAGTTGGGAAATCGGCAGGTTAGACAATTAATACTCAAGGGCCTTTCTCGTAGCAAATCTGACATAGCAAGGGCGTACCTTTAAAACTCATGATTTTGGTGATTTTTCATCTTTAGTGATGTCAATCCATCAGAAAATATAATTGGATTAATCAATAAAATAAAATGTTGCTAATTATGATCAATTACAAGTATAAAAATACTAGTAGTTACTATTTACGACGCTGGAGCATGGACAAAACCCGCTGTCACAGAGAGCCGCTGTTATACCCCTCTTTATAATGTGTGATACACCGGACATATGCTTTGGTAGTATTTCTACTGCGAGCACCTGCAAACACATTTTCATGTTTGATCAAATGCCTAAAATGACCTAGCCTATGCTTATATTATTCTGATGAACAACTCATTGTTTTGTAATTATACAACTGAGGACTGTCCTCTCATGTGCAAAGGATCAAGTAATGTGAAGTCATAGGGTGAGTCTTTTTAAATATGAACGATATCAGTTTCTAGCCTTACCAGTTTTTTTAACTATGAGCACCATCTGGTGTTTTGTAACCTTGATCCTTATGTTATTTTAACGTTTTCTTATTGCAACTGCCATATTTGACAAGTTGAGAGAGGGAAGGCAGTGCATTCACTGACTGATTCAACCACTCAAACTGATTGTTCCTACTTTATACTTGCAAAGATGTCCAAGGTAGGTTGGTGCAATTTATAGAAATAACATGATAAACAATCAACAAAATCAAATAAATCTAACCTCCTTTCTAGGTAAACATGCGGTATTCATTTCATTTAGAGATGAACAGATGCATCGGCCTGACATCGGCATCAGACTGCGTCGTTTTTCCAACCAAATTTAGCTCTAACCACGGCCACTTTCGCATTAACGTAGCTCTGCGTGACTGCGGGACGGGAGTATAAAGAGAACGTCAACATGTCAACAACGCTGCAGTAATATCGTGTCTACTCTAGCTTGGGAAAAAAACAATGTGGGTTGTTAATATCTGCACCTTAAATGTATATTTAAAGGTGGGGTAGGTAAGTTTGAGAAACCGGCTGGAGATACACTTTTGGTTAGATTCCATGGAATGCTCTTAACATCCCGATAGCAATGAATATCTGAAGTGCTTTGACAAAAATCCATTAAAAAATGTAATCTGTGGAAGCCGTAGCGCTGTAAAAAGCACGACCAATCATTTTAGCCGGCCCGGCTAAAGTAACTGGATGGCCTACCTGCCTATCAGCCTTCCATCTGCACAAACTTATCTCGTGCCCTCATTGGTCATGTGCACGTTCGTGTGTGTTGGAGGAGGGGCTCTGTAAGGAAGTGGCAGATTTACTCCGGTCGTGTATTTTCAAATTCTAGCGATCTCGAGCCGGTTTCTCAAACTTACATACCCTACCTTTAATATATCTGTTCTGCCGATCATAGTTTAAATCAGATACTTTGTGTTATTTCTATGAATAGCCTACTGTTAAAACATGTTTATTCTTATCAAATTACATTTTGTTATTTGACTTTCATTATTATGTGTAGTCTACTATCAGTGTATCCTCCTCTTTCGGTTGCTCTGAAAAAGGACGTGAATTTTCTTACGGGGGTGACTAAAGGTCCATCTTATTTTACCTTAATCGGTCAGACGTAACTAGGAGTCTAGTGGACGGTATCAGTACTACAAGTAAACAAATATATATATATATATTTTTAATTAATTACGTTGTTTATAAATTAATCTGAGGGCCGCAAAAAGAGGAGGTGGCCCCCGGGCTGCCATTTGCCCATCCCTGCTCTAGATGATAGGAAAGGAGGTTCAATACTTCCTTTATAACCTCCAGTGGCGTCGTTAGACTAGCCCCGGATGTTTTTTGCAAAGTCCCGGATCTCAAAAATGTTAATCATAAAATATGAATGTTAATAACAAAACTATGTTCATAATTGAAAAAACAGTCCCGGATCTATTAATCTGTCATTCCGATCATGCATTAAAGCCCTTGAAAATAATAATATATAAGTAATCTAACGTTACTTTTACTGTCTATTGTCACTCCACGCACTGAGCACGCTCACCTGAGTGGGCACAAGAGAGAGACATTGCGTAACTTTGGCATGGTGGTAGATTGCTAGCTAAAATGGATATAAGAAACTTAAAAACAAATGTAAGGGATCATGAAGACAACGAGGCGCAGGCCAGGCAAGATGAGGTGGAGGAGTTATCTACTGTTGCCACTGCCTCATCTTCAAGCTCAGGTTGGTGAAGATGAGGGCTCTTTATCTAGCTAACGTTAATGTTAATGTTGGCTAGTCCAGCTAGCCTGCAGTCACTGTGATATGAATGTGGAACAGCCAGGTGCTAGTAAGCAGCTGCGTGTCGGGCAAGAAAAACTGGGGTGTGCGTGTGTTCACAATTGGGCTGACTTTATGTCTGCATATCCTGATAAAATAACTCGTAAATATTTTAATCCACTATTTTAACATTATATTCCAGTACTTCAGATTGTTATCTCTCGATTAACACCAATAATGACCAGGAACTGTCAGAAACACGGTGGATCCAACCAAATCAAAACATGTCGCCTTCCTAAACCTAACATTGAGTTTTGAAATGTAGCCTACTACATAAACTCCATCACACACATGTTATATGATTATATTTGGAGGAGGAATTGGCAAAAGAGCAGACAGAAAAAGTAAGGTGCATGTGAAACACAGAAAGAAGATTGAGTTAAGAGTGGGATACACTACAAACATTTCACACTATTTAAATGAAACTCAAGGCCTGAAAACCTTTTACTTTACTTCTCTGCATGCATGCATGAAATGCAAGCATTTAATTATAAGGCCAAGCTTTTGATATTTACACCTCATTCTCGGAAAATGTCACAGTTTATTATTTGTTCCAATGATTTACCTTTTTTTGTGCATTTGATTGCCACAAACCTATAAACACAATATCTTTAGTGTTAGCTATATTTTGTGGAAAAAGTATAATAAAGTGAAACTGTAAGATTGTATTTTCATCAATTCGATGTTTGTTCATTTTAAGGAATTGTACTCCTTTAATCAATGCGAAAACCAATTGTGGAACACATTAATTATTCATTAATGACATCCAATCTGTGGCTAGTACAAGTAATGAGGCCAATGTAATGTTAATAGAATAATGAATGTCAGTTAAGGTTTACATTGAAAATGTGTATTGGTTTACAGGAAATGGAGAACTATTTGCTGTTTCTTCTGCTCATGCTGATGGGTAAAAATGGTAAGTTTTTAAAACGTTAACATTACCTAATTTAATTGAAAATCTTTAAAGCTCAACTAAAACATATTTGTTATATTAATGAGTGAAATGATTGCAATGCCAAATTAGACATGTGTGCGAGCAAGCCCTGCAGTTCATCAGAGCATTTTTTCCACTGTCATTGCATAGTAAGAGAGGCTATATGTAATTGTCCAAAAACAAAACACACAATCTTGATAAATAATAATGATAATAATGTTTAGAATTAAGAATTCATGGTTCAATATCTAGAGTTGATGTTACACATAGTTTGTGCTTTTCTCTGCAGGATTGTGTCAACAGGAGAAAGGTTGCTCAAAGTCGATGGTCAACTCATGTGGTGACTGTATGAGATCTGCGCCAGAGTGTGTGTGGTGCAAACAGCTGGTGAGAAACACAATTTATGTAACCTATAAACTTTCTACTCAGGAAAGGTATGTCTAGATTTTCCTGATTTAGGTGGGGCACTGACTGATGGTCGACAGGGGTTACACACAGGGGTTAATCTGGGCAAGGCCTGAGCACATAGGCCTACGTACTCACCTGGGGCCTCATTTATAAAGGGATATGCGCTCAAAAAATGGCGTACGGCAGTTTCTACGCAATGTTTGCGATTTCTAAAATACTAACTTGACGGGAAAACGTGCGATCCTCCACGCAAACTCTAACCCATGCGTACGCACTAAGCACAAAAACAGGAGAAACGAGAAACTGCGACACCGTTGGCAGAAGGAAGAATGGAGAGAAATATTTGGAAATAATACCATAAATAAAATGTTACCTCTCATTTATCATATATGAAGAGTTCATTTTCAAACATTGATCAAAGCCAATCTTAAAATGATTTAATAAACGCCTGTTTGAGACACCTCAGTGCACACAAAAACATAACTGAGAGAAATAAATAAATACGGATATGTTATTTAAAACCACCTCGAATATGTTGTGTTAATGTTATGAAATGTTTCATCATAAATGATGCGGTAAGAAGGAGGACAGAATTACGTCTAAACTGACGCCGTTTTACATTTCTATAGGTTGTAGATACGAGCATGGTTTTATATACTTTCATGTTTAATCGTGTTTTATGCCGTTTGCGGGGGGTGGGGGGTTGAGATGCACAGGCTGCAGTGGAGACGCTGCGCACAGCTGATCGACAGCTGGTACACAAACCACCAAAAACATAATTCAGATCCAGTCGTCATGACTCCACTCCGGAGGGATTCCCCGATAATTTCTTACAAGGGGGGGGGGGGGTCTCCTGTCCCCGGTACAAACACACTGCCTGTGGAAGGCTATGTGTATTTTTTTTGTCATTAACCTTTTTCGGACCACTTATTTATTTATTTTGGTGACGGTCCGACCTCCATGCTGCTACTCTGGTTCAAACTGCATCCACCAAACAATATGATTTATGTCGACCTCCCCAAAATAACCAAAATCTGACACGGTGTGAGATGTCTTTTTTAGCTGTTCTGTCGTCATTCCCTGCGATCTTCTCCATGCAGTCAGTCAAAATGAATGAATGAAAGGGCGTTTCTTCGACTATTTATAGGCAAATATGGGCGTTACGTGAAGCCCGCAAAAGCTGCACCGCATTTCGAGTCGGTTGTGATTTATAAAGGGAAACCGGCGTAGGAAGTGCCGTACGCACTTTCCTCCCCGGTATGCAATGTTTGGTGAATCGGAAAGTGGCGGAAAATGTATGGACCTATTTTTCGGATTTCTACTACGTAAGCAACCTTCCCATGTCAATCCTACGCACGGCGTTATACATGAGGCCCCTGATCAGCCTCACACATCTTCAACAATGGATATGTTTACGAAAATGTTTTGTAAAATGCCTGCTCTTCTCATTAAAACCATTGGTGCACATCGAATCAAGCGCATTCCAAACTAATAACTAGACACCAGCCGGCTACCAAAGAGGTTTTGACTTCACTTTTGGAGAGCCGTCATCCCAACCGGCTTTAGTTGGTCAGCTCTTCAATAGTGAGCTATAATGTTTATTTATTGTGATTTCAATATTTATCAGAGAAATATTGGTTATCGTTTTGGTGCACATGTGATTTCGATTTTCTCGAGCAAGATTGCAAGGAGCTGGTATTTGAAAGTAGCATTTTAAGGTAATGGAAAGGTTTGGATATCTGAAACGGTTTGTGTAACATGTTATATTTTAATAGGTACAAATATTTACAGTTAATTGTGTAAGAGTGAGTGAGCAGGCAGGACCCAAATGCAGATTTCACAGATAATACCTTTATTTAAAGGCTAAACTATAATAAACAGAACACTACCCCGTGAACACAGTCATAGACAAACAAGGAACAAGGAACTAACAAAGACAGACAGAAAAACCAGAACTTAAATACACACAAGACTAATCAAAGAAACCAGAGACAGGTGAGGAGGAAGGAGAAAACACAGGGGCACCAGGTGAACACAATCGGGTAATCAGACAGGAGGGAACACAGACAGAAAGCAACAGGCAAGACAGGGGGTGAACACTTTTCAAAATAAAACAGGAAACCAAAGACAGAAAACGACAAGACAAAAGACAGATCGTGACAAATTGTAACTATGACAAATTATGTTCTTTTCATAATACCCCCAAAAAAACCCATTATGAATAGAATTAGCTACTGACATGTCTACCTCCTGTGATGGAAACTTCTGGAGCAATGGAGAGGAAACTCATCGAGACACGGGGAGAGCTGGAACTTTGATGGCAAACACTGATGGTTTATTATGGAGTTACGGCCGGAGAACTGAAAAGGAACGATCGAGGATCAGGTCTGGAACTTGATTGAAATCTCCTCCCATGTGAGGGTCCGATAGATTCAAGAATAATTTCTCAAATAATTGGGGATTATAAATATTGGGTATTTGTACCGTATGCATTACCCAGTGTCATGGGATCAGATTGTAAAAGCTCTTATACTATCACAAATCTTCCAAAAGTGTTGTTGGTGACAGAGTTTACCTAGGATGCAGTGACGTGCGGTGAGGTTCATGGCTGGGGAGGCACTGACTCTTTCAGAGTCAGATTTACAAATATTATATTTTGACCGTAATCGAAATATTCTGTTATGTCCAAAACAAAAGGTTACCCAAAATCTAAATATTGGATTGTTCTTTCTTAGTAAGATCCCATTTTCATTACAATTGTGGTCTTACCTTGACTTGAAGATGAAGTCCATGCTCTCCTTCTGGACAACAATCTCTATTACTTGTTTGGTAAAGTCCTCCTTATCTTCCTCTTGTTTCAAAAGTCTAGTTTGTTGTTTGCGTCTACCGTCTCAGCGTAGAATAACAGTAGCAACAAGAACCTGTGGGCTCACGTGCGCCCCTTCAGTGCGGCAGAGGTTATGGCTGCTCCTCTGGTGCTTTCTCATTGCCGTTGTATGATGAGACCAGCGAGCCTAAATTTCATATACGTTGTAAGGGAAACTTCTGTAGCAATGGAGAGTCAGGACTCAGAGAGACACGAGGAGAGTTGGAGCGTTGATGTCAAACACTGGTGGTTTAATTGGAGTTACGGCCGGAGAGTTGACAAGACAGGTGGTGTGTCACGAGTTGACACAGCGGTTGCCAAACCAATTCTGAAGAACTCTTTCTGTAGCTCGAGGTTTTATCTAGTTCGGAGTGTAATAATCAACATTCTTCATCAGTGAGACTAAACACATATGGACCCTGAATCTAACTAGAGCTCTCGTCCATAGAAAGGAGCCAACTAAGAGAAACTCATCTGATGAAAAGAATATCTGGCTATAATTTCCTTGTGTTAGTTGAACATGCTCTGTGTCTGTCAGATGTGTCTCCTGCAGAAAGGCTATGTCAATATTATGTTGTATCGAATAATTTTGAATATGTTTCATTTTCACATGGTTTTCAACCCCCCTTACATTCCAATCCTGTCTCCTAAAAATTAAAGGAGACAGGGTTGTACATTCCAACCAGACACCTTTATCCCATTGGTCATGTTAATTGTGCTTAGATATACTATATAGCGCCTGCAACAAATAAGATGACATATTTAAACTATTACTGAAAAGTTCCCTCCTTTTCCAATGTAATGTTTAGGTAGACCTACTTTGCTGATTGTAAATAAAGAAAACTTTGGACTCTAACGTCTTTTTCCAAAACTAAAGAGGTACCTCAAAAAACTGGTATCTGGCATTTTAGATCATTACAAATTTGCGCAACACTCAATTATAGTGATCTTAAAAGTAGCCTTCAAAAGACTTACTGCGGTTCTATTTATTATGTCAGTCCCCAAGTATGAGTAGACTATAGTTTGCTAAAACCATATGCAAGAATTAATATAAACAACATAATAGGCAGACACAGATGAGTGAACATAATATATATTTTGTGTGTTTTTCATCCTCTTCGTACAGAATTTTACAAAAGCAGGTGAGCAGGAAGCAGTGCGCTGTGACACCACAGCTCAGTTGATGAAGAGAGGCTGCAAGAGGGAAGAAATCATCTCCCCGGAGAACACTCTAGTCATTGTGAAGGCAGACCGTCTGTCTGTGTCATTCGACAAACAGCTGAAACAGCCTGTTCAGCTGACACCACAGAAGATTAGTTTGAGACTGCGACCTGGTGAGTGGAATCAGTTGATGCGGTCATTTGTGAACGGAAAGGAACTACAGTGATTTGTTGCCTGTGTTGGCTGGTCAAATTGTTTTTCTTAAATAACCACTATCATCAAATTTGATTTGAGGAATTGTAAAAACTACGGGCACTAAACGTCAAATATGCTTGAGCAGTTTTCTTTCTTTTCTGTTTGTGTGTTTATTTTTTGTTTTTACAGGGCTTCCTAAGACATTCAGGGTTTCTTTCAAAAGAGTTCAGGGTTATCCTGTTGATCTCTACTACCTGATGGACCTGTCTTACTCCATGAAAGATGACTTGGCAAATGTCAAAGAACTGGGAAAAGATCTTTTTGCAGCTCTGAAGAGTATCACTAATTCTGCTCAAATAGGTAATAAGATTCAAATGTTAATCCGACAATTCAAATCATAAAAAATACAATTGTCTATTATTTGGTAACAACCTCGTAGAATTGGTATAGAACTGCCACTGTGTATAATGTGTTTATAAGTCTACACAAATATCACTGCATTTCACCATTCAAACATCTTGAGAAACAAGTAAATCACCCCTGGCTTTGCCTTTTATTTCAGTTAATGAAAAGGCAAAAAAGATTACAAACCAATTGCCCTTTCTTTAACTACAGGATTTGGTGCGTTTGTTGATAAGACAGTTCTTCCTTACACTAACACCAACAAGGAGAAACTGCTGAAGCCGTGTGATGAGAATGACCAACAGTGCCAGGCTGCCTTTGGCTACAGACATGTGCTTAGTATGACGTCAGAAGAAGAAAAGTTCAAGACAAAAGTAACAGAGGAGTTCATTTCTGGGAACTTGGACTCTCCAGAAGGTAGTCTGGACGCCATGATGCAGGCAGCCGTGTGTGGGGTAAGGAATCTACCAAATAAGTATGAACTGTGAGTTAGACAAGGAGAGCAAGAACGGGTTCATTATTAGAAAAGGATTAACAGTAAACAAGAAAAAACTCTTCGGCCGTTTCAAGTAGAAGTAAAATATCAAATTTAAAATGTTTCAGGGTCTATGCTTTCAAGCAGTGAAATAGCCGTACTCACTATGAATTGAAACTGAATTCTGAAGTAGACATAATGACATTGTCAAAACTTCAAAATATACTTCATGTGTCCTGACATGTAAAATTAGGCTTGATGCTATTTTTTCTAACATCAAAGGGCCTGTGATCTGAGGAAGCAAGTATAGACATAAAAGAGAGTTGACAGGAGAAAGTATTTTGTTTATGTACAAAGGAGGAGCCTATCAGAGCAGTACATAATGCCCCTTGATGTAGGAAGAGTAGATCACATCATTTGTACATTTATCCCATCATCTAGATGGTTCATATATCAAGATATAAAATGCAGCCCAACAAAAGCTTACCATCCCCATCATTTCATTTTGTCTTTAACACAATCACAATGTCAAAAAAACGTTTTCTATCCAAACTAAATACACAATCTTATTCTGGTATCCTAAACCTAGGACCAGAAGCATTACAACATCCTCATTGTAGTTACTCCCACATGTTTTTGACAATGCATCTTACTTGGGTTTAAATGTACTTTGTAGGAGACTGATAAAATTCAAATTTCAATTAAATGGGCCTTTAAATTGTTCTTACTTAAATTGTCCCATACGCATGTATTGTTGTTTAGGAAAGAATAGGTTGGAGGAACAGCAGCACTCGGCTGATTGTGCTGACCACTGATGCCGGATTCCACATGGCCGGAGATGGAAAATTAGCTGGCATACTGGAACCCAATGATGAAAAGTGCCACATAGAAAGGAGCTTGTACACCAAAAGCAATGAAATGGTATGGAATCACATTAGCAAATGCCTTTTTTGTACCCGCCATGCCACTTTTGCTGTAACAATGTAAATGTCCCCGATGTGGGACTGATAAAGGATTTCTGATTCTGATTTCTGAATTAATTTGTTGCAGTGGCATGGTTACCAAGATTGTAATACATTGTTGAAAAACTTGTGTAGTGAGGTTAGCACATTAAATAGTTATGTAAGGTGTGTAACATAAGGTTTACAAAATGTCTCTGATTTCTTGGATGGTTGTGTGCAGGACTACCCATCTGTTGGACAACTAGCCATTCAGTTGGAAAAAAACAATATTCAGCCGATATTTGCAGTGACAAAAAATGTGGAGGATGTGTACAAGGTAAAATAAATGTACCTTTTGTTTTTGTACCTCATTTCATTTATTCATGGTTCACACATTTCATTCTTATGCTAATTGTTTTAATTTAACCTTGTTTTTTATCCCAGCAACTCACTAAATTGATTCCAAAATCAGAGGTGGGAGTTCTGTCATCAGATTCAAAAAATGTGGTTCAATTGATCAAGGAGGCCTACAAAGTAAGTTGTCCGTTTATCACATTCTCCTTTTTGTTGGGTGTGCATCAGTCAGTTATTTTCCTCACACGTTTTTGTTTCATCCAACCCTCTTGAATGTGCACTCCACGGCAGAGGTTGTCCTCCAAAGTGACTGTGACCCATGACAATCTGCCTGAGCATGTGAGCGTTGTCTACACCCCTAACTGCAACGGTGCAGGACCAGCAGGGGAGAGCGAAGGGATTTGTGATAATGTACCAGTGGGAGAGGAGGTCAGTTCTTTCTGTAGTATTTTTAAACTTTTCAATTTGATTTAAAATGACTGTTATATTAATTTGAGGTCTTTGTGGCACTGGATTTAGTAGGGTAATAATAATGACATAACTAATAAACACATTTAAATGTATCATAGCTCCTTTTATCTCATTACTCAAAGACACTTTTACATTTTAAAAACATTTCATACCAACATCCAAACAAACACATACACAAATGAAAAAAAACACAATGCAATGAAATGAATATTACTTACTGTTTCATGGCAGACACAGCGACACCACGAGAATAGCAATCAACTGGTTAACCTGCTAAAAAACAACAACACAGAACTCACCAGAGCAGTGCAGAGATGGAGTACTCAAGTCCTGGACTCGGACTCCAGTGCCAATTTTCGGACTTGTGACTCGACTCGGACTCGCGCACTGATTGAGAAGACTCGGACTTGGACTCGTGAATTCTCACGATGACTTGGACTCGGACTCGTGAATTCTCCCCCCCCCCCCCCACGAAGACTCAGACTCGACTTGTACATTGACGCTCCGACTTGGACTCGGACTCGAGCAAGTTTTCTCTGGAGTCTGATGTCCTCTATCCTGGCTTGTGCACCTGCGAGGCGAGTTCACGTACTGGGCCCCACTATTCCAGTCTAAAGATGTCCAGAGACACACCCCGCACCGTGCTGTATGCTTTCACACATTCTGCTTCCACATTGGAAAAGAGCAGCGCAAAAATGCTCGTTATGTGGAAACAATATTGAAGAGTAATAATAATATAATAATAATAATAATAATAATATTAGTAATAAGCTTTATATTTGTACAGCACCTAAGAATTGTAGCCAAACTCGCTTAACAGCAGTTCAATAGATAGATTAGTATAACATGACAGGATAAAAGCAATGTAGAGGAGCAGCTACATTTCAACACATATATCCACGAAGATTAATACATGAAGACTGGTGACTCAGACTAGACTCGGACTCTTCTTAAGTGACTCGGACTTGAACTCGGACTCGACTCGGACACTCCTTGGGTGACTCGGACTTGGACTCGGACTCGACTACGACCCTCCCTAGGTGACTCGGACTAAAGATAAGATAAGATGGACTTTTATTAATCCCTCGTGGGGAAATTGTTTCTCTGCATTTGACCCATCCTAGTAGTAGGAGCAGTGGGCTGCCATTTGGAACGGCGCCCGGGCAGCAGTGTAGGGAACGGTGCCTTGCTCAGGGACACCTCGGTAGCACTTGGTCTTGCCGGGACTTGAACTGGTGACCTTCCAGTTGCCAAGCCAACTCCCTATTGACTTCGCCACCACTCTGACTCGAAGAGTGTTGACTCGAGAGTGACTTGGATTCGTGAATTGGTGACTTTACTACAACACTGGAGCAGTGCGCGCACCTAAAGCGACACCCCCATATAATGCGGTCAGTGCAGTCTCTACGGGGGAAGCGGGTTGAGAAACTTGTTGCAGCACATTTCACCTGAAATATCTTCACCGCCAGTCCTGAATTACCAGGAGGAAAGAAATACGTCCGTGCTGCTTAAACTTTCAAATATATCTGTTTTTTTTTTTATTAGTGGTAAAAAGGCACTTTTCATCTGAAGCCAACAGCCAACAAGACTTTGGTAAAGAGGCATGTACAAAGGCACTTAAGACATAAGACAAATTACTGTAAAAAGTAAAGAAGCTGGAAGGGAGAGTTCCATTGAAATGAATATAAGTACAAGGGGGGATCAAGAATGTAGCTTTCACAAGTTTACCATTTAAAACCAGTGTGTATTTTTTATATATTTAAAGTGTCACAATACATATTTTACAGCTCTGACCCTTTAACCCTGCCTTCCCTCTCCAGATTTATTTTGATGTCACAGTGACAGCAGACACATGTATTGAAGACAAGTCTTTCACCATAAGACCACTGGGAATTAAAGACACATTGACAGTGACCCTATCTTCAAACTGTGAGTGTGATTGTAAAGACCCACAGGACATCAATCACCCACACTGCAACGGCACGGGAAGAGTTAGCTGTGGTATTTGCAGGTAAGCTTTACAACTCCTAAACATTGACGGTAAATTGGCATGTATTTAAATAAATGCAGTGAAGCAGTGTGAGTAAGCGTGTACAAGTTGTTTATGGTTATTGCAATGAAAACATAGACTGGAAAATAAAGTCAAAAATAAACGACAGACTATGAAGCTGTGAGTTCTCTGCTAATCATAGGGGAGGCTTGTGGAGGGTTATTCCAGATGCAAAGATTTCCTCTATCTGTCCTGTCAGTGTGTGGAGAATAATCTCTGCTGTGTGTCCAGCAGCTGGTGGAGAGGGTGGTCAGGATAATCAGTCATGGAGAGCAGTTTGTGCAGAGTCCTTCCCACCACAACTCCAAACACATATTGACATGATTACATGTAGAAGGCCCTTTAGGTTGTATGTTCAATATGATGAGTATGGTGGCCGATATGGGCAAATACTGTACATTAAAACAGCCCAACGTAAGGAGAAACGCGCTGCAGTTTCAAAACCAATGCAAATAAAAAAACACAAATGTGCTATAATACATGCAAATGAAGAAACATCTTCAGCAACTTGAGGAAACGTGCGCAGCGTTTACTAAAAGCTGCAGAAACCAAACGCTGCAAATACAAAACGCTGCAAGAAGCTCAAAACACAACTGAGACCAGGGGACACTAAAGAGTGACGGACACAGCTGGGAGACCAGGGGACACTAAAGAGTGACGCACACAGTTGGGAGACCAGGGGACACTAAAAAGTGACGCACACAGCTGGGACCAGAGCGCTTGGAGACGTGCACGATTGTAAAGCTGGACAACTGTCTCCGTTGTTGGAAACTTACCTAAAATGTTTTATCAGCTTATTTTTAACAATATCTTCACATGTTTCCGATCATATTTCAGATCTGCTGTGTTTTTTGTATAACACATGCAACGCGTTTGCCCCTGCCCGTAAATATGATCATAATGCGCTACAGGAACTTGGAATTAAAAAAGAAATGTACTGAGAAATGAACCATTCATCCATCAAAGAATTTTACTATCCAGATCGAAAACTGAAGAGGTTTATGTTAAATATGCCCACAAACTTCAGTAAATGTCATAAAATAGCCTATACTACACCTCTTCAACCCTATCCCTCCAGATTAAATTTGATGTCAAAGTGACTACATATTGGCAGGGACCCTATCTACACACTGTGAGAGCCAATGGGAAGACCCACAGAACTGCAGTCCCCAACAATGCATTAGTGTCCCTTCATAATCACGGAGACTTAAAGGAACCATTCAGTGTGACATTTCAAGGGATCGTGTTTATTTCAAAATTGTAAACTACATGACCTGCAAAACTTCCCATCTGCCTCAGCTGTCTTTGTGTTCAGTGCTAATTAGCAAATGTTGGCATGTGTGAACATCATAAACATTACACCTGCTGAACATCATTGTGATTTTTGAGCATGTTAAAATACTGGTTCTAACATTTACCTCAAAGCACAGCTGTGTCTACAGCCCCACAAACTTGAGCCTGGTAAATGTTTCCAAACAACATACCGCTTATACCAACACGTAAAAATTGTTCCTGTAATTAAGGTGTTGTTGCTCTCCGACTTGTCCTCATTCAGCTGCAGTGAAGGCTCCATTGGTCAGTTCTGCGAGTGCTCTATTGGGGAAAAAGACGAGGTCACGCTGCGAGCATCCTGTCAGAGGGACAACGGCACCGAGTGTGAAGGCCGAGGAGATTGTGTATGTGGCAGGTGCCAGTGCCACACCACAGAGAGTGGAAGTAGTTACCATGGTGACTTCTGCGAGTGTGACGATGAACACTGTGAGAAGTTCCAGAATAAACTATGTGGAGGTAGAGTTTTAGTAATTTTCCAAAATCATAACTTTTTTCATTGTGTGTTTTACCAGATAGCCTATAGGTACTTTCATCAAAACACTTTGTATCTCTAAGACCTAACATATGGGTAAATTGCATTTGCTTTCTCATAAATCATTTGTAAAGCATAAAGCAAAGTACCAAGAAAACCCCAATATTTGTTTTAACATAAAGACATAGCATTCATGAAATGTTTTTACAAGATATAGTTATAGAACTACCAACACCTCCCACATTCTGCCCAATGGGATCTCCCTGTCACTCACAATGTTGTGTACCTATAGGCTCTGAGTGACACAGGACATTATTATTTGACATACTGCAAATGTACTTTAACTATTTTCTCCATTTCTCTACTTGTAGGAAACGGTAAATGCAATTGTGGCAGCTGTGAATGCTTTTCAGGCTACGAAGGTTCAGCCTGTCAGTGTAAGGTGTCTGAGGAGGGCTGTCGGACCCTCAACAACACTGTGTGCTACAACAGAGGGACCTGCAAGTGTAACCGCTGTGAGTGTAAGGGGGGATACCAGCATCCACGATGCCAAAAATGCCTCAGCTGCCTAGACCCCTGCCAGACCAAACAGTAAGGATGTAAACTTCTACTGAACCTATCACATTTAAAAAATAAATCATTCCAATAATATGTCGAAGCTGAGGAAATGCGCCGGGTGATTTAAACTGTTTTTGGGGGAAGATGGTGCAGCATAAAGAACATTGATTAGCTTAACGTTTTGTTGGGTAATTGTTTGTGATGTTACTTCTTTGTAGTTCTTCGCTGATATCATCAGTATCTACCCAGAAAGATCATCTGAACATTTGTTTTACTGTTGTGTTTCAACATGTTATATCTTATCCAATCAATGTAAGTTTAGCAAACATGTTTTAAATGATGGCATGTTTAAACAATTGGAAACATTTTATGAATTTAAAAATAATCTTGTTTTCAGGAACTGCATTGAATGCCTTGGCTTTGAGTCCGGTCCCTTTAGAAAAAACTGCAGTGTGGCTTGCAGCAAAAGCATTTATCACGAGATGGTTGATAAGTTCACCATACAAAGCAAGAAGTGCCAGCAGAAGGACACGGAGGGATGCTGGATCAGGTACAAACTGGACCAGTTGGTCGGAGAAGATCGCTACAAGGCTGAAATTATCAAACAGAGAGGTGAGCAGCTCATAATGTGTGGAACATTCTTAAGAGCTATCAAACTCTTACATTTAAGTACTATTGTATGCTATTTGGAAACATTTAACAAGACTAAAGTTGTTAGCAGGTTTGTGGGGCTGTAGACAAAGCGGTGCTTTTAACTAAATGCTAGACACAGCATTTTAACATGCTCAAAATGATTATGCTTTTCAGCAGGTGTACTATAATGTTTATTATGTTCTTACATGCTAATATCTTTCTAGTAAGCACTAAACACAAAAACAGGCTGATGGGAAGTTTTGTAGGTATTTGTTCATGAATATGAAGCAATATGGAAAGTCAGAGGATCACTAAAGTTATCACATTGCAACTAGTTTTTATATAAGTTAGTCAGAGGATTACCATAGTTTTTAGGATTCACTCTCCGAGGACCATTCATGTCAACACAAAATAGTTCAAATAGTCCAAAGTGGTATGCCGACTGACCAACAAGCCGGCCAAAATAAACACTCACATGTCAGCAGACATACTCTATTCTTCAATTCATAATCTTTTGATATAGGCTGTCCTTTCCGATATCAGTAAATCTTTCTGTAGCCTAATTTCTCCCTGTTTCTCCAGACTGTCCGGAGCCCCCCAGTGTCATAGCTATCATCGGGGGCTCCATTGCATCTGTTGCTCTCATTGGCATCCTGATGCTGATGATCATCAAGCTACTCATCTACATGAAGGACATAAAAGAATTCAGAAAATTCGAAAATGAAAAGAAGAAATCCAAGTGGGCAGAGGTGAGACAATTTAGATATTTATATACATTGTTGCCCAAAAAGTTGGAATAAAATATTTTTTACCGCTTCTCATTTAATGATTGGGACAATTTGATTTATTCTTGATAGATAGTGTATCTTCTCAAAACGTTATTGATCAATCTCTTTCAAACATATTACAGTGAAAATTAAATAGGAATAAAAAAAGGAAAGTGTCTGAAAACTAAATTATTCCAACTTTATGGCTAACATTGTATACATATATATATATATATACACATGTATATACATACATACACACAATGTCATTTTTCTGTGATCTTTAGATGGACTTCCTGTTGCCAGTAGTTGCACATTGACTATTGCTGCATCCCAAATCTCTTATTTGACAATTCCTCAATCCTCAGGGAGCGACCACCTGATCATCCTTCAAAATCATTAGCCCTCAGGGAAGTGCACAGAGATGACGGATTACACTCAAGTGCATCACTCCTAATGTTGATAAAAAAAAAAGATGTATCATCTAGTTAAAATATGAGCTAATAAATCTGAACACCTACAACTTTCATCATCCATGAAATCAATTAATTGTTCATGATCTATTGTTTCTCCCATTAACTTTGATTATGAATACAAATACATTCAGTGAGAGTATTGCCCCTTTCACACCAACGAGGTTACAGGGCCGGTTTGGAGCTAGAGCCTGATAAGCACCGTTTTTTCCTGTTGACACTGCAACCCTCGAAAACCGGTTCTTACCAAGCTTGAAAAAATTGTCGGTCTAGAAGCAAGAACTGCATACGTCACGCTTACGTCGGAGGGGTGCAAGATCAACCTGAGCCAACAGTTTATGGCGAGTTTATTGGCAAGAAAAATCTACAAGAGATTGTACAGTGCAATCAGAGAGATACAGTATGTCCACGTTTTTGAGGAAGTCCACGAATCCAGTCTTTGTCAAGTCTGTCACCACCTTTGCGCAGCTGCTGGTGCCACTTCGTCCGGTCCCCCGCCAGCCTGTCCCAGTTATCCGTCGCAATGTCCAGGGCCTTCATGTCACGTTTTACGTCATCCTTGAAGCGCAGCAGTGGTCGTCCTCTGCCTCTGGAACCAGCGCTCAGCTCGCTGTATAAGATGTCCTTTGGCAGGCGGCCATCTGGCATTCTGCGAAGCACTGAGCAAAGTGACGAGAACGCAACCACACACTTGTAAAAAAACACACTTTATAAAGTCAGGCAACACTAAGCAGGCTTCGTCGGTAAATGCCATTGAAACACATTAATAAACAATAAACCAAGGCACTCTGGAGAAAAGTACAGGGTTGGAGAAGTAGTTATCTAATAATCTGGCTTTGTATGATTAAAAGTAACACGATCATCGACCTGACGCAGTCCCCCATTTTTGTTGTTGTGAGCGACGTATATATTACGGCGTGGGGGGGTTGTTGATCAGAGTTTGAATGCTAGAGAGAATAAGTGATTTTTGAGAGATTTTGTGAAGGATACAAGAGTGTTGGCCTTTCAGATGTGACTGGAAAGGGTGTTCCAGAGGGAGGGGGAATGCAGTGAAGGCCCTCTCCCCCCAGGCCCAGAGGGAGGGGGGGAATGCAGTGAAGGCCCTCTCCCCCCAGGTCCAGAGTTGTGTCCTGATGGGCTGTAGTAGATTAGCTTCAGCAGTTCACACCGCAGTACTTTTCCCACTTTAGTTCCGATATAGTTCCGAAATGTCGCATTCACACCAAAAAGAGCCGGAACTAAAGTGAGTTCATGAGAACTTTTTTACCCCCTTTTTCCCTGCTAGCGAGCAGGTACTTTCGTGGGAGAAAAAAGGTTACTATGTCTGATTGGCTGAGCGGAATGCAAACCACGCCCCGTAAAACTAAAAAAAAGTTTTGTGAAGCCGCCATTTTATTATCCTCGCATTAGCATTATTAGCATTATTAGCATTAGCCCAGCGCAAAAACACAGAGAGACTAACTTATGGCAACACAAAAGAAAACATGGGAGCGGTGGACATGAGGAGGTGTCGACGTTCTGGCGATTTACTCTGAAGGCATCCAAACTCCGGGGACTTCCGGCCGGGGACTTCGGGTGGCAGTATACGCCGTGAAGTTGTTTGCGGCTTGCCAGTAAACCCAAAGCAGAAGAAGAAGAAGAAGTGACGTCAGCGGCTTTATTTGCCTAATCCTCCCTCAGGGACTTATTCCGGTGTGAACGCGATCTGTACTTAGTTCTGATGAACCTTTGTGGGAAAAGTTCTGCGGTGTGAAAGCGCCTAATGGGACTGTGTGGAATTTGAATTTGCTTGTTTCATATGATTTTAGTGTTAAAGAAAATATCACACAGAATACCTGAAAACATAATAACTTTTAAAAACATTATAGATGAAAGAAACTAAGCATTTTGATTTGTGTGTTGCCAGGCTGACAACCCTCTGTTCCAGACGGCCACCACCACGGTGAGCAACCCAACCTTCACCGGAGAGTGAGACACACAGAGGTGCAGCGCTCACACAACACACATCCATGTGTGTTTAGGGCAAGGTCATTTGTAATGCACTTTGCAAATATGTATCAACTTGTGTTAATGTTGACACGCTGTCGTTCTTAAAGAGGCCCTATTCTGCTTTTTGCGTTTTTCCCTTTCCTGTAGTGTGTTCTAATGGATTTTAAATAGATGTAATCCCTGTGTTCCCTCCAGAGGGAGTTTCTTTCCCACACCTGTTATTATCTGAGGGGAGCAGAAAAGCAACATTCATGCATCAGTCTCATTCTAGTCACCCAGATTCACTGTATATCCTCAGGTCCTGAGTAGAGAGAGTCTGACAGGACGTTGTTACTGGGAGGTGAAGTGGAGAGGGGGAGAAGTTGATGTAGCAGTTGCATACAAGAATATCAGCAGAGCAGGGGGTGAAAGTTTATTTGGATTCGATGACAAGTCTTGGGCGGTAGATTGCGACCAAAACAGTTATTCATTTCGTCACAACAGTATCAAGACTCCCGTCTCAGGTCCTCGGTCCTCCAGAGTAGGAGTGTACCTGGATCACAGAGCAGGTATTCTGTCCTTCTACAGCGTCTCTGAAACCATGACTCTCCTCCACAGAGTCCAGACCACATTCACTCAGCCGCTACATGCTGGAGTTTGGCTTTGTGGTGATGGAGACACAGCTGAGTTTTGTAAACTGAAATAGCCTAAAGTCATTTGAGGAAATCTTCTACTTCTTAAACTCATTGTGTCTCCATCATTGTTGCTGAGAGCTGAGTGTTCATGTCTTCACTGCACAGAGATCAGCTGTCAATCAAACATTATGGGATGTGCTCTAACATCTTCTCATGAGTTGTTCTGTAGATGTTGGAGTTTCTTTAGGCGGCGCTCCTTCCTGTGTCTGTTTAGCCATGGAGGCTGTCACTGCTCAGGAGGATTTCTGTTAACCTCAGCTCATATTTCTCTGCATGGAAATGTAAACTTTGCTTTAAATATTTGTTGAATATCGATATTGATGTATTTGTATGTTGTTGTTTCTCTTGTAAAGCTTGAGTCTTCAGAGAGAAAGCACTAGAGCTTCTTTCATTTTAGATATTTCTTTCTAAAAGTCTTTTATTTTTGACTGAGTTTCAATGTGTTGAATGCATAAATGAAAGTTTGAACAATGAAACAACACACATTAAAAGAAAACTCATGAAAAAGAAAAGCTAACAGGTTGAGTTTGTAATCAATTGTGTTTCTATTTTCAACATATGAGATGAGTGCCTCATTTACATATCCGGAAAAAATGTAATGCTTGGGTTTTTGTTGTTAATAAAAGAGTTAACAGGACAAAAGTGAAAATCTAAGTCTTTCTATTTTTTTATTATAAAAATAACTTATTTTTCGGAAATAAAATATGTTCATATATTTTATTTGTTTTTAGGATAAAGAACACATTACCTTTTTGCTAATGCAGCTCTTTTAGTGAATCCTGCACATGTTTCGTCAGGTTGGTATAGATGTTTCTACACACTACATGAAAGGGAACCCCAAAAAGCTTAATAGGGCTTCTTTAAGTCTATTTAAGTCTTACTGCTAAATCCCACCATACATAAAGGGCTTTAAAGACTCACACTCGCCCTTTAAATGTGATTGATTTGGATTCATTCTTGGTTCTCCAGCTCTTACTCACAGCTCAGTTTGATCCAGATGAAGTCTTTTGGCGGATTTCCACTGCAGGGCCTCGCACGGCTTAGTACGGTATAGTTAGGCCTTGGTAGGCCAGGCTCACTTTTCATGCTGAGGAGATAATATGAGATAGCCTTGGGAGAACATTCATTTTCAAGGTTTCTGCTCTGCCCCATAGAAAGTGGTATGGCCATCCATCTGTTAATTTCCTCCTTAATAGACTGGAAAATAGCAGGGCTGTTAAGACTAAAGATTTTAGAGATAGGAGAGACAATGTTAATTCCCAAATACCTCATTCCATTTGTTTTCCAAATAAAGGGGGTGTTCATTAGGGGTTCCAATTTATCTTATATCCAGAGAAGCTGCCAAATAAATGTATCATATCAAGAACTGCGGGTATAGAGAGTTCTGGCTGCTCAAAGTAAGAAGTATATCGTCAGCGTACATATTTAATTTGAAATCGTGTCCATGAATGTTCACACCATGTATGTCACCATTAGAGCGAATTGCACAGGCTAATCGTTCTAGAGCCATAATAAAAGCTAGGGGACTAACTGGATACCCTTGCCTCACGCCACGGTGTAAGGGGAAAGGTTTTGAGATTAATCCATTAGTTCTAACAGAAGAGAAGGGAGCGCTATACAAAGCCTTTACCCAGCTAATCAACTTGGGCCCAAAGCCACATTTTTGTGAGCGTGTAAAATAGATATGCCCATTCTATTTGGTCAAAAGCTTTCTCAGCAGTGATGCTGCAATCATTGGCAAATTGCTGGAGCTTGCTTCTGGGATAATCTGAAAAACACTCATGTTATTTGAGGACTGGCGGCCTGGAATGAAACCTACTTGGTCTAGATGCACTATAGATGGAACCACCTTCTCCAAACGGAGTGCCAGTATCTTAGCTAGAAGAATCTTGTAGTCACAGTTTAAAAAGGCTTAAAGGGCGGTGTTTACCCATCAAAGAAGGATCTTTGCCCGGTTTAGGCAACAATGACATAATGGCCCTGCTCATGGAGGGAGGCATGGCTTCAGATTCTAATATTTCATTGAATAACAACAGTAAATATGGTGAAAGCTGTTCTTTAAAACATTTATAGAACTCTGTTCCAAAACCGTCGTCCCCTGGAGTTTTTCCTGATGCCATCTTCATGATTGCGTTTTATATTTCATTTTGGGAAACAGGTGCATCTATAGCAGATCTGTCAGCCAAGCTGACGCTAGGTTAAAACCTCAGAAAAAACTATCTAAGGCTTCTTTGTTTAAGTTATTTTTTGTGATATATCATTTAGAATAATAATTCTTGAAAGATTCATTGATTTTGGCTGCATCACACTGTAGCCTGTCATGCTTATCTCTGATCGCTGGAATAATCTGCCTGTTTTCTATTTGTTTCATATGAGCCAACATTTTCCCTGCTTTGTCTCCGGATTCAAAGTATGTTCTTTGTAAACGAAAAAGAGCAAAAGCTGTCTCAAGTTTCTGCAAATTAGTCCTAGCGGTGAGAAGTAAGTTCCTTAGATCTAAATTGGATGGGTCTAGCACAGACCTGGGCACTGTACGGCCCCCGGGCCACATACGGCCCTTTGGTTGACTCTGACCGGCCCGTGTAAGGTTAATTGGAAATTACAAAATAAACATATTTTCTAATTTTACCTCATTCATGGACTAAAGCTGCAATGCTTTTATTTTGAAGTTGTTTTTTATTCACGTACATAATGACGCAATACGTCAAATCAAGACGTGCGCGTTATTGGATAATTGTCACAAGACGACTTTAGCGCTCAAAAATGTCAGCTGATGCTAAAAAAAGAAAGGTAGATGCCGAATGTAGGGTTTTCAACAAAAATTGGACTGCTAAGTATTTATTTACTGAAGTCGGAGGTAAAGCCGTGTGTTTAGTTTGCGGGGAGCAGATCGCCGTGTTCAAGGACTACAATTTGAGTCGGCATTACGAGACGAAACACGCGGAGAAATACAAAAACTTGACTGATGCTGAAAGGGCGCGCACATCGAACGCTTTGCTAGCTAAGCTGCAAAAGCAGCAAGGCTTTTTTACCAAGCTTCACACATCCAAGGATGCAGCAACCAAGACCAGCTTCGTGATATCCCACAAAATAGCTAAACACAGTAAGCCATTCTCAGAGGGGGAGTTTGTCAAAGAGTGCTTAGTGGACTCTGCAGCACTAATATGCCCTGAAAAAAAAGAAGCCTTTGAGCAAGTCCCGCTGTCCAGGCGAACCGTGACGAGAAGGATCGAGGACATTGCGGGGAATCTGGAGCTTCAGCTGCAACATGAAGTGGCAAGTTTTGACTTTATCTCCTTGGCTTTGGACGAGAGCTGTGATGTCCGCGACACAGCGCAGTTACTCGTATTTGTCCGTGGGATAACGCCGGACTTCAAGATTACGGAGGAGCTGGCAGCAATGCGGCCGATGAAAGGGACGACGACAGGGAGCGATCTGTTCACAGAGGTAAATGCGTGCATGGACACGCTGGGACTGAAATGGGACAGACTGGCAGGTGTCACAACAGACGGTTGTCCAAATCTTACAGGTAAAAATGTTGGACTTTTGAAACGTATGCAAGATAAAGTGACTGAAATCGACGCAGATCAGAAATTGGTATTTTTGCATTGTATTATACACCAACATGTGTTGTGCAAGTCAGTGCTAAAAATTCACCATGTTATTGATGTTGTTACTAAAATAGTAAACTTCATCAGGGCACGGGCATTGAATCACAGACAGTTTGTTGCACTTTTGGAGGAGCATGAGACTGAGCATAGTGACATCGGCTACCACACAGCTGTCAGATGGCTCAGCCTGGGCAAAGTGCTAAAAAGAGTTTGGGACCTGAAAGCAGAGATTCAAGAGTTTTGTGAGAAGAAAGGCAAAGACATCCCAGAGCTCTCAGACGAGGACTGGATGGCAGATTTTGCATTTGCTGTTGATGTGACTGCACTGATGAATGAACTGAACACCAAACTGCAAGGCAAGGGCCTTTTTGTTCATGAAATGCACAGCCTGGTGAAGGCTTTCATGAGAAAGATGCAGTTTCTTTCAAGCCAACTGGAGAGCAACACTCTCACTCACATGCAAACCCTGAAAGAAGTCACACCATCAGCTGATCACCTCCGCAGGTACTCATCCATGTTAGGAGCATTGCATGGTGAGTTTTCAAGGCGATTTGAAGATCTCCGAACAATCGAGGATGAAATGCTCATGATTTCCTCTCCCTTTACCTGCAGTATGGATAATGCACCCAGTGATGTTCAGCTGGAACTCATTGACCTGCAGTCTGATGCAGTACTGGCAGAGCGCTTTAAGTCAGGATCTCTGCTGGATTTCTACTCTTCTCTCGAGGAGGAGAACTTTCCAAACATGAGGAGACATGCTCAGAAGATGTTGGTTCTCTTTGGCTCTACCTACATATGTGAACAAACATTTTCAAAGATGAAGTTTATGAAATCCAGGTATAGATCCTCTCTCACTGATGATCATCTGTCAGCTGTGCTTCGCATCTCCACCTCAGACATTCAACCTGACTTCGATGCACTTGTTAAAGCCCAGCAGAGACTAGATTTCTCTCACTGAACAAGAAAAAAGAACTTAAAAACACCAAATGAGGTGGTTAGACTACAAATGTAGGCATGTAAAGGAACCAACTAGCAGTGAACTGGGACACTTTCTTTGGAAGCCTTTTCTCAAAATCACAGTTCAGTGATGTTCAGTGACAGTTCAATATGATGTATCTTGCTGAATGTTTGGAGCACAAAGACAATGTTGTGATGTCTTAAGAATGCTAAGAACCTTTACACAACTTTCCAACAGTATATGAAACTCAAAATGTGTTTTGTAGTGAATGCGACTGAAAATGTTCACTAATATGAGTCAGAAATGGTGAAAAACGTTCACATTTTGTTTGCCATTGTTTTGGGAAATTTGATTGAATAAATTACATTTTTTGTAAGGCAACCTCACTTTTTCATTGCTCAACTATAACATATACTCTTACCAGCTTGTCAAAACAATGCTATTTACTGCTTTTTATAAAGAAATACAATTAATATTATGCAGAATTGAGTTCAGCCTTTTGGCCCGGCCCTCCACAATATTTTTTGTTTCTCATGTGGCCCCATGGAAAAAATAATTGCCCACCCCTGGTCTAGCATATGCTGCTCTTCTAGAGTCTTGAGTTTAAAGTTTAATTGGGATTTCACCTCTCTGCGCTTTTTATTCTCTGCCGAGGAGAAAATAATTAACCAGCCCCTGCATGTTGCTTTGAAAGCCTCCCAGACAGTGACAACGCTTGGTACAGAATTTAGATTGATGTCAAAGAAATCTAAAATGTGGTCTTTAATGAACAGTGTACTTTTTTCATTTTTGAGTCGCCACTGTTTGGATTTGCAAGGGTTGGTTGGAGGGAAAAATGTGACAGATACCGCAGCATGATCACTTAATAATATACTATGCATTTTGATTTCAATAACATTCTGGATCAAATGTAATCTATCCTTGAGTAGGAGTTATGCGCATCGGAATAGAAAGAGTACTCTCGGGCATCTGGAATCTACTTAGAAATTAATATGGGGAAGTGTCAGTTCAACTGTATTTGGTTGAAAAACATCTAATTTAGTGCTTGGTTGAAACCGGGGAACGTGTTTGAAGCCCACCGCACCATTTTCAAAAAAAAATAAGCGTTTGTTTTGCTAGTGCAGTGTTAGCTAGTGGAGCGTTAGCTAGTGCAGCAGCTCCCGCAACAACACCGGGGGACCTCCGGGCGACGTTCGGGTCTACGTCAACCCTAAAAGCGGAGGTGCTGTAGACGCTAAATACCGTAGCTAAACACCAATCATACAACAGCAACGATGAAATAGTGTAGCCAATTTAATTTAAGGGGTAATTTCTCAAAATGTTCCCCGTGTGGTTTATTCACCATTACAATAGCCCCACCTAAAATAATTTCCACCAGCCGCCACTGCTGCTGGGTCTGCACTCTGTCCGGGTGGCCGAGAGGATCCTGCAACTCTGGAGCAGATCCTCTCCCCTGATGACAAAAGACTGTTAAGGAGCTACGGACAGGGAAGAGCCAAACCAGACCCAGCAGACCCCTTCCCGGAGATCTACCTGAGCCCAGGGCTCGGAGAACTGACCGGTCCCCTGCTCAAGGTCGCAAACCAAGGACAAATGACTATTCACAAAGCTGACAAGAAAACACTTTACATGAACATTGTAAAGACGACCAACAAAAATGTGTTGAAGGACAGGGCCTCCACTGTGTGGAGCACCAGGCTGGGTGCAGGAGGCAGACCAGGCCCACAGTGGAGGGTTTTATAGAAACTTCCCATTAAAAAACGCACTGCCGACCTCCAGTGGAGAATTTTACACGGTGCCATCGACTGTAATTCTTTTATATTCATTATTAATCCTGCTGTTTTTAAGAAGTGTCCATTTTGTGGTTTTAGAGAGACTGTTTTCCATGTTTTTACAGAGTGCAAGAGACTCACGGGTTTCTTCTCTCTTCTAACATTGGTTTTTAGTCTTTTTAGTATAGCTTTTACCGAGTGTTTTTATCATGGGGGCTCCATATAAAAAGACAAGCAAGGAAAAGTGGCAGCTCCTGAATCTCTCTGGTGAAGCAAAAATTGCCATTTATTTAAGCAGGAAAAACAGGGTTGAAAATAAGAAAGGGGAAGAGGCAAAAGCGATCTGGCTGTGTAACATGAGAGCCAGACTCTGGCTGGAGCATCGTTTTTATAAACATATTGGGGATCTAGATGCTTTTAAACAGCGTTGGTGTTATGATGACATTGTGTGTTCTGTTATCAATGAAGATTTGCACTTTGCACAGTTTTTTTAAGACAGGTTTTAATGTATTATTTTAAGTGATTTGTTTTTTTAGTGCACAATGAAGCACTTTATTTGAAGAATGTATAATTGATCGTATGTAAATAAAGTGTTTTTGCAAAAGTCAAAAAAGTCTTCCTCTTTTCTCGGTTTTTGGCGGATTGCAAACAACTTTAAGGTGCTTACCGCCACCTACTGTACAAGAGTGTATCACCATATCATCCTATCACCACTTGTGGAATTATAACACTGTATTTACGTTGTTTTAAATTATTCCAATCAATCCGGTTTCACTCAAATACTTAAGAATGGCCTTCCTGGTATCTCTTACCCCCTCACCTTCTGTTCCCAGTATCCCCATCAGCCTCCACTCCCTTCCTGGCTCTCTGACCCTGTCTCTTAGTTTGTACCTCTCTGTTTTGTACATGTTGCAGTGTAATATGATGTGTTCCACATTTTCTTTCACTCCACACACCATGCATTCTTCAACTTCGCTTTTTACCATTATAAACATTGTGCCGTTTCATCATGTATGATCCAGTCTGAGTCTAGTGATAATGATCTCCTTCCGTCTGTTCCTTTCTGTATAGATCTTTGTTATGACTTATTTTTGTAACTTGAGGTATCTCCTCCCTTTCTGATCTTCCTCCAACCATTTCTGCCATATTTCCATACCCTTCTTCTTAATTAGTGCTTTTCCTTCTCCTTTTCCAAGTGAAACTGGTATTGCTATTTCCTTCTGTAACGCATATTTTGCTAACTTATCAGCATGCTCATTCCCTTGAACCCCCTCATGTGCAGGCACCCAGCATAACTGCACATCTATTCCCCTTCTCTGAAGTCTCAGTAAGCAGTGGTTAAGTTCAATAATTAAATCGTCTCAACAGTTATTGTCGAGTGTATGCTTTTCAAAGCAGATAGTGAGTCTGTGCATATCACCACCCTATCAGGTCTGACCTCTTCAACCTATTGTAGCCCAATAATTGCTGCTAGTATTTCTGCTGTATAAACTGATAAGTTATATGACACTTGTTTTGAGATTGATATTTTGGTATATACACGCGCATTCTTGCTTCTTAGATCCATCCGTATACATTTTTGAGGTAATTGTAATACTTTTCGTTCAGGTACATAGTCGTTTTAATTCCCACTTCATTTATTTGCCACTCTTTTTTCCTTTCTATGATACTCACATTTATATTAGCTTCTGGGGAAAGGCATGGGGGAACACTGCTAAATGGGCTTGCTTTGGCAAACTTTATGGTCTCCACTCCATATGCCCTCGTTCTCTCCTTACTTGTCCAGCCAAACCCACGCCCCTGGAACTTTGTATATTCCCAGCAATCCTGTTTGTGATATTTTCCTCTCCACTCCCTTGTAGCCTGACCCAATAGGCCTATGACAGAGCAATTTGACCGTTATGGTGTAAATACAGCCTATCTACCAATTGGATCAAATATAAAAGTCAGCCGAATTAGTGTTGATACTGCGAAGAGACGTATTGTGTGAAAAGAAATGTAAGATGTTGTTTAATTGCTGATATATTTATGATCCACGTCACGCTTTCAGTCTTGGCGGCAGTTCTTCCTGTTTTTCTGGAAGTCTTCTCATCAGGAGAAGACTTCAGTAGAAGCTGCTGGGAGTCCCAGCAGCTTCTACTGAAGCCAGTCCCCAACTCCGGGGACTTCCTGCCGGGGACTTCGGGTGGCAGTATACGCCGTGAAGTTGTTTGCGGCCTGCCAGTAAACCCAAAGCAGAAGAAGAAGAAGTGACGTCAGCGGGTTCATTTGCGTAATCTTCCCTCAGGAACTTATTCTGGTGTGAGCATGATCTGCTCTTTAGTTCCATGAACTAAATAACTCTGGGGAACTAAGTGCTGGGAACTAAGTACGGCAAAGTACTTGGTATGAAAGAGGCTATTGAGCACTTTGCTTTTCAGGTGACTTTCCTCCATACTTTTAGAATGTCTACATACCAAGGAGAGGAAAGGAAGAATACTTTGAAATGGAATGTAGAATACTTTGAAATGGAATGTAGAATACTTTGAAATGGAATGTAGAATGTGTCGGTAGACCAAAGTACATTCCGGAATGTTCGGCTCTGAAGTCGTACTGAACCTGATGATGTCATATCACATTGTCTGCAAGAGAGCATGCTCTCTGGTTAAATAGCAACTCAACTTATTTACAGTTTGTGCAGGACGATAAGAAGCCAGGTTTTATCCCAGCCACATCGAGTTCACATTATCAGTGAGAAGCAGCTATTTCTTCACGATGAATAGGATGGACAGAGAAAGATCAGCTTTCAACGTGACGTTCAACAACTCTCCATGGCACCGAAAGAATTGTCCCTCTGAGGACAGTTCTGATGAGGAGGAGATCGAGGAGGAAATTGAGGAGGAAATCCTGGAAGAAACCATGGCGGATGTGCAGGAAACCATGGTGGAGGGGCAGGAGTTTGCAAACAAGATGAAGGAGGAAGTTGAGGATGATCGAGTGTTTGTATTCTCGGTGGCTGAAGACTTTGAAGATTCATTGGACCTTCATGACGAGGAAGAGTCCGACATTAATGAAATGTCTGACCTAGATGAGACAGAGTCAGAAATGGAAGAGGTTTTGGAATTTGTAGCAGACACAGAGTCTGAAAACGAAGAGATTTTGGACTTTAATGATGAGAAACAGTCCGAAATCAACAAGATTGCGAACTTTGATGAGACAGAGTCTGAAACAGAAGAGATTCTTGAGTTTATTGAGGAGGTGGAGGAAGAAATCCAAGAGGAGGTTCAGGAGTTTGCTGAGG
Source organism: Notothenia rossii (assembly GCF_949606895.1). Taxonomy (NCBI): domain Eukaryota; kingdom Metazoa; phylum Chordata; class Actinopteri; order Perciformes; family Nototheniidae; genus Notothenia; species Notothenia rossii. The sequence continues at coordinate 75,007,552 of NC_136907.1, read as the reverse complement.
AGGTGGAGGAAGAAATCCAAGAGGAGGTTCAGGAGTTTGCTGAGGAGGTGGAGGAAGATATTAAGGAGCAGACCTCCATCTCCAGCAACAGAGAAAACTACAGCGTCACTTCCTTTGATGAGGTAAGAATTCAATTCAGTGACACACATGTCTACAAGTACACTCAAGAAAACTGTAAAAAAGCTAATACTCAACGCTTTAGTTTCTTTACTAAAGTTTTTCCCAAAAATAAATCAACATAGTAAATCATCTTTAATGCAATTGATCACAGCATACTTTTTCACACCGATTGATGCAGAGTTAACTCCACTTCTGTTTTCTTAATAAAAAACACTGCACATAGACAACACAATAATATTTGTTTTATGTTTCACAGACAGAGGACTCTGAAAGATCTGAGGGATCTGACGAATCATCTGGCCTTCAGGAAGCCTTGGATGAGGAGAGAAAAGGCAAAGCTGCTCTTGAAGGGGCTTTGATGAAGGAGAAAACATCTACAGCTCAGCACAAAGCAGCCCTGAAGGACGAGCAAAAAGAAAAAGACGCTCTTGCAAAGGCTCTGAAGTATGAGCGCGATGAAAATAATTCCCTTCGTGATAGAATAAAGCTCATAAACGCTGCTCTGAAACAGTCACACAAAGAGCCGCAGCGTGGTACAACAAAGCTGAAAAACATAATCACTATAATGACTTCTGAGCTTGAAGAGGACAAGAAGGTGATTGAGAAGCTCCAGATAGATCATCATGCATCCTCCAGCCAGCACCAAAGAGAAATCTCAGAGCTGATTCTGTTGAATACTGCCTCAGTGACAGCAATAAAGGACCGCCTCACTAAGCTGCAGGAGGAAAGTCTGAAAAAAGACGAAGACATTGAATCCCTGCACTCAAATGTCCAGAATCTCCAAAGCAACATTGTAGCCAAGGTCAGCTTTGTTACCTCACTACAGGAGAGAGTGAATAAGTGTGCCTCAGACCTCAAAGAGGAGTTAACAAAAAGCAGCTCACTGCAGAGGGACTACGAAGCTGCTGTCTCTCAGCAGAAGAAGGAAGCAGAAGGACTGGCCCGTCTGACTCAGGGGAACCAACACCTCGCCAATGAGAACAAAAGACTGCAAAGTGAACTGGAGGCTGCTCTCAATAAACAGCACATTGAAGAGAAGAAGCTTCAAGGTGACAGAGGAGCTTCCAGCAGACTGGAGGAGGCCCTTAGGAAGGAGGAGGCTCGTTTCTCCAGAGCTTCAAAGACGATCCAGAGTCAAGAGATAGAGCTGTCTGAGAAGACCCTGGGTTTGGACGGGCTGTGGAGGGACTACGAGGCTGCTGTCTCTCAGCGGAAGAAGGATGCAGAAGAACTGGCCCGTCTGACTCAGGGGAACCAACACCTCGCCTATGAGAGCAAAAGACTGCAAATTGAACTGGAGGCTACTCTCAATAAACAGCACATTGAAGAGAAGAGGCTTCAAGGTGACAGAAGAGCTTGCAGGAGACTGGAGGAGGCCCTTAAGAAGGAGGAGTCTCGTTTCTCCAGAGCCTCAGAGAAGATCCAGAGCCAAGAGAAAGAGCTGTCTGAGAAGACCCTGGGTTTGGAGGGACTGCAGAGGGAATATGAGGCTGCTGTCTCTCAGCGGAAGAAGGAAGCAGAAGAACTGGCCCGTCTGACTCAGGGGAACCAACACCTCGCCTATGAGAACAAAAGACTGCAAAGTGAACTGGAGGCTACTCTCAATAAACAGCACATTGAAGAGAAACAGTTAGAAAACAACGAGATTGCGAACTTTGATGAGAGAGACTCAGAAATCGAAGATATTCTTGAGTTTGTTGACGAGGTGGAGGAAGATATTAAGGAGCAGTCCTCCATCTCCAGCAACAGAGAAAACTACAGCGACACTTCCTTTGCTGATGTAAGAATTCAATTCAGTGACACACATGTCTACAAGTACACTCGTGAAAACTTTAAAAAAGCTAATACTCAACGCTTTAGTTTCTTAACTAAAGTTTTTCCCAAAAATAAATCAAAATAGTAAATCATCTTTAATGCAATTGATCACAGGATACTTTTTCACACCGATTGATGCAGAGTTAACTCCACTTCTGTTTTCTTAATAAAAATCACTGCACATAGACAACACAATAATAATTGTTTTTTGTTTCACAGACAGACGACGACATTAAAGAATTTCCTGACCTAGACCTATGCCAGATAGAGTCAGAAAATGAAGAGATTTTGGACTTCAATGATGAGAAACAGTCGGAAGTTGAGGAGGATCAAGAGTTTGTGTACTCGGTGGATGAAGACTTCGAAGATTCATTGGACCTTCATGATGAGGAAGAGTCCGAAATTAAAGAAATGTCTGACCTAGTTGAGACAGAGTCAGAAATGGAAGAGATTTCTGAATTTGCATCAGAGACAGAGTCTGAAAATGAAGAGATTTTGGACTTGAATGATGAGAAACATTCTGAAATCAATGAGATTGCGAACTTTGATGATGAGAAACATTCCGAAATCAACGAGATTGCGAACTTTGATAATGAGAAACAGTCCGAAATCACAGAGATTGCGAACTTTGATGGTGAGAAACAGTCCGAAATCACCGAGATTGCGAACTTTGATGGTGAGAAACAGTCCGAAATCACCGAGATTGCGAACTTTGATGGTGAGAAACAGTCCGAAATCACCGAGATTGCGAACTTTGATGATGAGAAACAGTCCGAAATCAACGAGATTGCGAACTTTGATGGTGAGAAAATGTCAGAAGTTGAGGAGGATCAAGAGTTTGTGTACTCGACGGATGAAGACTTCGAAGATTCATTGGACCTTCATGATGAGGAAGAGTCCGAATTTAAAGAAATGTCGGAACTAGATGAGACAGAGTCAGAAATGGAAGACATATCCGAATTTGCATCAGAGACAGAGTCTGAAAATGAAGAGATTTTGGACTTGAATGATGAGAAACATTCTGAAATCAACGAGATTGCGAATTTTGATGGTGAGAAACAGTCCGAAATCAATGAGATTGCGAACTTTGATGATGGGAAACATTCTGAAATCAACGAGATTGCGAATTTTGATGGTGAGAAACAGTCCGAAATCAATGAGATTGCGAACTTTGATGGTGAGAAACAGTCCGAAAACAACGAGATTGCGACCTTTGATGATGAGAAACAGTCCGAAATCAACGAGATTGCGAACTTGGATGGTGAGAAACAGTCCGAAATCAACGAGATTGCGAACTTGGATGGTGAGAAACAGTCCGAAATCAACGAGATTGCGAACTTGGATGATGGGAAACAGTCCGAAATCAATGAGATTGCGAACTTTGATGGTGAGAAACAGTCCGAAAACAACCAGATTGCGACCTTTGATGATGGGAAACAGTCCAAAATCAATGAGATTGCGAACTTTGATGGTGAGAAACAGTCTGAAATCAACGAGATTGCGAACTTTGATGATGAGAAACAGTCTGAAATCAACGAGATTGCGAACTTTGATGGTGAGAAACAGTCCGAAATCAACAAGATTGCGAACTTTGATGGTGAGAAAATGTCAGAAGTTGAGGAGGATCAAGAGTTTGTGTACTCGACGGATGAAGACTTCGAAGATTCATTGGACCTTCATGATGAGGAAGAGTCCGAAATTAAAGAAATGTCTGACCTAGATGAGTCAGAGTCAGAAATGGAAGAGATTTCCGAATTTGCATCAGAGACAGAGTCTGAAAATGAAGAGATTTTGGACTTGAATGATGAGAAACAGTCAGAAATCAACGAGATTGCGAACTTTGATGGTGAGAAACAGTCCGAAATCAACAAGATTAAGACCTTTGATGATGAGAAACAGTCCGAAATCAATGAGATTAAGACCTTTGATGATGAGAAACAGTCCGAAATCAACGAGATTAAGTCCTTTGATGATGAGAAACAGTCTGAAATCAACGAGATTGCGAACTTTGATGGTGAGGAACAGTCTGAGATCAACGAGATTGCGAACTTTGATGGTGAGGAACAGTCTGAGATCAATGAGATTGCGAACTTTGATGGTTTGGAACAGTCCGAAATCAATGAGATTGCGAACTTTGATGGTGAGGAACAGTCTGAGATCAACGAGATTGCGAACTTTGATGGTGAGAAAATGTCAGAAGTTGAGGAGGATCAAGAGTTTGTGTACTCGACGGATGAAGACTTCGAAGATTCATTGGACCTTCATGACGAGGAAGAGTCCGAAATTAAAGAAATGTCTGACCTAGATGAGACAGAGTCAGAAAACGAAGAGATTTTGGACTTTGATGATCAGAAACAGTCCGAAATCAACGAGATTGCGAACTCTGATGAGACAGAGTCAGAAACCGAAGAGCTCCTTGAGTTTGCTGAGGAAGATATTAAGGAGCAGACCTCCATCTCCAGCCACAGAGAAAACTACAGCGACCCTTCTTTTGCTGAGGTAAGAATTCAATTCAGTGGCACACATGTCTACACTTACACTCATGAAAACTGTAAAAAAGCTAATACTCTACACTTCTGTTTTCTTAATAAAAAACACTGCACATAGACAACACAATAATACTTTTTTATGTTTCACAGACAGAGGATTCTGAAAGATCTGAGGGATCTGACGAATCATCTGGCCTTCAGGAAGCCCTGGGTGAGGAGAGAAAAGCCAAAGCTGCTCTTGAAGGGGCTTTGATGAAGGAGAAAACATCGACAGCTCAGCACAAAGCAGCCCTGAAGGACGAGCAAAAAGAAAAAGACGCTCTTGCAAAGGCTCTGAAGTATGAGCGCGATGAAAATAATTCCCTTCGTGATAGAATAAAGCTCATAAACGCTGCTCTGAAACAGTCACACAAAGAGCCGCAGCGTGGTACAACAAAGCTGAAAAACATAATCACTATAATGACTTCTGAGCTTGAAGAGGACAAGAAGGTGATTGAGAAGCTCCAGATAGATCATCATGCATCCTCCAGCCAGCACCAAAGAGAAATCTCAGAGCTGATTCTGTTGAATACTGCCTCAGTGACAGCCATAAAGGACCGCCTCACTGAGCTGCAGGAGGAAAGTCTGAAAAAAGACGAAGACATTGAATCCCTGCACTCAAATGTCCAGAATCTCCAAAGCGACATTGTAGCCAAGGTCAGCTTTGTTACCTCACTACAGGAGAGAGTGAATAAGTGTGCCTCAGACCTCAAAGAGGAGTTAACAAAAAGCAGCTCACTGCAGAGGGACTACGAAGCTGCTGTCTCTCAGCAGAAGAAGGAAGCAGAAGAACTGGCCCGTCTGACTCAGGGGAACCAACACCTCGCCAATGAGAACAAAAGACTGCAAAGTGAACTGGAGGCTGCTCTCAATAAACAGCACATTGAACAGAAGAAGCTTCAAGGTGACAGAGGAGCTTCCAGCAGACTGGAGGAGGCCCTTAGGAAGGAGGAGGCTCGTTTCTCCAGAGCCTCAAAGACGATCCAGAGTCAAGAGATAGAGCTGTCTGAGAAGACCCTGGCTTTGGAAAAGAGTCTGACAGTTGAGAAACTCCTAAAGTCGTCTCTAAAAAGTGAGAAGAAGCGATTTGAGAGGATGGTGGGAAAGCAGGCGTCAGCTGGACCTATTTCAATCCTCACTCAACAACTGAGAGAAGCATCTGCGTACGACATGAAGACATTAAGAATGGAAAATGATGACATCAGCGCTAAATTCCTTGACCTGGAGAGAGAATATGACAGAGAAAGATTTGAACTCCGCGCTCTCTCTGCGGGCCATGAAGAGATGCTTTTAAGGAAAAATGATAGCATTTCTGACAATCAGTTTACCATCACTAATCTACAGTGCATTGTAAATGAGTTAAAAGCCAAGGAGTCAAAGATGAAGATGAAACAGGCCAATCTCGAAGAAGCCCTTAGACACGAAAAGACAAGAAACTCTGAGCTGCACCATACTGTTGATCAGATCTCCTCCAGTTTGGAAAAAGAAAGGACCAGGTGTGAGGAGCACCGCGTCGAGCTTCAAGAAGCTTTGAAGAAGCAGATCACAACTCTGGAGGAATACAACAAATGTACCTTGTCTCTGCTGAAGGCTCAGGAAACCTTCCCCAGGCTTCAGGAAAAACAACGTGCAGAGACAAACTACAACTTTGGAAACATCAGTGACACCGAGTTCAGGCTCAGGGAGCAGAAATATTCCCTGGATGAGAGCAATAAGGCGCTTCACCACCTGCAGCAGGAGTACACCAATCTGGGTAGGAGGCACTGCGACATCAACGCTGAGTATCGTGAGCTGCTCAAGATTCACACTGCCCTCCAAGTCAGACATGAGAGGCCCAGCAATGCTCAAGGAAACCCACGCCCAGACTTCAGTCCATATCTCTTCCAGTCAAATTGTACAGCGGACTAGAAAATTATCCTCCAAGGACATTTTCAGTGTGCGACTGGCACCTACGCAAATATGTTTTTTTGTTATAATTTTGACTATGTACTTTAAAAAAAATGTATTATCTGTTTTTATTTTCACACAACATCTGTTGCACGTCACGAGCACCAGGAGGTTGTGGGGCAGCAATGGGGCGTAGTAATCGATTTATGTTTGTAAACAGTTTTCTTGGTTGGTATTGTTAGTCGTTGATTATGGTTGAATAGTATTGAGCTTTATGCTGTGTATGTTATTTATTATATGTAATTTATTATTTGTAGTCTTGTCTTTTATCTATGTAATGTATTGTCTTTTATCTGGACGCTGAGTCTGTAATTACGTTTTTTGTTGTTGATTGATTGTATGTTATATTTTCACGTTTATCAATTTTCTTTAATCAATAAATGTTGAGTCATCAACCATTTAAATTTCAAGAATTTGTGATGGATGTTTTTCTGAAAGTGGCATAGTGCAACAACATTTGCTGCCCAGTGTTCAAATTAATAATTGTGTACCAGACTAAGAAGACATTTTAATACAAATATCGGTAGAATTCAGCCTTCAGTGAGCAAATCTCCACATCCACATTTCTGAGGAATATATTTTACTTTTTACTCCACGACATTTACTTAAGCACTCACAGTTACTAGTTACTTTGCACATATAAAATACCGGATATGCTGATATGGTATATTGCAGCACTGCACCAGTAATCTACACAGTATTTGTAGTATCTACATTTGGTCCACGTTGTCAAACTACAATGCTTGAATGCTCTTACTGTACATTTATAAAAACAGGATAACATAATTACCATAATATAATACTGTGAACCTATCCATTCTGCATAAAGACTACTTTTACTTTTAATACTTGGAGTACATTTAGCAAAATTCTTTGCTATTTAGTACTTTTACAAGGGACTTTTTAAGTCTTCTATTTTTAACTAATCAAACCAAAGAGAAAATTATGGTAACACTTTATATTAAGGTACACAAATTAATCATCAACTAGTTGTTAATTAACATGCATATTAGCAGTATATGGGCTCTTATAAAACGCTTATTAATGCCTTATTCTACATGGCCATATTCTACAAGTAATAAGCCATTAGTTGAGAGTTTTTCCTCAATAACCCTCTAATTAATGCTTATTTATTGCAAGTAAGGAAGTTGTTGTACATGAGTTTTGGTCTTAATATGCGTTGCTCAATATGGGCCTAATAAGGCAATAGTACCACCAGAATAGTAATTCTCCCATAATAACACTTAAGAAATATGATTATTCCTATATAACAAGACATGAAACTGTAAGTGTTAATTGTGTCTAAATAACAAAACATTTGGTATTTCTATCTAAAAGTATGTTTTGGGGTATATTAATTACTCGTTATTAACAGTTAATTAAAAACTGTACATAATTGCTATTTTACACATCCCTTTCAAGATTTCAAGATGTTCTAAGATTTATTGACATATCATATACACAACTACAGTGTAGTTATGCAATGAATGAAAAGCTTGGGTCAAAGGTTCCTCAACAGTGCATTACAAGACATCTATCAATATGTGTGTATACCTCCACAATTAAACTGTCAAATTCTGCACATTTCTTATACTATCTACATACATAAGAGTACAATTAACGTGTATAATATCAGTTAAAGTAAGTGCTTCAACATAGTTAACATTGCAGGAAAGCAATATATTAAACGTTAAGTACTTTGTCAGGCTTAATATTTATCTGTAGATAGATACCCCCAAAGCTTTTTTCTTATTTGAAAGAATACCTCAATCAATCAATCAATGTTTATTTATATAGCCCAATATCACAAATATTACATTTGTCTCAGTGGACTTCACAGTTTGTACAGAATATCAGTATGACAATACGACACCCTCTGTCCTTAGACCCTCACATCGTACAAGGATAAACCTCCGGAGCAAACCCACAGTTTAAAGGGGAACATGGGAGAAACCTCAGGGAGAGCAACAGAGGAGGGATCCCTCTCCTAAGACGGGCAGACGTGCAATAGATGCCGTGTGTAAACCTTAACCTAAAGTTTTCTTTAATGTGTTAATGAAGGTTAATTAGTTTGTCTGTTTTGCACATCCTCATATTAATATATTTGTACATCCAGCACTAAACTGTTTTATTGCAGAGATCTCTTACAGTATCTTCTTGATTTTTTATATTCTATATTTCTATCATAGACCTTCTACTTTCCCCCTATGAAAGTATGTACTCTTAAAAATGTTTTCATCAAATAACATTATTCAACAAAAATGACATTATTCAACACAAATAATTCAATAACTTGCTTTAACCACTAGGGGTGCACACAAGGTACACAAAGCATACTAATAATAACTTTGTATTATTAGTGTAGGACACTTACAGTATGTATGTATAACATCTGAAGATGTGTAGTTTTATTCATTTTGTTTACATAATTGTACAGGGTATTGCTATACTATTTAACATGTTTTACTTCTACACATTAATATCTGATTTGCAAAAACATCACAGACTGAAAGGTATATCCGTCATTTAATGGTAAGCTATTGAAATTGTGATTCCATAGATGTGTCTCCCATCACCCAAATCCCCTAACTATTCTCTCAACTCAGTATTTACATTCTTATATTCAAAGAAAATCAGTAATATCTTTAAACACTACAAATCCTTTTCTATCAGCTGTGCACCATTATGGTGTAAATATAACCTATCTACCAATTGGATCAAATATAAAAGTCAGCCGAATTACTATTGATACTGCCAGGAGACGTATTTTGTGAAAAGAAATGTAAGATGGTATTTAATTGTTGATGTAATGATCCACGTCACATATTCAGTTTTGGTGGCAGAACTTCAAGTTTGTCCAGAAGTCTTCTCATCAGGGCTCTATAAATAAAGAACTACGGCAGATGTGTAGTATTTAATGCAGCCGAACCGTGTATTACAATGCAGTTATGTGATGACTTCCAAAGAGAAAAGCAAGAACACTCGGAATAAAGTTTTTTTTTTTTTTTTTAAATGTTTTCGGATATCATATCTCATTAACATCATATCCCAACATGCATTGCGGCTAAAACATCCAATCAACGAGCTTCAAGCTGAGGATCTTGGGTAATCAGTTCAGTGGGTTTGTGGCATGGGTTGCGGTCGGATAATCAAAAAATCAGCTCCTATCGTCTATTCCTTGACCTCTGAGTGAAACGTCACGGGGTTAAGAGATAGTCGATAGGAGAATTCAAAAGGATTTAGGAGAAGATACTTTAGAGAATCCGACTGCACTTTCACTATCTGACGTGTTTACGATGCGCCAGTGGACGTCATAAATGTGCGCCTGCTGCTGTTTGGAAACTATGGAAACTAGTTTTCTATACAGCGGACTACAACATGGATGTATAATAAGAACGAGGGACTACTGTAAACTCATCTAGAGACTCTGCACCGTGCTCTGATGGTGTTGCTTTAGTTTATGCTTTATGAACGTGGACAACAGAGAAACATATTCTTCATGACCAAAGTTGGAATTGAAATAAAAAAGGAAAGTGAAACGTATGCTCGTTTATATTTCTCTTTTTTATTATAATACTGATGAACGTTCAAAACATAGCACTTTGGCAAGTTACCACATACGTTTTAAAATGCTTAATAAGCACCGTAACTTTCATGATATCATTTCTCGGTCATAATCGGTTGTTTCCGTGAACGGCCGACTGTTGTGTGACGGCAAATGCTGCGGCTGCAAGGCATTGTGGGGCAGCATTTTCTCCTCTCCTTTCGTCAAGGGAGGTCCAGTGGTTCCTAAGCTAAAGGAGGTTATAAATGAAGTTTGAAACCTCCTTTCCTCTCATTTAGAGAATTCGAATGGCACTTTTCATGGCTGCCACTGAGGGACTTCCGGGTCATTTCACTCGGTTAGGAAGGTTCCTAAGCTAATTGGACTATTCGACTGCAGCCATGGTTAGTGATGTGTATCGCTCAAAATGTCCCTTATAGGCCTACGTCTGTTTCCGGTGACTTTATTTACGGCTAAAAAGCATGCTAAAAAGTCCAAGATTATAGAATTAAAGGAATACATAAAAACAAATAATTGTGTGTTATTGTTGAGTAAATAACAGCGTGTTATTTAGAAAAGAATAATAAATTAGATGGAAAAAAAGATTTTAAAAAATACAGATTTCAGTATTTTGAGGCTCTAAGCCCCATTTCTTTTCCCCATAGATGACAAAAAAATAATTACGCTGCGTTGTCAGTACACTTGTCCCTTTTTGTGATTGGTCAAATGTACCCTTTCACGTGAATGCACTCTCAGCTGGAAAAAGAAACCCTGGCTTGATCTACTGAGTTGATAACCAGCGTCGTAGGACCGCTTAGCGAGATCTCGTTTGTTAGGGTTAGTTAAGATAACTCAAACATATCCAAGGTCTGTTTAACTGGCTTGGTAGTGCACAGGGCACAGGTGGCTGCATAGCAGCGCTTATGTCAAAGACCCAAACATTATACATTATATTTTTATTTTACCAGGATGCAGTGACACAAATATTTGGGAAGGCTTAGCCTTCCCTAGCCTACAGTACCCGCCGCCCCTGGTTAGAAGTCATTATGGAACATGTTGTGCATCGGCAGCATAAATACATCCAAAAACTGCGGATGAGGCTAAATAACCTTACAGACTTTTTCACATATTTAAATGAAAATGTAGTTAATTTTCTTCTATAACTAGAAGTGCATCAATGGTATTTTTGTGTTTCGCTTTTTTAACAGTGCTTTCTTGGACGGCCATCGGACGTGATTCAACAAACAGGCTCTATGGTCTTTGTTATGATAGTCCACATCAAGCTCCGTCCTCTACAGTGACACAAGTGCTTTTCTGAAAGAAATGTGAAGGGTTTAGCGCTCAGAAAAAAATATGAGTTTTTTAAGGCATCCTCATGCCACGGCACACGCCCACTAAGGAGAACCAACCCACTCTAAAAAACATCTGTCTAAAAACTAAAAACTATTCAGAGTTTTAAAACCTGAACAGTTCAACATTTAGCCCCCCTGCTCCTCTCCCAGTAACTGGTCATCTGTGGGATGCTGGTGGTGGTCGCAGCGATCACTCTTGAGAGGCTGCAGTCGCTCAGAGGATGCCTGGGGTCCACCATGAACATGGTGTTTTCAGGAGCGTTGGTGGGAGAAAGGCCATGGTGTTTCAGGCACATACCCAGGTAGGCGTCCTCGATGAAGATGGGTTTAATGTGAGGGGCGGTTGCCAGGATCTTGGCAGGCAGGTCCAGGGACATGACGTAGGCCATGCCCAGAGGATACGGCGGGTACTCCGGCTCAGCAATCACATATCTCGGCATGTAGAACTTGTTGAACGGGTTTCTCAAGACCGGACTGTGCCACCACACCAATCCTGTCATGTAGTTCTGTTTGGCCGTGCTGGGATCCAGTAACAGTTTAACCAAATTCTGGACGTGCAGCAACATATCGGCGTCAATCTTCATGACGTAGGAAAGCTTGTCGCAGCGCGCAACCAACCACTCCAGTGTCATCATTGTCTTGATGGTCAGATTTTGGTAGCTGTCCTTGAAGTTACTCTGGATCAGGTCCTTGTGCTGCATGTTTTCCTGTTGGAGCTTCTCCTGCTGCTGCTTGGCATCAGCTCCTGAAGGTAGGCCCAGTATGAAGAGAGTCTCGACCCGCTGACCCAGAACCAGTTTCTCACTTCCCCACGTCCTCCGGATGGTGTCCCGAGCTGCCACGCCCCCGGGGGCCACCGGGACCACCAGGAGCAGGTAAGGAGTCGTGGTTTTACACGTCGGGGTGTCGTCCATGATGAATTTGTAGTTTCCTGGGTAGGCCACGTAATACGGCCCGGGATCCTTCCATGCTGGTGCTGCCAGTGATGCTGGTGCTGGTGTGTCCCTGCTCTCAAAACCCCAGTCCGGGTCCAGATAGACGAGAAGTATTGTCACTGCTCCCACCATGCAGATGAAGATGTGTGCAAAGTGTCTGCTGCTGCTCTCCATTAAAACTACAAAGAGAAGAGACTCACATTATGACAGATAGCAGCACGTTCCTCTGTTCAGACAGCCACACAGAACACATCATGCTTTGACTCATTTTAGTTCAATATATATATATATGGGAGGCGTGTGGCGTTGGTGTTCGGATCAAGGGAGCAAAGGTTCACCCCAAATTGCTCTTGTGGGGATTGCCCACAGTATTGAGTATGTTAGTCGCTTTGGATAAAAGCGTCTAACAAGTAACATGTAATGTAATATTATGAAGTCAGAATTTAAACGGCACTTCCAAATCCTATAGAGTGGCGAAGTCGCGCCCATCTACTTCTGGTCCATGGGACCATATTTCGGAAAAATAATGTATTGAAGTCAATGGAGAGAGAAAACGTATCTTTCGATCCCGTTTGAATTGTGCCATGAATTACACATACGATGGTAGTCAATCTTAAAAAATAATTTCCATGTCAAAAAAGTCACAGTTTGTTGTAAAACTGTTGAAATATAAGACTATGAAAAATATGCAACTAGAAAGACTACAAATCCCAGAGTAAGTGAGTAAGTGATGTCACAATTGTTTTCTTCCACTAAGAGATAGCTAAGATCAGCGCCATATAGATATAATCTATCTATATGGCGCTGGCTAAGATAAGATAACTTTAACAAGATGCCTGTGTGCTTAGTACCATCAATCAATCAATCAATCAATCAATCAATGTTTATTTATATAGCGCAATATCACAAATGTTACATTTGTCTCAGTGGACTTCACAGTTTGTACAGAATATCAGTATGACAATACGACACCCTCTGTCCTTAGACCCTCACATCGTACAAGGAAAAACTTCCAGAGAAAACCCACAGTTTAAAGGGGAACATGGGAGAAACCTCAGGGAGAGCAACAGAGGAGGGATCCCTCTCCCAGGACGGACAGACGTGCAATAGATGCCGTGTGTAAATTGAAAAGATAATACATTTGCAACATAGGTAGTCCAAATGTTTGGAAATGCATGTGTGTATAATAGGAAGATGAATCCACGAGGATATCCAGCCACGACTCGCGATCCATGACACAGGACCGCAGCAACAGAATCATCCATGATTCCCGATCCCGGCGTATATAGACACCAGAAAAAAAAGATTTGGGGAAGCTGGGTTAATCGGAACATGAGAGTACATAGGTATAGACAGAGAGAAGGAAGAAGTAAGATGTCCCCCGACAAACTAAGCCTCAGCAAAACTAGGGGCTGAATCTAATCAGCCCTAACTATAAGCTTTATCAAAAAGGAAGGTCTTAAGCGCACTCTTAGAAACAGATAGGGTGTCTGCCGCCCGAACACAAACTGGAAGCTGATTCCACAAATGTGGAGCTTGATAAGAAAAGGCTCTGGCTCCCATTGTACTTTTAGAGACTCTAGCAACAACCGACAACCCTGCATTCTTGGAACGCAATGCCCTAGTAGGACAGTAGGGTATAATGAGTTCTTTAACCCTTTGGAGTCCTGGGCTAATTTGGCCGTTTTCGCATACTTTTGATTTGTCTTACTAAACCCCATTAAGAAATGTTTGGCATGTCAATGTTTGGTATCTTTTTTTTAAGGACAACCTCACCTATATAACCTGATAGTTATTTCTTTCATTTTGAGATACTATATGAACATTTTGGACCTAAAATCACAAAAAAAACGTAAAAACTGATTTTGAAAATGATATTATTTTTCATATAGGTAACACAAACATACACAACGAAACCATTTGAAAGCTGGAAATAGATGCATGGAATGTCACTATCATAATGTGAAAGTTTGATTGAGGTAGCATGAACCTATATACGCATTTTATGAACAAATAGCAGGTGTATCCATAGGCTTTTTTTCCTCATTTCTCAAGTTCTGTCAACAGTGACACAGTAGGCACAACAAAACATTTAAAAGCTTAAATAATGTACATGGGATTTCATTCTGCTAAGGCAAAAGTGTTATTATAAATATAATACAAACATATATATACACATTATGAACAAAAATCAGTTTTTTCTGTCTTTATCTGTGCCACGCTTCAAAGTAGTTTATGTCAACTACGACACAGAGGGCAACATCACAGGCTCCTCCTCCTCCTCCTCCATGTCAAAAAACAAGCTCATAGCTTGACTCACGTTCAGAGTTCTCTTCATCATAGTTGAATCTTCTAAACTCTAAATCTATCTAACTATATTTAAATTCTCAATGTTTGTCTGTCACTTTACTTCAATCGCAGTCTCCCCCGTCTCTCTTTGTCTCCCGCCGCCTGTCTTCGTACAGTATATCTTCGTCTCTCTCCATTTCCCGCCGTCTCTTTTCGTCTTGCTTCGTATCACTCCGTTTACCTCACACCCTCCTTGGTAAATACATCCTGTTGAGCAGAATCTACAGTTTCCAGTATTTTCCGTTTCGTAAAATGATAAAATACGGCGAAGATATTCAAATGTGTGCTTCCATTATTCATACTTTTGAAATATATTTGTATTAACTTTATATCATCGTATCTCCGTGTTTATTGGGTCTTTTTGCATGAAACAAAGACTGGCATATAGTTTCAAGCCAGTACTTTCGACAGATATACACATATATGTACATCCTGTTGAGCAGGATCTACAGTTTCCAGTATTTTCCGTTTCGTAAAATGATCAAATGCACCACCACACGCATGTATTTATATACCACCATGTGTATTTATCAGTGATGCAAACACAGGTATGGTGAAAAAAGAGAGAACTATTCGAAGCAGGAAAAAAACAGCGTAATATACCATCTGACAAAGGCCTGTGCTATAATGCTTCGATTAACTGGCTATTCTTTATAATATACTCAGATCAATAGGAGACAGAGATGTTAAGTTATAAATCAAGGGGTTTTATTATTATTTACAACAGGGGTGGGGAACCTTTTTCCTTTCAATTTTTACAACATCACACGAGGGCCGTACAAATGATTGAACTCAACCTCTGCTTAAAAAAACTAAAATCACAGCCCATTCATTTCGCCTTTCTTTCATGCTGTGCAAAGAAAAAGCAACCTCTTAATCCAGAGATCTCACTATGACTCGCGTATGCATTCACGCGCACGGTGTGGCATAACCACCCAAACAGAAAGATATGGACACAAGATGTGTGCAAATATATTTAGTATCCTATCCATGTGAACATGATTTAAGTGGGGGGGACCTAACCTCCTCTAGGGGGGTCCGGGGGCATGCTCCCCCGGGAAGATTTGCACTTTGGTGCACTTTGAGAGCAACATGAGGAGATCTATGGATACATTTTTCAACACCCATTTGAAACAGAACTGGAAGCAATTTTTTCTTTTTGGGTATTTTACAAATCACTCCCCTTTTATTCTTGTTATTTTTAACAACTTTTTTGTTACTGTCATATCGTATTTTATACCTGTTTTTAATTTAGTCTCTAATGTCTCATTAATAACTATAATGATCATATCAAGGTGTGCCTTAGCTCTCTTCCACCTGGTTGTAGAAAAGCTCTTTAAATTTATTAGCATAGCTAGCTAACCAGATGCTAAAAACAATAGATCGCCACTGTGCTTACAACTAAAGACACAGCCACGCAAACACTGCGGCATGTGTACGGCTCCTTATGGGCACTGCAATATTTGAAGAACTGGAGCAGCACTACACTCCTTTCAGACGAGACATAACCACATGAAGACACGTTACGCTCGTGTTGTGTTCATGGAACCTGTCCTTGGCCAGGAAAAACAGGCACTCGCTTGTTTAATTATTTTGCGATCTAGATTTCTTCTTCTTTTTTGAAGTTGTCCGTCAGTCGGACGGACGGACCCCCCCCCCCCGCCCCCCCCAAAACGAAAACTCTTCGGTTCTCCACGAATTACACAAGTCACCCAAATCAGCGTTAAAAAAGCGACTAATTTGCATCACTGATTTATATACTACGACTGTGTGTATTTATATACCACCATGTGTATTTATTAGGGCCGGGACTCGATTAAAAAAAATAATCTAATTAATTAGAGGCTTTGTAATTAATTAATCAAAATTAATCGCATTTTTAATCACATATAAATATTTGACCTGAGAACAGTGAGAAGCAATTTTTTTCACATGGATTTTAGTATACCATTGAATAATGACTGAATACATAAGCTTAAGCAACAAAACATTGTTTATTTTGTTCAAGGTGGTCCTTAACAAAGACCAACAGAAAAGTGCAATTTTTGCCATAAAGTGTAGCAATAGCATATTTAGGAATATAGTACATTTCAGAGATTCAGGTAGCCTATAGGTAGGTAGACCTTCTGTAAACTATAACACTTAGTTTTTTAAGTAAAACACAATACTTTCAAGTACATTCAGAACATTGGAAACCCTGACTATTAGAAAACATCTCTCTGTTGCTTCAGAGGCCATAACAGACTTTGTTGATTTACCAACAGTTGATTTAAAAAATCTAATACATTTCAGACCAACTCTCTCAATAACCTTGGCCGAAACAATAAACAGTTCAACATAAAGTGCCAGTTGCACCAACAACATAATAAATAGTTCAACATAAAGTGTACTGTACCATTTAAAATTAAAATTAAAAAGTGCCAGTGATTGACCTCAATCCCTCCTATTCTTCCAATATCCTGATGAAAAATAAAATCTCTCTGTTGCATAGGCCACTCTGTTTGATCAACGCGAATTGGGTGTGGGTCCTTGTACTCCGAGTCGGGCTAACGTCCACGCTAGCTTCCATGCTAGCTGCTATAGGTTTTGCATTGAGGTGATACTTGAGGCTTGATGTGCTGCGGTGATATGCAAATTCCTTTTTGCATAATTTGCAAACAACCGTGCTCTTATTGACGCTTCCATCCGTCCGTTTTTTAAAACAAAATGTCCCATCCACGGGGCCAACCAAAGCGGTCTCATCAGCTTCTTCATTCGACTATTGTTCACTGTGGTTTGTTGTTGTCTGAAGTCGTTAGTTGAATGAACGTTAGTTGGTGCTCCAGTATAATCGGTACCCCTGAAACTCATCCAGTGAGAAACGTTCCGCGGTACAAAAATAAGTGCGATTAAAATGCGTTAATTTTTTTAACGCGTTAATTTTTGTGTAATTAATTAATCTTAATTAACGCGTTAAAGTCCCGGCCCTAATATATATACATATATATATATATACATACAGTGCAATCATAGTGCAATAAGCTTCTTAGTGCAATAAGAAGCTACAGGGACGTTAATCTAACGTCGGTAATATTAACTTTATTTAATACAACATTTACGGTACAAGATTTAATCATACAGCCCATGTAGTATGATAATAAATTACAGCAAACATGTGCAATATATCCATTATTACAGCTCCGTGGGATGGCAGTAAGACGATATGGGTCCATTCTTATTGTGCATTTATGGGTAAAGATAAACGCAACTCACATTGGTTTCTCAAACAGCATCTCTGTAAACTACGTGTATTCACTGAATTTCACGCTCCAGCCCCCACCCTCCCTGTGAGCACAATGTGCTCTGATTGGTCGGGACACGTAACATGAACGTGCCGGGCGGCGCGGTCCCGTGGGTTAGATGCGCGTTCATAATACAGAGGGAAATAACTCTCAGAATAACGTTATTAGCACATTATTACAACTTGAGGAACGAATGTTTTTAATAAGGGCTATACAAGTGTTCATTCTGGGTAGTTTATTTAGTTTAAAAAAAATTATCCAACGATTTACAGACCACTCTTTCCCCATGTAAATCAATGGGAAATAGTGTTTCCGGGCCTGGCAACCAAACGGAAGTGTAGTACCGCCGTTTGGCCACCACGAATATTTTCATCTGAGTCCGGCGCACTTCCTGGGGGCTTGATTGAGGCCCATTCCCAAACCGCCCCCTACACCCTACCCCTCCGTTTGCGCGTTCACGGGGAGGGTCCGCCATATTGAGGGCTGTTCCAAACCAACGAGTGTGGAGCGGTGTGGAGGGGGAGTGGGCTATCAATCCCTCAAACGAGTCTGCAGCGGTGCTGACTTGAGACCGGTCTCTACCTGACCGGAGTCACGCTGTGTGTGTCCGTCATGAAACACGCTGTTTACAAGTAGTTCCAGCAAACATCCACTGATAAACTGCAATGTTAACAACCTCTTGATAACCTCATGTTTTTAATTTAGGATCATACCTGTGTTTAGTCTAGAACAAGGTAAATATGTGTATTTTATTAGACTGTTGCAAAAACTAAGAAGCTTATAAACATCAGGTTTAAAATTAAAAGAGCTTTACAAAAAAGTAACACAATGAAATATGTTTGGAGTTTTATTTGAGTTATTAATTTACATTTTTTGTCTAAGAAATGCTGATTTGAAACCGTTGTTACATACAGTTACGGCATTTCCTGTTTCTGCCGGACAGAGGGGAGTTTGTCCCAAAGCTTGCCGCTGTATTTACTCCCTCCATCTGACAGGAGGGAGCCTCGTTGAGCTGCGAGTGTGGCTACAGACGGAGTTCACTCTGTCACGGAGGGGTAGGGTCGAGGGAGTGGTTTGGGATTGGGCCTGAGACACAAGGTCTACTTTTCAAGAGAGACCTGTCAGTGGTAACACTACCACACAATATAGGGAGGGGGGCAGTGGATTCTCTGCCAGTCAGGTGAGGTATTACTATTTGACTAGTTATTGTAACAAATTACTTTTTTAAAGTAACCCTGCTTATTGGTGTTCTCAGTTGAATATATTTAGTGACAGTCAGTGGTGACTGGTCATTAGGCACAGCCCCACCTAGTGTCAGCAGAAAGTATTAAAAATAATGATTACCAAAAATATATATTTTAAGATCATGTTTATTATGTATATTGCTGTTGTAGTCTGTGTTCTTCTAATTAGTGTCTACAGTGCGTGCCTATTGAGCTGTTTAGAGCCATGTGGGACAAAACCCGATCATGCACCTCCCTCTCAATGTCTAAGTCAATGGTGACATGTAAAATCTACACTGCGCATGCTCTGAGTATTTTTCAATTGAATGTGTGTGGCAAAAAAATAATGACCATAAGGGCACTGAGCTGCCATCCCCACCATACGTCATCTCACATAATTCAGAGCTGATTGGCTGTAAGTATGTGTGCCGCGAAAAGTGTAGTGTATGAAGAGGAGACGAGAGAGGTGCAGTGACGGGTCCTAAAACCCCTCGACAAAAAAGCAATGAGATTTCTCCATAGGATTTTAGAAAATAGCTCCAAATAAGATCTGTGGGAAACGTACCTGTTAGATAAATGCAAGTTTTGTTCAGCCGGATAATATCTACATGTCTACCCTACTTTTATCATTTTCGAATCATAAATCTATCGAT
The DNA here is from genome assembly GCF_949606895.1 of Notothenia rossii. NCBI lineage: Eukaryota > Metazoa > Chordata > Actinopteri > Perciformes > Nototheniidae > Notothenia > Notothenia rossii. Next base: position 74,987,805 of record NC_136907.1, on the reverse strand, counting down.
TAGATTTATGATAGACTTTTGAAGATAAGGAGGAATTTTACAAAAAAGTAATAGAGATTTTTGTCCAGAAGGATAGGCAAATAGACTTCATCTTAAAGTCAAGAGAGGTTTCTCAATACTCAAATTTCCCCTCCTCGACTCCTCGACTCCTCGGTCCTCCGGTAGTGACCCGGAAATGAATTTCAGCGCGCCATGTTGAAGGACATCTCATTTTTCTAAATGCACTTCGAGGACCGAGCATCGAGCGTCGAGGAGGCTCTCTGGAGGAGCTATAACCGAGGAGACACTGATGGGTCCTCCATGGCTCCTCCACGGATGCATTTCCGGGAACGGTGGTGGCGTGACGCACGGCCGGACTTATCTCAGCCAATGACAGCTCTGCATGCATCCCCTGGATATTATTTTAGTAACTGCTTTCATCGCGACGAGATGTTTACAGTGAGAACAGCTGTGAGGTCTGTGCAGAAAGCAGAGCAGTGTGTATAATATCACTCAGTATAACAGGCGTACTCTCTTTATTTGCTTTAGTTTAGTAGATATCTACAAACAAAGAGTCGATATCTTTCTAAGACCATTTAGTGCTTCACATAATAAAATACACATTGGCTGTAGCCTGATTATGCTTTAGGAGCTGTAGGTGTGTGTGGTACAGTGTGTAGGTGTGTGTGTTGTACAGTGCGTAGATGCGGCGGACAGACGGGTCTCAGTTGGTTTGGTATCCTATGCTTACTTTAAATAATGGTAAATACAACTTTTGGCCCGTAATTTCAATTCCCCATTTCAGCGACCAGAGAGAGAGGGGGGGATATATCCAGTCTCTGATTGTGTTACGTTATTATGAGAGTGCTCTCATACTTGTTTGATTCTGAAATTGTACATTTATATAAATATGTGTGTGTATATGTCCGCATCTGTAGCCTGTTGTTATTGTCTCATTATACCGCACTGTGAATGAATTAAAGTACATAAGTGGTCATGAACACATCTGTCCATGAGACAGAGGGCTGCTGTGCCTCCTGTCATCATCGATGGACGTCTCTTTAAAATGACCGCTCAGAGGAGAGGAGTTCTCATTTCTCTAACCGCCTGCTGCTTCCCCTCCTCTCTCCTCGGTTCCCCTCCTCAGTCCTCCGCTCGCATCTCCTGTGGGCGGGACTAAGTATCGAGTATAGTATTTACTCTAGACTGTAAAAATATAATAGTTCAACTATTTCGAAACACTTTTCTTCTACTTATTGGTGTTTTTAGTTAAATATCTTGCCCTACAGTGGTGAAATGAACCAGTGAATGCACGGGTTAGCTGAAGCAGTTAGATAGAGGAAGCGCTTCCTGCTTCAGGCTGAGGGGCTGAGGGTGCTGCTCCATGCAACCCGTCCGAACAGCTCCAACACCGCTCCTCTCTCTCCACTTTCTCTCACCTGTAAGCGTATTTCCTCGTCTCTGTGAACCTGCTCCGGTTCTCCGGTGGCCGTCCTGCGAAGCTGACATCCGGGTACTCGAGACTCCTCTCCGCGTCACCTCCTGGTTCTTCGTCTGCCCCGCCCACACCTGGGTTGCAACGGCGATCTAGCCTGAAGCCACAGATATCTTCTGTCCTTTCTTCTTAGAGGAAGTACAGAAAAACGTAACTCTGGATTTGTTTTAATGTTTGAGGTGCAATTAACAACACAGCAGTTTTTTGGTATGTTAAAACAGCTGGCGAAATTACAGCCTCGCCTACTGATTTTAATTTAACTATATATCGAGCCCGATTCTCGATTTCAAATGTGTGCTCTAAAATGATATTTATAAATGACTATTATCATTATTATAAGCAAGACAATAAATGGTAAAGATATGTAGAAAAAATAAACGTATTTAAGATACGTTCACAAACGTCACGTGGGAGAAAAAATGTTTCAAGAAGATATGTAGAAAATAAACGTATTTGAGATACGTTCATAACAAACTTAACGTGGGAGAAAATACGTTTCCAAATAAACGTAATTGAGAATGCAGTTTAGTACTGTGGGAACGTATTTTTTAGGAGACAGGGTTGCTATATTCAATGTGTCAATTCACAGCACTGGGATCCTGTGAGTTGAACATATAGTAAAACTGATTAAACTTGGAGACCATTGCAGACTTCACTAGATTTAATAAAACAGGAATATGAGCAGGGCCGTGGGAAGTAGGGGTGCTGAGGGTGCTGCAGCACCCCCTGATGGAGGACAGGGAATCTGCACGTCCACAAGATTAAATGGAAATATCATACAAAAAAAAGAATTTTCAGCCCTGATGTAACAACATTCATAATTAAGTAAAGATAACACCCTTTTCACCCCGGTTACAGTTTCCATTTGCCCTGTACGATGAAAGTGGGGGATGTTGGCTTATCAGGCGCCCGCAGCTCACACACAGGACAGATATCAGCTGTCTGGACAGGACTGATAGCCAGACAGACTGAGAGGCTCAGTGAGGTAAAGGACTGAGTGTTTAGATAGTTCACTTTAGTCTAAGTTATCTCAGAGGGTTTCAAACGGTTTGTTAACAATTTATGTAAACAAATATTTCCAAGGCAACCTTTATAATTATTGGGATAAATAAAAACAGGTTTGAAATAATTCCAGTGCATACTATAGGACAGTAAACCAGAAATATTGTTTAAATCTGGAGAGATTAAAGAATATGCATAAATAAATAAATGTTAACTAGTAAAATAAGAAATAAATGAACAACAAAAATAAAATAAGTTACATTTACTTGTTATTGGCTGTGTTAGGTTATTGGTTATGTCCACATACTTATTTGATTATTAAAATGTAAACCAATCTTTTCGATATGGGTGTTTAGAGTTGTACCCCTTAGATCTAGTCTCTGGCAATTCAGCTGAAAGTGCACCAGATTGAAGCATTTTACTTTATAATGTTGAAAAAAAATCTTCCCCCCTGACCCCCCCTAGAGGATGTGATCCCCACAGCACCCCCCATTTGAAACATGTTCCCACGGCTATGAATATGAGAGAGACCTTCTGTGGGTCAAACCTGGTGGAAGAGTACAAGCCCTCAGAGCTGCTGAAGGTCATTTCAATAGCTTGTTGAGAAGCCTGCCAGACTTAGTGTCTTGGAGGTTCTGTGGCTTTTCTACGACTCCATCAAACTTTTCTCAGCCTTGGGCTACATCTGTCTTTTGACCTTTACGTCCCGCTCCAGGCGTCGGCCCGGTCCCTCTTCACTCATCAGTGTCAGTGAATCTAGTCCCCGATGTCATCATCCCTTACATGACTGATGGAGAGAAACAAGAGTGAGCCGCTCTATGAGGAACGCAAAGGAACAGCCTGTGGTGCACAATTACCTTGGAACTTCATTCAAGGCTATAAGAAATGTAATTTGGCGCAATAAATCTCTAGGAATTAAGAGAGTATGATGAGTCAATTTACTTTTTACACACGCCGGTGACAGAGGTAACATTTTCTTTACAATCTAGGTGTAGTAAGGTGAGAAAATGCACATAAAAAGTAAAGCAAAATCATCTAACCTGCTTTCTAAGTGGTGCACATTTCTCAATCACTTGCATAAACGAAACATTAAAGACTTTGGATTATCTTTCTCACGCACATATCCCCAACAGATATTTTAAACACCATTTCTAAATGACTCTTCACAAGATGATTTCATTGAAACTCCTCTCAATGACTCACTTTAAGTAGTTTAAAATAAACCTGGCTGCAGATCCACGCACTGACCTCCAATCCCAGCCCGACCTCTGCAAACAACCGTCTCCCCCGTTTCTCACCCTCTGCCCGGCCCCCTGAGCTCCGTCTTTTACCCTTAAACTGTCAAACACCTGCAGACCAATCCCTCTGTTTTCCACCTCAGGCAGCAAAACCAATCAGTGTCTCTGACAGTCGGCTGCAGAGCCTCTCCTCAACTTCCCAAACTCAGCTTGTATTTGCTACTCCCTGTGACCACCAACAGCTCGCTCATTGACCCTGTGAGAAAATCTCGGTGATGTTGTGATCCGTTTGTTTCCAAACTGCTCAAATCAGATCATAATCATCCTTGTTTGTGTTTCCAAATATAATATAAGATCGGATTAACTTTATTGATCCCAAATTGGCAGCATGTTAAAACAAGACATTGCAGAATTTTTTTTTAGAAAATAAACAAACAAAATAGAAACATCTCAAAATAGAAAATAAATCAGAACTAAAATGTTGAAAGTGAAAAATACAAATCTGTAGACTATATGTCAAATAAACACTATCAAGGATCAAATTACAGCTAACAACATTCAAAAGTATATTTATTCATATTAATTGTGAAAGGATTTTAGTCAGAATAAATCCCTGAGAGGATGTTATCTTTGCAATCGCAGCAAAACTACTAGAGTTTGTGAAGCTGTTGATTTCCTTTAGCAGCATGTTTCTCTGTTATCTTAAGTCTGTCAACTCGGTGGCATTTAGAAGTGTATCTAGTGTTCGAGTAGCAAAGCAATGTGTTGTGAGAACAAGCTGACCATGAGTTGAAAGTATGACAGCATCCATTTCTCTTTGAATAATTTCATCAACAATCCTCTCATTGAAGGGAAAGACAGTAATTCAGTTAAATCTCTGCCGGCTCTTTGCTAAATATTTGATTCATATTTACTTCTAAGAGAGTTTGTATTTAGATAATTAGTTCTATAATGAGTTATCAAGTGTCTGAAATGTTTTATGCCCTTAAATGAGGCCTACATCATCAACATTTTAATACAGTTTTTCAGAGATTGAAAAGATCACCATGTCCATTGACAGCTTCCCTTTCACCTATTTTCCATGCAGTGTTGTCCGTCTGAAGGAGATGTTTTAGACGTCTGAAGACATCTGATTACATTTCACATCATTGAGTGAAATGAGGAATAGCCAGAAGAAGAAAGACAGGAGTGCAAAAAAGATAAGTGCATGTATGAACTCTTGAACTTGACATTTTATGTCCTTGGGCGTGAAACAAAATGTCCACAAATTGGAGAAAAATGGGGAAAGTGGATGAGAAATGGATTCAAAGATACTTCAGTGAGATTTACGATTGTTTTACCTTGAGTGCCTTTCTCCTGCTCTCTAACACTTTTATTTCTCAACTTTCCTCATCTCTAAAACTTTTATTTTCCTCTCGTCTACAAGTCCCACTTAGTGGCCTCAGCCTTAATAATGTCTCCTGCCTCTCCCATGCTGAAAACATTAAACAACATTTTGCTAACTCTTCACCACTCTGTCCTGCCATCAGTTAACTTTCCAATTAATATGCATCCTGGGCTAATTATTCACAGGCATTGTGACCCAAACCATTAATATTCATTCACTTATTGTTCCCGTTTTTATAAATATTCATCATTTTTTAAGTCAAAGTAGAAGTACCAGAGTGTAGAAATACTCTTCTACTTTTATTTAAGTGCAAAATCTGAGACTTCAGTTCGTAAACCGACTGTGTTGCCAACATACACATTTGTTGGGTTTAAATAAATTGTATGAATAGCAAGAATGTGGTGGTAGTAATCGGACAGTGCGCGCATTTAACTCAAAAGTACACAGTATCAATCCATGAAGATATTGAGGGGCAATAGTCACCACATTTCATGTCATTGTTATCACATCGTTCAAGGATTGAGAATGCTGTCCTAAAGCCTCATATTGAGAGAACAAAATCTAACTGATGTTGAAAATTAAATTGCATCCATCACTTTCACAACCGCCTCAACATATTGTGTTTGTGGATCAGCAATATTTTGCCTTGGCTGTCTTTTTGTGAGATTTCTGTCATTAAGAATAAACCGCTGACTCAAAGTGACTGACCGTTTTTAATCTGGGGAAAACACGTTCACTCACCTCAACATTTTCTTTACACATGCTATATATATCCTGCAGAGATGGGAATGCTTTTTTTAAAACCCTAATTTCAACAGGGCCATATCTGCCCAGTGGGAAAATCAAACCATAGCTGTCAGCTCGGTGTGAACACAAACCAACAGGAAAAAGCTATCTCGGTTTTAAATGGATCCATTTGCAAAATACATTATTCATGTTTCCCCCGATAAGCACTAATATTTTTGTACCTGCTGCTATGTTTAATTCATTACTCCGAGACATTTCTCTTGCCTCCAAGCTGGGCGAATCGATTGTGAGATGTTGTGTTGTGTTATATTTCTCAGAAGTTGTTGTGTCCACTCAGACTGCATGCCCCGGATGGCAGTAATGATTCCTCCAGAATGAAAATAGACATTACTTTAGCAGCAAATATTTCTCTAGGGGTTACCAAATTGGCACGAATAGTTGGCTGCCTCAAGTGTCAGTTTGTGGTAAAACTTGTTATTTTCTACCTGACAGCCAAGTGTTTTTAGAAATGGCATCAGCCCTAATAAACCATCAACATTACCCAGACACTCCCTTCTTCCAGGTTTCTCAAAAGTGGGAGGAAAGTAGCTTCACTAAACTTTTATTTATGCCAAACAATTACTCTAATAAAAAGAAAAATGTGCAACATAGCTTCACAGGAATGAAAAGGGAGAGAAGATGGTTACATTTAGTTGAGGTTGATGTGAGTTTGGCGTCTGGGATTTCTTTGTGTGTTTTAATCTGCTTATATATCTGACCTATTTATGTGACAGATGGATTGTAAAATAAATGGTAAATGGACTGTAATTATATGGCGCTTCATCAGGTATTTTAGACCCCTCAAAGAGCTTTACATACTGTGAGTCATTCACCCTTTCCCACCTCATTCATAGAGCAGTACCACTTGCTCTAGGGAAGCTAACATGCAAACACACACACACACACACACACACACACACACACACACACACACACACACACACACACACACACACACACACACACACACACACACACACACACACACACACACACACACACACACACACACACACACACACACACACACACACACATGTAATAGATATAAGTCATGGTTGATGACCTTCCGGGTCTGTCCAGCAGAGGGCGCGTGTTGCTTGCCGCGGGTGCATAATACATAAGACTTGAAGCAAGCTAACATCGTCTCTGTTTCCTTTGTCTTATATTTTCCCCATATTAGGTGAGTTCATCCGTGAGAAACGTTATATATGTAGACTGACTGTGTATAATATTAATGTGAATAGTGATAGTTGTTAGAGGTATTTTTGGAGGGTTTCTCTAGGTTCTGTAATTGTTGTAGCTGTGTATGCTAGCTTTGCGAGCGCCGTTAGCTATGCTAGCGCAGCTAGCTATGATAGTGTAGTTTAGCTCCAAGAAGGGGAGTTTGGGTGTTAATTTGGATATGTATGTTTGTACTGTGCATTTAAAAAGTGACATCTTGTGTGTTAAATTGGATGTATGTTTGCAGCACTAATACATTGTTAGTGGTTGTTTTATATCAAGAATCCATGTTCTGTATTATACAGCGTGCTATGTGTACCATGTTGTTGGCGGGCATAATACATAAGACTTGAAGCAAGCTAACATCGTCTCTGTTTCCTTTGTCTTATATTTTCCCCATATTAGGGGCATAACATTTGGAGGCGCTGCTGGGAGATTTGATTTGAGGAGCATCCCTGAGTTGTTAGTGGAATCCTCTGATCAATCATCCCCTTAAACAACCCAGTCATCGGAGAAAGGAGCTTGGAAAGGCAGTCGAGGTCGTTTTCAGACAACGTTGGTAACCTGCATCCTGAAGTGTGAAAAGTCACCACTAGGGAGCAGCAAAAAAACCTAATTAAGTAAGATAAACCCTCATTTGCTATTTCTGCCCACTTCTCTGATACAATGGAGGCTGAATTGGAGAAGCTGCAGCTGGACATTACAGGTGCATTGTATACACTGACTGTAGAACAACTGATTAAAGTGTGCAATGAACTGGAGATTTCAGGACCGGATAATGTGCATGTGACTGGTAAATCTCGCAGTCAATTAATTTCTCATGTCACAGAGCATAATGAACGTGAAGAAATGGCCGAGCTAGAGGATGAAGGCATGTCCGAACTTCTTAATGTGCAGGATATCATAGACAAAGCCAAAATTACAACAAATGTACATGACAGTGTCAAAAGGGAAGATCTCCAGAAGGAGGTAGAGGCACTAAGGTTGTCATTACAAGAAAAAGAAAATGCAATGCATGACCTAATGAACACAAGCATGAACCACCCTGCCGGGTTCAGCCCCCCAGAAAGAAATCTGGCCCAAGTACTCCCCAGTAGTTCTATGTGGCGCAAAGATCTTAAGATCGCAGGCCAAATAGGCGAGCCAGGAGAAAAAGATAGGCTCACATTTTCTAGTCTGGCCAGACAAATTGAAAATGGCTTTAGTAAGGGCTACCCAGAGTCAGAGATCATTGATGCTGTAATCCGTGCCATCACACCAGGCCTGCAGTTACGGAGTTACCTTGAAGGGAAGGAAAACCTTACACTGCCTGCCCTTCGCCGAATTCTCAGGTCTCATTACCAGGAGAAAGGTGCCACAGAGTTATACAAACAACTCACCTCTGAGGTTCAGAGTAGTAAAGAAACGCCTCAAAACTTCCTGATTAGAACTATGGACATGAGACAGAAAATCCTGTTTGCTTCTCAAGAAGCCGAGTCAAACCTAAAATATGACCCAGCACTAGTCCAGAGTCTCTTCATGCATACTGTCCTGACTGGTCTACAGAATGACAATATTAAAAGTGACCTGCAGCCTCTCCTCATGCAGATAAGTACTTCGGATGAGCTGCTGCTGGAGAAAGTGAACATTGCGTACACCAATGAAAAAGAGAGACAGGATAAAAAGAAACTTGCTGCCCCATCACGAGTAACACATGTGAATACAGTCAAGTCCACTGAAGTTCCGGTGGAAATGAAAAGCACCAGCCAGCAAAACACAGTTACTCTGCCCACTGATCTGCTGTCAGAAATCAAAGGAATGCGCTCTGACATGGTGCTGTTGCAAGCCCTGAGAGCTGAGGTCTCCCAAATCAGAGAAACGATCCAAACGGCCACATCTGCACCCCCACAGCATCCCTCACCAAGCAGAGAACCAGCTAATATTTCCGCCCCTTATCCTGTGTTTTCACCCCAACAACCCTCTCCCTATAGGGCTGAATTCAATGCCAACAGCGTGTACCACCAGCAGCCACCAGCAGCAGTGCAGGAGTACCGACCGGCATTCCACCCGGCACGAGTAAGAGAAACGGCTCAGTTTCAACAAGGGTATGCTCCGCAGCGATACTACCCAGCACCACGCCCCCGACCTAGGTGTGTTTCCTGTACTCATGCAGGCGAAGAGTACTGTCAGCATTGCTTTAGGTGTGGAAGCAGTGAACATTTCAGAGCAGGTTGTAAGGCACAGAGGGTAGAGGGACCCACTAGGCGGAGCCCTTTAAACTAAGAGGGGTTGCTCCCATGGGACATGCAGCAACCGGCCACACAGATAAGTCCCAATCTTGTGCAAATTGCAATGAAGAGAAAAAGAGTAGGGAACTACAATACTGTTCAACTTGCAAAATTAAACTGTATTGTTCTAAAGAATGTCAGGAGAACCATTGGCCTGCACACAAAAGGCATTGTAAGACATACACATGTTCAGGTATTAAGAAAGCGACACAGTCACATGACAAATCCAAGCACAAACAAAATATTGCAAAAGAAAAAACAGCTACTGTGAGAGAGTTAGTAGGGAAAAAGTGCCTCATCAGGTGTTTCCTACACGAACAGAAAACTCAGGCCCTCTGGGATACAGGCTCACAAATTTGTGCTATAGATGAGGTATGGAAAGAAAGCCATCTAACTGATGTACCGCTAAGAGATGTAGCAGAGCTAATTGACCCTATAGACTCTTTACAAATTGAAGCGGCCAATGGTACAGAAATGCCATATGTTGGTTGGCTTGAAGTGTCCTTTAAACTTACTGCAAGTGATACCGAGTTGCTAATACCCATGCTAGTGCTAAAAGGTAACCAACAGCAGTGTCCCATTATTGGCTTTAATGTCATTGAGCACCTTGTGATAGCCAGTCAGCCAGGCCAGAAAAGACATGGGGATAAAGAGAAGCTTGTACAGGCAGTAAAAATTGCCTTTCCTCATCTTCGAAAAAACAAAGCAAAAGCCTTTATTAATGCTGTGAGTGTAGGACAGACATGTGACTATAACGTAAGAACAGCAAATGAGAGAGTTAGTGTGCCTAAACGTAACTCCATTCAACTCGAGTGTCGAGTACAGGCTCCATTTTTCAAAGAGGATAAAACTCTGGTTTTTGAGCCAAATGAGAACCCACAATGGCCTGAAGGATTAGAGTTTTGTGATACTCTTGTGTCCGTGAAGGCAGATACAGTCCCAATAATTATTGTTAGTGTGCAAAACACAACAAATCATGACATTACGATGGCAGCAAGAACTATTATTGGAACTGTACAGTCAGTCAGATCAGTATATCCTGCAAACATATTTAAAACAGACCAAAAACCTGCTACATCAATCCACCATGTCAACGCCCAGATCTCCAGTGAAAGCCCCCCTGTGCATGAGCAGTGGGATCCTCCTGTGGATTTGACTCACCTTGATGAACACCAGAGACAAATAGTCAGTCAGATGCTAAGAGAAGAATCAGACTCATTTTCCAAGTCTGATGACGACATAGGCTGTGTGGAAAACTTGCAAATGAAGATTTCACTACAAGATGCTGAGCCAGTGTCAAGAGCCTACCGCTCTGTTCCAAAACCCTTATACAAGGAGATGAAAGATTACTTACTGGACTTGATAGCACAAGGGTGGGTTGAAAAGTCCATGTCTTCCTACTCCTCTCCAATCGTCTGCGTAAGAAAAAAGGACGGAACTCTACGTTTATGTATTGACTACAGGGAGCTCAACAGGAAAACCCACTCAGATCGCCATCCCATCCCCAGAGTACAGGACATTATGGATAACCTGGGAGGAAACACACTCTTTTCACTGCTGGACCAGGGTAAGGCATACCACCAGGGTTTCATGGCCAAAGACAGTAGACACCTAACAGCCTTTGTGACCCCCTGGGGCCTTTATGAGTGGGAACGAATCCCGTTTGGACTCATGAATGCCCCTGCAGCATTCCAGCGCTGCATGGAAGAGTGCTTGGAGGGCTTAAGGGATGAAATATGTGTGCCATATCTTAGTGATGTTCTTGTGTTTAGCAGGACATTTGAGGATCATATCAATGCTGTCAGAAGGGTGCTGCAACGGCTGAGGGAGCATGGGATAAAACTAAAGCCCAGAAAGTGTGACCTGTTTAAAACACAAGTACGTTACCTTGGAAGAATTGTGTCTGCTGAGGGAAATAGAGTGGACCCTGCCGATACTGCTGCAGTAACGGCCCTGAAAAACAAACACCCAGGAACTATCGGTGAGTTAAGAGCAATAATGGGACTATTAAGTTATTACAGGCAGTATATCAAAGATTTTTCACGTATTGCCTGTCCCTTGTATGACCTGCTTAAAGCACCTACAGAAACTGAAATGCTGAAAAAAACGAAAACAAAAAGAAACAGTAGAGGAGTTTCATCCAACACACCCATCAAATGGACTGACATGCATCAGTTAATATTGGAACAGTTGATAGACTGTCTCTCGCAGCCTCCTGTTCTAGGTTTCCCAGAGTTTTCACAGCCATTTGTCCTCCATACCGATGCTTCCAACCAGGGATTGGGGGCAGTATTGTACCAAAAGCAAAATGGAAAGCTTCGTGTGATTGCTTATGGTTCACGTACTTTAACAACAGCAGAGAAAAATTACAATCTACACTCAGGCAAATTAGAGTTTCTTGCCCTCAAATGGGCAATCACAGAAAAATTCCGTGATTACCTATACTATGCACCATTCTTCACCGTCTACAGTGACAATAACCCACTTACATATGTACTGTCCACTGCCAAACTGAATGCAACAGGTTGTCGATGGGTAGCAGAACTGGCAGACTTCCATTTCATAATTAAATACCGTCCTGGTAAGGAAAACATTGATGCTGACAGTCTGTCCAGAATGCCTTTGGACGTGGAAGTATTCATGGATGAGTGTACAGAGGAAATGTCATATGATGTGATTGGAGCAGCTACACAAGCAGTGGAGCACCAGGATGAATCCAGTGTGTCATGGTCCATGGGTGTCTCATTAAGTTGTGCAGCATTAACTGTAGACGCATCCATCATTCCATTGACAATAGGACAGATCAAACATGACCAAAGAAATGATCCCAATGTTGGAGCAGTGATTCAGTACAAGCTGGCAGAAAAGAAGCCATCAGTCTCAGAACTCAAACAACTCAGTTCACAAATCTTATGTCTGCTAAGAGAGTGGGACAAGTTGGAGATGAATGAGAGTGGAGTGTTGTACAGGAAAACTTCAAACAGAACACAGCTTGTGCTTCCAGAAAAGCACAAAAGTACAGTATTAAAGGAGCTCCATGATGAAATGGGCCATCAAGGTGCAGACAGGACTACATCTTTGGTACGGGACCGGTTTTACTGGCCCTACATGCAACGAGAAATCGAAGATTATGTCATGAGGAGATGTGTGTGCCTCAAGCACAAGAAACCAAGCCGTCAGACAAGAGCGCCACTGACGAACATTGTCACCACTCAACCGTTTGAGCTTGTCTCAATTGATTTCTTGCACCTTGACAAATGTAAGGGTGGTTATGAATATATTCTTGTAATTGTTGACCACTTTACACGTTTTGCCCAGGCCTACGCCACGACTTCCAAATCAGGAAAAACAGTTGCAGAAAAAATCTTTAACGACTATGTGCTGAGATTCGGCTTTCCGACAAGAATACACCATGATCAGGGTGGTGAATTTGAAAACCAATTGTTCACACAATTGAAAAAGTACTGTGGAGTTGCTGGGTCGAGAACCACTCCCTACCACCCACAAGGAAACGGACAGGTCGAGCGGTTTAACCGAACATTACTCCAGATGTTAAAGACCCTCACAGAGAGACAAAAGACTAACTGGAAAGACTCACTAAATAAACTGATTTACTCCTACAACTGTACTCGTAGTGATGTAACAGGTTTCTCAACCTTCAACCTGTTGTACGGACGCTCTCCACGGTTGCCAGTTGATATGCTGTTCGACTTGACCGTGGAGCAAGGGGACAGTAATCATCATCGTTACATGGAAAAGTGGAGGCAGGGCATGGAGGAGGCATACGAGATCACAAGAGAAAATGCTCACAAAGCTGCTATGAGAAGCAAGACACATTATGGCAGTAAGGTGAGAAGCTCAGTATTACAGCCTGGTGATCGTGTATTAATCAGGAACATGACACCTCGCGATGGTCCTGGCAAACTGAGAAATCACTGGGAAGATGCTATTCACACAGTTGTGCGTCAAGTGAGTCAAGATATCCCTGTTTATGAACTCAGACCTGAGAGAGGGACAGGGAGATCAAGGGTTTTACATCGTAATCTTCTCCTCCCATGTGACAACCTGCCGCTGGAAACTCAAGTACAGCCACGTGCAAAGAGAAAGAGTGTGGAGAGAAATTAGGAAGCGGAGCAAACAGGGGAGGAGGAAGAGGATGATGAGTATTATCTAGCACCACTTAAGCAGCAATCAAATCCATGCCCACCTGAGACAGTGAATCCTGCGTGCACTAGTACACCTGTGGAGCTTGAATTCATACACTCTGAGGAAAACCTGTCAGCTGAGCCAGAGAAAGAACAAGAAATGGCACACGAAGTTGGGTACTTGCCGGAGGGGGAGGACACCTACGTTGAGGACAGCTATGTTGAGGATCTACCTGTGGAGAATGACAGCTACGTTGAAAACAGCTACGTTGAGGATCTACCTGTGGAGAATGACAGCTACGTTGAGGATCTACCTGTGGAGAATGCTGTCCCATCACCTGCTCAAAGTGACCCCAGTAGTAAGGAGCTTCAAGGGCATCGACGACAATGCAGACGACCAAAGGTCTTCACATATGATAGGCTTGGCTCACCAGCCTGCTACAACATAAAAGCACCACCTCTGCATACAAACTTAAAGGTGCCATGGACACCCACTGTACCGCCATACCACTTTCAGCAGTACTATGGATATGAGGGTAGTGACATTGCACACCATTGAACTGAGTAAATGCACATATATTACACTCAAAGAACACATAAAAAGGAAAATGGACGGCAGAGGTCACATTCAAAGTGATTGTTGACATGAGATACATTTATGGGCTGTGTTTTCACACAATATATCATTACATGACACTGTTACAGTCAATCATATCTCACTCACCTGTTTTAAAGGAGTGTAGTTCACTTGGACATGCTGCACAGGCAGAACTGTTAACAAGGTAGCAACGGACTATGTTGAAACTATGTGTGACAAAGGAGGTCAAAAACAAATGTATGAAAAGAGTTCCAGACTGTAACATTGCACTTTATAGGTAAATGTACTAAACATGTTTAGCCTGAAATAATGCATATTCGAGACCGTTTCTTCTGGCCACATATGCAGCAAGAAGTAGAGCACTCACACACACAACATACATTCAGGGACTGTAAAAAACAAAAACAAACGGAGAGCTTGTGAACATATGTTTGTCATACAATGATGGACTTTCTACTAAGCCAAGGGCTTAAATGTGTAAATTGAGTGTTTGCACTTTTGCCAGACTGAACAGTGAGCGTGGTATGTGTTTAATAAATGTTATAGATGTTGCTGACATGTAGGCATAATATTGTGGATTAGAATGTCGGGACGACATCTGTTTTGAAGGGGAGTGTGTAATAGATATGTCATGGTTGATGACCTTCCGGGTCTGTCCAGCAGAGGGCGCGTGTTGCTTGCCGCGGGTGCATAATACATAAGACTTGAAGCAAGCTAACATCGTCTCTGTTTCCTTTGTCTTATATTTTCCCCATATTAGGTGAGTTCATCCGTGAGAAACGTTATATATGTAGACTGACTGTGTATAATATTAATGTGAATAGTGATAGTTGTTAGAGGTATTTTTGGAGGGTTTCTCTAGGTTCTGTAATTGTTGTAGCTGTGTATGCTAGCTTTGCGAGCGCCGTTAGCTATGCTAGCGCAGCTAGCTATGATAGTGTAGTTTAGCTCCAAGAAGGGGAGTTTGGGTGTTAATTTGGATATGTATGTTTGTACTGTGCATTTAAAAAGTGACATCTTGTGTGTTAAATTGGATGTATGTTTGCAGTACGCGCATTGTTAGTGGTTGTTTTATATCAAGAATCCATGTTCTGTATTATACAGCGTGCTATGTGTACCATGTTGTTGGCGGGCATAATACATAAGACTTGAAGCAAGCTAACATCGTCTCTGTTTCCTTTGTCTTATATTTTCCCCATATTAGGGGCATAACACACACACACACACACACACACACACACACACACATTGGCCATCGGGAGTAACTCAAGAGAGGTTTCTCAATACTCAATTTTCCCCTCCTCGACTCCTATCCTCGACTCCTCTCCTCGAGACTTGGTGCCGCCCACAGGAAATGCTCCCGATTTCTGAGGTCTCAAACACCTACACACTGTACCACACACACCTACTGCTCCTAAAGCATAATCAGGCTACAGCCGTTGTGTATTTTATTATGTGAATCACTAAATGGTCTTAGAAGAAATATCGACTCTTTGTTTGTAGATATCTACTAAACTACAGCATACAAATACAGAAAGTAATGTAGTAGGCCTGTTATACTGAGTCATATATATTGTACACACTGCTCTGCTTTCTGCACAGACCTCACAGCTGTTCTCACTGTAAACATCGCGTTGCGATGAAAGCAGTTACTAATATAATATCCAAGGGATGCATGCAGAGCTGTCATTGGCTGAGATAAGTCCGGCCGTGCGTCACGCCTCCACCGTTCCCGGAAATGCATCCGTGGAGGAGCCGTGGAGGACCCATCAGTGTCTCCTCGGTTAGAGCTCCTCCAGAGAGCCTCCTCGACGCTCGATGCTCGGTCCTCGAAGTGCATTTAGAAAAATTAGATGTCCTTCAAAATGGCGCGCTGAAATTCATTTCCGGGTCACTACCGGAGGACCGAGGAGTCGAGGAGTCGAGGAGGGGAAATTTGAGTATTGAGAAACCTCTAAGGTTCAGTATCTTGCCCAAGGACACACTGACATGTTGACGGTACGGCCGGGTTGGGATCGAACCTACAACCTTCTAGTTGAACAACGACCACAGTCTGGAATAAATATCATGTTATTCGAATTTAATTTCACACATTCATAGCCATATTCCTACAAAAGCTCTGGCTGTGTGCTATAGTGTTTAACTTAATCATTTATTCTGTTCATTTCCCTTCAAACATATTTAAGAAAGCTGATCTTAATCTTTAAATTACTTTTATGAAAGGGGGAATGTTTGAGAGAGCGCATTATTCATCCAAATTATTACCGCAGCAGCAGTAAATGTTTAAAAATACCTGCAGTGTCCCCATGGTCTGCTATATTCATATCATTCATTGTTCTAAGTGAAAAAAATGACTGAAGATTACAATCTTTAAATTACCTTCATCTTTGCATTTAGGCCTCATAAATGAAATGTGTGTGTGCCCAGCGTTTGGTGCAGGTGTGTATCAGTCGTCTGAGGAGATGCTGATGCTCTGCAACATCTGGAGAGAGAGCAGAGTAGTTTGGAGAAAAATGCTAAATTAAAAGCCAACCCAGATTCTGAAAAAAACATGTTTTATTTACAAACAGGTTTGTGTCTGTTACCAAAAAACAGGTTTGAATTGTCTGTTTCATGGCATGTCACTCAAACTCACTTACATTACTGTTATTCACCAGAAGAAGTACAATTACGTTATTTTTGTGACACTGAGATCCATCCACTACAAACCTTACCAGAGGAATCCAAAGTACTGTCAGCAAAACCTGATTGCTAAAATGAAATGTCCAAAAAGTATTGTAGTTGTCCAGGGGAACATTCGCAGATCCAAATAATCAGACATCATTTTTGTATTTATTGATAAAAACAGAAAACTTGATTGAAAATCCTAAAAAAGTCTGTTTTCTGAGTGACCAATGCTCCCCTTTCCTCTTCCTTTAAGATGCATGATCTGGTAAATTGTTTGAGACACACTCAATAAATTCCCTTTCACATGCTTTCTTCACTTCTATACCCACCAAACTGTTATCAGAAGATGTATTTCTTAGTGCAGAAACATGGTATGCAGCAGAGATGGTATCAGCACTTGTTTGGTGGAGAAAACAACCGAAAGAAGTTTGAATACACTGTTAGCAACTTCTGTCGTTAAAAGCCCATCTGTGCTTTGGGGTCTCAGAGAGAGGTGTGAGTTTGATGAACAGCTGCTCCGCTTCCTCCCTCTATCAGTGTCTCTCTTTACACACGAGTTGAATTAACACATGGGGGAGTTTGCTCCATTTTGAAGTGTAAATATCAGGCTGTTTTCATCGTGTTCATCCTGACACTTTCTATAGACTCTATTGGATTATCTGTGCGTCTCATTCTCTTTCTGTGTTGTCTCCAGTCACAATCCAGCTGTCAGAGCCCAGCAGATTAGCATTTCAGAAACACATGAGCTGTCCCTGTGTGCAGGAAAGAGGTGACGGAGCGCCACAGAGCTATCGAGTCTGTGCTGCTGTCAGCGTTAAAAGCTTCAGAGGCATCTCGAGAGCGGGGAGAGGACGCTCCCAGCAGGCGGCAGACAGCAAGGAAGAGTGGGGAAAAGCAAAGGGAACTTGATGTAAATCCTTTTGAGGGTCTCACTTCATTTAGTCTTTTGTTACTTTGTTTTGTAAAATAAATTGACATTAACCACGTTTAACATTATTATTTTAAAGCGTGGTATATCAAAGACTCGGCTCATAAATGCTGACTCATGTCTGGAATATGGTGAGAGGAAATTCAACCAAACTGAAGCACCTTTACTTTAATGTTCACTCAAGTTATTTTCCCACCAAAGACCTTACAACGTGAACGCTTAATCCTTTAAGGAGGGGGAAACAAAAACTGCACGATTGTGGAAAGAAGTCAATTGTTGGAGGTTGAAGAAATTCCTTGGAGGGTTAGTGGATGACCTTTTAAAATGGGAGAAATCATATGATCACAAACAAATAAATACTGTCTGATATAAAACAACATCCTGCCAATTTCAAGTCTTTCACATACGAGTACCCATCTCCCTCCAAGGAACACCCAACCACAAGAGGATACAGTACTGAGACCTTCATTATTTCATTGTGACATTAGCCAGAGATCGCTACAAAGACATGAAATCAACATTTACATTTTTAAATATTTACAGTTGAAACAAGGCTATCAACATCTCATAAGTCCAACACTGTTGCCTGTTTTAGTTTATCAGTATATTCACAATTTACAGTAAAGCAACAGACGCACAAATCTGTCTCTGAGTGTCTCTGAGTGTCTCTGAGTGTCTCTGAGGGTCTCTGAGGGTCTCTGAGTGTCTCTGAGTCAGATGAAATACTCCTTTGGGTTTTCAGAGGAGACGTTCTGGGGGTCAGTCTGGTTGTTGAAATGGAAATCCTGGCTGTCTTCCTGTTTGACTCCTTTCACTTCCTGGTTCCGGTACGTCTCTTTTCTCCGGTAGAGGAATCTGGCCGTTATCGCCAGGACGGTCACAATCACGAAGATCACCACCGCTATGACCCCTGCAGGGAAGAGGACATTTTAAGATGTAATAAACTGAGATATCACACTATTCACTTTTTAAATTCCATTGAGCTTTAAGTTTTATCCCACAGACCATTAGATTGTTTAAATCCTGAGCTCTGTAAAGTGTCTTCACATTCATTTGTTTGAGCAACACATCTGAGTTATGATCACAATAAGTTGTATGTTTGATCCTACTCTATTTTTCACAGCCTCAGCTTATTACGACCCAGAGTCACGTTTTAAAGTGTAGCACCTCTAGTGGTCGTGTAAGAAACAACATGCTCCCGTTTATTGCAAATAATTTTATTCACAAATAACCCTCTCTGGAAAATCCTAAAATAGTTTGGACATTCAAATGCTTTTTGATTAGATCCCTAGCGAGAAGTGTATATTGTACTTTTAGAATTCACGTCCAATGGATGTGTAGGATCTATAGTTTGATAGATATCACAAGGAGGATTTGAGGTCTCGCCAGGAGAACGTGTACTACGTCTTTCCCCTATTAATTTCTATTGACGGCAGCGTCCATGTAAAGTTGGCGTCAACCCTCACGGAGTAAAAACAGTTTTTCCGGTCTCGAAGTTTTCATTATAAAAACGGAAGTATTCCCCTCACTGTCAAATGATCACAGAGTGATATCTGCATTACTCATCCACTAAAAAACATCAGGTTATCCTTATTAATTGAGTGAGTTTCCGAAGACACTACACTACTCAGAATCCTCAGCTATCGTTTGTGACTCCAACATTCGCTTTGCTGTACAGACCCTGTGATTATTCCTCAAGCTCTGTGATGTCGGAGTGGCAGTGCGACAAGGTTACGCGTCAAACAGCTCTTTGAAATGGAATGCAACCACGGCAGATTCGAACGGGTCCAGCCTCATAGTGTCTGTGCTCACTCCATTTTGTCATTTGCACAATTTTCTTGCATTATTTATGCACTTCCTTTTGGTCTTCAATATATCGTATGCTGCACTGTTAGAAGAGCAAGGTACTTAGGGGCCCTGTTATGCTTGTTAGGGTTTTCCCTCTCCTGTAGTGTGTTGTATAGGTTTCTGTGCATGTCAATGGTCTGCAAAGGTTAAAATCCCAAAGTTCCCTCGAGAAGGAGTGAAAAGAGGTGCCGCAGGCAGTATGAGATAAATAAAGAGCTTTTTGAACATTAAAGCACAGAGACACGTCACAGCTGAGCAACATAATGCAAATGAGAACCTGGAAATAAGCAGAACAGGGCCCCTTTCCACCAACTACGCTGTTGATATTGTAAATAGGACAATAAAGCCTTTACTTTTGAAACTATCTCAAAATTAGAGCAAAACGTCTGCATATCCCCCCCCCCCCCCCCCCCCCTTCCACTGCCATTTAATTTCCTAATGCCTTGAATATCTTGCTAATCTCACTCTTGAGTGCATTAAACATCATTTTTAATATTTTTCAATGTTTCAGGTTATTCTGCTCCGTTGAGCACAATTGGGAACATGAGTGCAGGTTTCATTTAATTGGAATTTGAAAATATGACGGAAATCAATTTAATACGACATTACTTTATAAAGAGACCATTTTTCTTTCTTTTAAGATAACAGCAGTATAGTTTTCCCATCAGCAAGTCATCCCTGCATTGGTTTAATTAGGTGAGCAGACACAGTCAGGTCAGTTCAATGGACACTTTCAAATGGCTTTTCTCTGGGTATCACCTTTTAATATCTACACGATGATAGATCAAACCTTTTCTGTGCTCACTTTGAATCAATCCGTGCTGGCAGAGCAACACAGTTTTAAATAGTTTTGAATGGACTCTTGCTCGTCACTTTACTCTTTCTTACAGCTCAGCATGTGTTCACAGTGAAGGAAAGTCTAGGTGTGACTTTGAGTCTTTCTAACTACAGAAAATGTGCATCAAACGAATCGTTGAATATCAATATTTGATAGATTAAAATCATTATGAATCACTGACTTCAGAGCACAGATAGACCTCAAAGGCGCCTTCCTTTTTTAGAGTTACACTTGTTTTTACAAATCAATCAAATGTTCTTACATGAAAGAAAACAATTTATTAACCTGTGTCTAATACACTTTATCTAAAGCATAAGTGTTGCTTTGTATGATTGTGTGCCTTGATTATATGATATTTGAATTTTTTTAGCATCTTAGCCGTACAATATCCGCATCTTCTTATCGCTGAATCATTGTGCCTGATGTCTTTATGGAGAAGGTGGTAAGACAACAATTTGGAGGAGAGGAAGTGCATCTTTGTCAGAGGGCTAGGTAAGAGTGCAGCTAGTTAACATGTGAGAAGAATTTACTAAACTGAATTCCTTTCCATGTATAATTAATGAAAGCAATTCTATTAATCTTTTTGGGGTTTCCTTTTCCTGTAGTGTGTGTTTCTGTGAATGTAAATGGTCAGCAAAGTCTAAAATAAAGACCTTTTTGAACATTAAAGCATGAAAACATGTCACAGTAGAGACACAGAATACAATTATGAACCCTGAACATTAGCATAATAAGGCCCCTTTAACACCAGTGTTTAAACCAACCCAGGTCATGGGATGGTTTGAGCACATACATTTTAATATCCCTTCAATCTGTGACAAAAGAAGTAAATTCCAGGCATATATTTATTTAAAAGTGACACAAATCGCCAGCTTGCCCCTCTAACATCCTGTGCATGAGCCTGGTCAATAAAGTACCAAAGAACAAGGATAGGGATTTCAATAAAACAAGGTAGAACCGGTTCCTGTTGCAGCAAAATATGGAGAAAAGGTTCAGTACCTCCAATCAGAGCAGAGTCAGTCCGCATGGCATTGACTAAAGGTTGACCTGAACCCACTGACCCAGACTGGTCTACAGCAGAGGAAGAAGACAGAGAAGATATATTTTTTAAAAAGGACACCAAGAAAGAGAAAAAGAAGATGTCAAAGAGTGAGAAAGAAATGCAGACATGATATGAAGGAGAGTAAAGAGACATGAGGGAACATTAAGGAATACATGGATCAGAACAGAAAAAGGAAACAGATAAAGCATCATCATTCAAAGTAGATGACTGGAGGAGAACCAGCCCAGAGGAAACAAGAGAAAGCTCTCCCCTCGCAGCAAATAATGAAAGCATTGATCTCTCTGTCATAACTGTGGGATTATTGAGCCTCTTATATTAGCTGGAACAGCATGCAGTGATAACACAAAGACACGGAGAGACAGCAGGAGATGCCTAACTATATATATAGATAACAATCAAAGCAAAAAGACGGAAACAGAGTTTGAAAACTTCTGACGTAATGTCATCATAAAAGCCTTGAAGAGCCGTTAACTACTGTACGGTGGATAACAACGTCAGTGTTAAGATATAAGATAATATTCTTGTTTTCATTGAATATATTTATTGTGGGAGCAGTGTAGGGCACGGTAGGGACTCAATGTTATTTTCTTTTATAATCTGTTGTGGTACTTGTTTTGTGCCTGCTAGGATTAACTAGATTTGCAGGATTTTAGATATTAGTAGTTTAGAAGGCTATAAGTAAACATACAAAGCTGATCTTACTTTTGATACATCATGTGACATTAGATTAAGTGCCCTGAAAACTGCGAACAAAAACTCAAACCTCATTATTATCCAAACCCTCACGTTTAAAACACATGTGTTCAAAATGTGATATTGAATTAACCTAACCATGTGCTCCTCTATGGAGCTATTTCAGGGTAATAAGTTTTGATCATTCAAAAAAAAGCAATTTATTTGAAAGTTCAAGTTTTTATCCTGAACTTTGAAAAATACTATGATGTATTCAAAATAAAAATAAGTATTTGAAATCATTTTTCAGGTTGAATATTATTTTGATTCAGTTCAGCAATTTTTTTGAATAAAATATTTATTTTCAGATTTCACTTTTATACATATTTTGATATTTGAATCCTTATTTTTTTCACTTGCAGATTTTTCGTTTTCAGATTCAAAACAATTATTGTTTCAGTCTCAAATCGTGTTTTTTCAGGTTTCACATTGCTTTTCACTTTCAGATCTTTTATTTTCACTTTCAGACTTTTGGCCATGATGTTGCGTGGGGGGGCGGGGCTTAGCAAAGAGTAGTTTGGCATCCTGAGTGGCAGGCCTCCCTCTGTCATGTTGCCTTCAAGGATGTTAGGTAGCACGAGAAATACAACTCAATACTTTCTATACACAATACTCCCGTGATTGGTGGTAAACTGCTAGCAGCGTCAAAGTTCCTTTAAGCAAGCTGTTGAGCATCGTAATTGGCAACAATCAAGGTATAAGAACTGTGCTAGAATGTGAAATTACGTATCCGCAATCAAGTATTGTCCTTCCCCACTTCCACGTAGCTCCATGAACGCAGCATAGTATTGGCTTGGTTTTTGCGATCAGAATCAGATTACCTTTATTAGTCCCACAGGGGATACATTTACATTGTTACAGCAGAGAAGAGCCAAAGACAGCTTAATGTTACCTAAAGCATGCATACAAAAAGTATTAAAGATTAAAAAAAGAAATTATATATTTTAAAGTTACACATTTTACATAATACACACCCTGTAACAGTTCTGCGGATTTAGCAGCACAGTTTTTTACGGCATATATATATTGCACATATTGCAAATATTGCACATAGTTGGTATTTATCAACAAGAGGTGTTATAGTCTTGAGTTGTTTTGTGCGGGGTCTAGAGGCTGTGCTGGTTGTAGGCCTATAGTCTGACCGCTGCAGGAAGGAAGGACCTGCGGTATCTCTCCGTGAGACAGCGGGGGATGGCGTCAGGTCCACCAGAACAACCTGCTGGCTCGTTGCGGATACGTAATTTCACATTCTAGCAGTTTATTGCGCTTATACCTTGATTGTTGCCAACTACGATGCTCAACAGCTCGCTTAACGGAACTTTGACGCTGGTATCAGTTTTATTTCCCACCTATCACGGGAGTATCGTGTATAGAAAGTATTGAGTTATATTTCTCGCGCTACCTAACATCCATGAAGGCAACATGACAGAGGGAGGCTTGTCACTCAGGATGCCAAACTACTCTTTGCTAAGCCCCGCCCCCCCCGAGCAACATCAGGGTAAAAAGTTTGAAAGGGAAAAAAAAATATCTGAAAGCGAAAAAAAATATCTGAAAGCGAAAAACGATCTGAAGGTGAAAAGCAATGTGAAACCTGAAAAAACAAGATTTGAAACTGAAAAAATAATTGTTATGAATCTGAAGAAGATAAAAAATGTAACTGAAAAAAATAAGGATTCAAATATCGAAATATGTATAAAAGTGAAATCTGAAAATAAATATTTTATTTAAAAAAATTGCTGAACTGAGTCAAAATAATATTCAACCTGAAAAATGATTTCAAATACTTATTTTTATTTTGAATACATCATTGTATTTTTCAAAGTTCAGGATAAAAACTTGAACTTTCAAATAAATTGTATTTTTTTGAATGATCAAAATGTATGACCCTGAAATAGCTCCATACTCCTCTCCTACCTGACAGGTGGTGTGTGTTCTCTGCTGCGTAGGGATTGGCTGCAGCCGAGGAGCCGCAGCTGGACTGCAGTAAAGGTCCGGAGATGGTGACGGGGCTGCTGTCCGGGTGCAGCAGAGCAGCTTTCAGAGGGCTGATGGAGTTAAAGCGGACCACCGAGAGACAGCCGGAGAAACCCAGAGACGCCAACCTGGACAGATCTGGATCCAGATCCTCCGAGTCTGGAGAGGGAAGGAAATCAAAGTGTTTAATAATTATAAATGTTTTTGTAACAAATTCTGTACATTAAGAAGAGTGTCCTGAACTCGTTATGCTCTCCACTTTCATTAAGGGTATCGCAGCATGGTACAACCATTTTTTGTCCCGATCTGTCTGTTTCGTGTTTTATTTTGATAAGTGTTCACCCCCTGTGTTATCTGTTTTTACTTCCTGTCCCTCTGTTACCTGATTCTGTTCACTTGGTTCCCTTTAATGTGTCCTGCTCTCCCTTGCTGTGTCTTGTCCTATAGTGATTCATGTATTTAAGTTCAGGTTTTCTGTCACTGTTAGTCAGATCCTTGTTCTCTGTCCAAGGGAAAGTTATTTTTTGTTTACCTTACTTCTGCTTGGATAACCTACAATTAAATGTATTTTCTTCAAAGTTATTGTGTCCTGCATTTGTGCTGCTCTACAGTGGGACAGTTTTGGAATTAAAGACATATTTATGGAGGCCAAGAGACTCAACAAACTAATCAGAATCTATTGGCTAGCGCACATTGTACGTGATAGGCTAATGGGCGAGACATCTCTAAGCAGCAGAGCCGGCCAGCTAACCAATCAGAGCAGACAGGGCTCTGGTTTCAGACAGAGGGTGAAAAGAGGTGCTGCAGCACAGGCAGTATGAGAACAATAAAGAGCTTTTTGAACATTAAAGCATGGAGACATGTCCCAGTAGAGACACTACATACTGATATACACCTGAACATCAGCAGGAGAGGACTCTTTAAAGTAGAGACACTACATACTGATATACACCTGAACATCAGCAGGAGAGGACTCTTTAAAGTAGAGACACTACATACTGATTTACACCTGAACATCAGCAGGAGAGGACTCTTTAAAGTAGAGACACTACATACTGATTTACACCTGAACATCAGCAGGAGAGGACTCTTTAAAGTAGAGACACTACATACTGATATACACCTGAACATCAGCAGGAGAGGACTCTTTAAAGTAGAGACACTACATACTGATATACACCTGAACATCAGCAGGAGAGGACTCTTTAAAGTAGAGACACTACATACTGATATACACCTGAACATCAGCAGGAGAGGACTCTTTAAATTATTTCTGATTCTGATAGTTTTATTTTCTTTCTAGTACGCTATACTGTATTGTGCATCACTTTGGAAAGGAAAAATCTCAATGCATTTATTTTCTCATTAACAGAATATTGATGCAGTTATTAAATCAGACTTGATAAACATAATTTCTAGATGCTCACAGGCCAGGTGAAAACATTTCTCTTGAATGATAACGTCATGATCCTGTAGTGCGACACACGAGAATAAAGAAATAGGGTTGCAAAACTGTTTACACTTTATTTTAAACACGATAAATACCCATGTGGCAGGTTCATTGACTCTGCTGCAGATTCTCCTGTTACTCATTGTGGGAACATTGACCTGACTGATAAAGCACCGGTAAACACGTCATTCTTTCATTATGCTGAGGACAGGACTTTTGGTTTATCTCCACTGAATGCAGCAGCCCCAAACTGACATCCAATCAGGATCCATAATGCTCATCACCGTCCAATCAGAAACTACCTCCTTCCTTTCAGCACACACACTGTCAATGCTTCAGCTTCCAGTTTGCATCCATCACTCCTGGAGACAGATGTGCACCCTGACCTCTATCTGTTCACTTTATTGACTCTGATCATCATTCACCTCCTCTCTTGCACAGCAGAGTAAACAGCAGCTGTCTGTTCACATGACTGGGAGGTGCAGGGTTGGGAGGGTAACTTTAAAAATGTATTTTTTTACAATCACTAGTTACCTGTAAAAAGAAAATGAAATCAGTGAGCTAATCTGTGAATAAATGTAATAGTGATTAAGTAATTTTTTATGTAGCTGTACGGGGATATAGTTACCTTTTTTTAATCCTGATTAGTTTAACCTGTAATAATAATCATAGACTCCACTCATTATTTATTGCACTACTGACTTCCTTTACAAGTAGTTTAAAAGTCTGAGGGGACAGGAAATATTTTACAGCTGAAGTAATGTAGATTGTAAGCAAGGCTCCGTTTGTAAATGAGGAAACAGTTCAGAGTGTCAGCGCTGCTCCTCCTCCTGGAATGAGTCAGAGTTTGATAAGCCCTCCCTCTTCTTCCTGCTCTCAGACGCAGCCAGCTCCACTCTGTATTTCCTGGTTCCTCCCCTTCAGATCCACACTGAGGAGGATGGGTGTAACCAACATGTGGGTAAAGTACAAGAGCTGATAGGCCACATTCACTGCACACACACACACACACACACACACACACACACACACACACACACACACACACACACACACACACACACACACACACACACACACACACACACACACACACACACACACACACACACACACACACACACACACACACACACACACACACACACACACACACACACACACACACACACACACACACACACACTGTTCAGATCACAGCTCATAGTTTCAGGTTTCAGGAAGTGAAACTCAGACACTCGCTGCCACTGAGAGGAGAAATGGCGCAGAAAGGAGTTCAGCTGGACCGGGAAACCTTCTCTTGTTCGATCTGTCTGGATCCACTGAAGGATCCGGTGACGACTACCTGTGGACACAGCTACTGCATGAAGTGTATTGAAGGCTTCTGGGATGGAGAGGATGAGAAGAAGATCCACAGCTGCCCTCAGTGCAGGCAGAGCTTCACACCGAGGCCTGTCCTGCTGAAAAACACCATGTTAGCAGCTTTAGTGGAGGAGCTGAAGAAGACTGGACTCCAAGCTGCTCCTGCTGATCTCTGCTATGCTGGAGCTGGAGATGTGGCCTGTGATGTCTGTACTGGGAGAAAACTGAGAGCCTGTAAGTCCTGCCTCATGTGTCTGGCCTCTTATTGTGACAAACACCTCCAGGGTCATTATGACGTAGCTCCATTAAAGAAACACAAGCTGGTGGAGCCCTCCAAGAAGCTCCAGGAGAACATCTGCTCTCGTCACGACGAGGTGATGAAGATGTTCTGCCGCACTGATCAGCAGTGTATCTGTTATCTCTGCTCTGTGGACGAACACAAAGGCCACGACACGGTGTCAGCTGCAGCAGAGAGGACTGAGAGGCAGAGAGAGCTGGAGGGGAGTCGACTAAACATCCAGCAGAGAATCCAGGAGGGAGAGAAGGAGGTGAAGCTGCTTCAGCAGGAGGTGGAGGCCGTCAATGGCTCTGCTGAGAAAGCAGTGGAGGACAGTGAGAAGATGTTCACTGAACTGATCCGTCTCATGGAGAAAAGAAGCTCTGATGTGAAGCAGCAGCTCAGATCCCAGCAGAAGAGAGAAGTGAGTGGAGTCAGAGAGCTCCAGGAGAAGCTGGAGCAGGAGATCTCTGAGCTGAAGAGGAGAGACGCTGAGCTGAAGCTGCTGTCTCACACAGAGGATCACAACCAGTTTCTGCTCAGCTACCCCTCCTCACTGCCAGCCCTCAGTGAAGCTACACACTCCTCCAGCATCAACATCCGTCCTCTGAGCTACTTTGAGGACGTGACGGCGGCCCTGTCAGCAGTCAGAGACAAACTACAGGACGTCCTGAGAGATAAATGGACAAACGTCTCACCGACTGAAGTGGATGTTTTACTGTCAGCAGCAGAGCCCACCACCAGAGCTGGGTTCTTAACATATTCACAGGAGATCACTCTGGATCCAAACACAGCATACACACATCTGTTATTATCTGAGGGGAGCAGAAAAGCAACACGCATGGAACAACAACAGTCTTATTCTAGTCATCCAGACAGATTCACTGGATGGTCTCAGGTCCTGAGTAGAGAGAGTCTGACTGGACGTTGTTACTGGGAGGTGGAGTGGAGAGGGGAAGAGGTTATGTAGCAGTCACATACAAGAATATCAGCAGAGCAGGGGGTGGGACCAACAGTTTATTTGGATTCAATGACAAATCTTGGTCCTTAGAGTGTAAACAAAACAGTTATACATTCCATTACAACAGTATCCACACTCCTGTCTCAGGTCCTCCGTCCTCCAGAGTAGGAGTGTACCTGGATCACAGAGCAGGTCTTCTGTCCTTCTACAGCGTCTCTGAAACCATGACTCTCCTCCACAGAGTCCAGACCACATTCACTCAGCCGCTACATGCTGGAGTTCGGCCTTATGGTTTAGGAGCCACAGCTGAGTTTTGTAAACTGAAATAGCCTGAAGTCATTTGAGGAACTCTTCTACTTCTTAAACTCATTGTGTCCATCATTGTTGCTGAGAGCTGAGTGTTCATGTCTTCACTGCACAGAGATCAGCTGTCAATCAAACATTATGGGATGTGCTTTAACATCTTCTCATGAGTTGCTCTGTAGATGTTAGAGTTTCTTTAGGCGGCGCTCCTTCCTGTGTCTGTTTAGCCATGGAGGCTGTCACTGCTCAGGAGGATTTCTCTGCATGGAAATGTAAACTTTGCTCTAAATATGTGTTGAATATTTCTACTGATGCATTTATATTTAGTTATTTCTCTTTAATGCCTGAGGCTTAGGAGAGAAAGCAGCAGAGCTTCTTTCATTGTAGATATTTTATTCTGACAAAATATACATTTATAATGACGTGTATTTTCACAGACTAAATGCTATTGTTGTTTCTAAAACCGACTAACAAATGGGGTACTTTGATGTTTATAAAATGTATTTTATCAGAAAATGTCCAGTTAAAATGATATTAATCACCATTAAGATCATAGTCAATAAGTAAATAAGGTATTTTTATTTTAAATTGCTCAGATTTTGGTCATACAAATTGATTGTGTGATGAAAAAATACCTTTATTATAACATGTATTATTTTTGCAGACTAACTGTTGTTGTTGTTGTTGTTGTTGTTGTTGTTGCCTGATCACTGTACAAATGTAGTGTTATGATGTTTTATTAAACTTTAAGTGAATCATTTCTTATTCTGTTTTAATAGCTGAGATTCTGGTTGAACACATTGATTGTGCATGAAGTGAATCTGATCTTGTAATCATTGAACAGACTTTACTGATGGGATGCTTGATCTAAAATGGAGGTTTACATAATGAATAAAGGTGTTTCAATTAAAGGTTGTTTTGGTCTTCATTTTATGTCATCATGCAAAGCTGATGGAGAAAATGTGAAACTGATCAGAGAATAGAACTGAGGCAGTAAGTAATGCAACTGAAACATCTCAGAGAAATCAGCAGAGTTTTCTATCACTTGTTGCTTTTTACAACTAAGATGGTGTTTGAGCACTAAGACAATAAAGAGGATTGATCACAGAGGCTTACAAACTTTACAAATATTCTGAATTAATTTGGTCAAGTTTGGTTGTGAAGACATTTTGTTGAGCCAGACACACACGAGGAAACAGATATTGAGTAGTTCTGGTCTTGAGGTCATTTTATTCATGTTGGGTCAGAGTTTATATCACATGTAGGTTGTTGATACGGGAATAGTCTTCCACCTTCTTAAAGTATTGCTAAGGAAATAGTAGGCTTATGTTGCAGAGCATGCTGTAAAAAATATCTGCACCACCATTCAAAACAACATAAGATAAGATATTCTTTACAAGCACTCACCTGAAAAAAATAATTACTAACCATGGATGTCACTAAAATAAACACAATGCGTGCTTGTGTTCGATCCAACAAACATTTTCTAAGGTTTGTATTTCATACTTTAGTCTGTTTTATAATTGTGTGTGATCGAGATTGTTTTATTGTGTACCAGCCCAAGGACTGCAGCTGGCCATTAGCCATATGTCCTCTGTAAACATGATGTGACTAATTCAATCTTTACCATCTGCTGTTTTAGTTTTCTGTATTTCCTCTTGACCCAGTACTACTCAGCAGTCAGTACTAAAACCGTGTTTATATTTTCATCTTAGTATTTATACTTAATTTATTCCTTCAGATTGTCATAAGAAAGCACATGTTGGATGACATTAAAGCTGCTCTCCGACTAAAAAGGCCTCTGCTTTACCGCGTCTCTCTCTTACCGTGCACTCTGCCCAGCACCAGCGACTTCATGCCATTGAATTCTCCGTCTGATGTCAGGTTGAAGTCTTCTCTGGGGTTGTGGTCGATCTGAAAATGAAAATAATTAAAATCCACTTTTACACACAGGTCTCTAAGGTTAAAATAATGAGAACACCTTCATGACGATGTAAAAGACGATCACTTCGTTTTTTCACTTCAATACTTGATTGTTAATTGCATGAGATGGGCCGTCTTGTGTGTGGACACAAGGAAGAATGGATTCTCATAACAAATATTATAATAATTCATTATTTGAAACCACTCATGTCTGAGATAGGGGGGAACTTAATAAAGACAAAGGAATGTGTAAGCAACTGTATCACAGATAGCTAATATTAGAATTGTGTTGAATCAGCTAGAACAGGGGTTCCCAAAGTGGGGGTCCCCAGTGGGGGTCGCGAGATGATTACAAAATTAAAATAAAAAAAATAATTAAAAAAAATTGATTAATTTTTATTTATATATATTTTTTTTAATTATTATTAATAATAACGAGGCTTCACCTTTGACAATCCACTAGCGCAGTGTTTCTCAAACGTTTTCATACCAAGGACCACTTAACCAATAAAAAACACTCATGGACCCCCGCCCACCCCCGCCCCCGTCGACAGGGGGTCGCCAGTCTCTGGCACTGTTATTTTGGGGCTGAAAAGTTTGGGAACCCCTGATCTAGAAAAGGGCAATAACGGGTATGGGGAGTGGTTGCAGTACTTTTCTTATGATATTGAAAAGCCTCAGGTCTCAAATTTTCTTAGCTTTCAATTTATATGATTTATTTTAGTTTATCTCAGTTTCCCACACATGGAGCGTTTCCCCTTTTGTTGTCCGAACAGAGTGCGACTAACAGGAGCATGCAGTGAGTTTCCCTAGGAGGAAAACGTGCACTGGCCTCTGTGATAGCTGTACGAAAACAGAGGACACGGTGCATTGGTAGCCCCGAGTGCTTTAGACTTCAGTGAGTCATTTTTCAACGGGACGGGAGAGGATTAAGGAGTAAATTGCAAACAATATAATTATTCAGGGAGACAGAAACTGGCAACATGAGATGACCCTCATATTTCACGAGGGTCACCTTTTATTTCATCTCGGGGTAATTATATAGACATCCAGGCTGCTGAAGTTAACCTCATATATCAAGTCAGGCTGCTGTTAACAAGATAGGAAGTAAAGTAGATCCAGATATGATTAAGAAGCATGATATTTCATCTGAAGCTGATTTAGTGTAGTTTGTCCCTGCTGCCCTGCCGTAGCTCTGCGGTAATCAAAAGGGCATTATTATCACTAAGAGCTCTTACTCTCCATGTGTTTGTAAAATGAATTCCCTGCCACAGCTTTTATTTTGAAAAGGGAGTCTAACAGGACAAACCTTCACACCCAACAAAATAAGTTCTGCTCTGTTAGTTGAAAGCAAGCTCAAATAGTTGCAGCTGTTATGCTTAAGGGTTCATTGACTAATCTATTTCTGTTTTGACAAATCTGTACTGGCGCCTTCGTTAACTTGCAGATTTTATGCCACCAATAATTTGTTTTTATGAAATGTTTCCCCCTAACGTGTCTCCAAAAACATGGTTGTCCTTTAACTCTCTATATCAACAGCTACATGGTGAGTACAGGGGCCTGTACTACGAAGCTGGTTCAACCTAACCTGAGTTATGTTTCAGTTAGCCGGTTGGCCTAATCCAAAACATACGGGTTATCAAGTGGATCGCTAAAGCCAGCCGTGCCCTATCTAGTTAGGTGCGCGTTCACATGAAAGGGGTGGTATTTGGAGCATTCGACCAATCACAAACATGGAGAAGCGTACTGACAGCGCAGCGTCATGCTTCCTGAATGAAAAGTCAACTATATAATTAGACACATATGAAGACGTTAAACTTTAAACATCCATGACTTAAACACTTTATCCAGGATCAAAGCCACATAGCTGCACCTGCGAGGTGAATACAGCTGGTAAAATAAAAAGTGTTTGAATGCGTACATTAACAGGTTTATGATATCACTGCCCCGTCTAAGACACGAGTGGATCTGACTTTAATTTCATTTGACTCGAGTGTTTCGTCAACTTAATGTGTTGCTTAAAATAATACTTCTCTATACAGTATGTGACACTGTGAGTGTTGCACGGCCAGATACGGCTCAGCTGACTCAGATAAGGAAATATATGATACATTATGATGTGATATGCCACGGACTGTACTTAATGTTACTCTGATCCGGTTACTTATGTTGTGACAGATATTTAAGTAAGCTTTCTTAACGCTAATGTTATAATAGTCAGATTGCTCTGAAGATGGGAGGTGATATTCTATTAATGTTCACGTTCACAGTCAGTTGATTTCTGCCGGCCGTCTTTCCTGCAACGGCAGTTTTTCTGTATTTCCTTTCTCCTGTAATATGACTTGATCGCTTTAAACTCTGCACACGGAGCTCTGATTGGTCAGCAGGCAGTGCTTTGACTGAGTTGATCTCTTAGCCTGCAACCTAACCTGCTCTGGGGCATAAGTTACCATGGAGATCTAGCCTGCTAAAAAGAGAACCAGCTTCGTAAGACCGGAAAGCCGGATTTTTCCCTGAAGTTAGCCGGCAAAGCGAAAATCCTGCTTCGTAGTATACCCCCCTGGAATAGGTGTGTGTGTGTGTGTGTGTGTGTGTGTGTGTGTGTGTGTGTGTGTGTGTGTGTGTGTGTGTGTGTGTGTGTATGTGTGTGTGTGTGTGTGTGTGTGTGTGTGTGTGTGTTACCTGCAGAGACACAGAGTTAGTCAGTCTCCTGATGGTGACGGTGTGTAGTTGTCCGTTTGCCAGACTCTTCACTTTGCTCTTCAACACCTCAGCGTCTCTGCTGCTGTCCAGCTTGTACCGTACCTCCAACTTATCTACACACACACACGCGCGCACACACACACACACACACACACACACACACACACACACACACACACACACACACACACACACACACACACACACACACACACACACACACACACACACACACACACACACACACACACACACACACACACACACACACACACACACACACACACACACACACACACACACACACACACACTTCAATATGTTTTCTCTTTATGAAACAGGCAGGGCTTCATCTCTAATCTTTACTGATCTTTTTTAAGGATGTATTTTTCACTTCCATAATGAATCTGAGCAAGGAGTATCTGAATCAATAAAGCTTCCCATATTAAGAGGATTAGATGCTAATTCCCTATCAATAACTAATTAATTTATAATTACTTTTGTTAATATTGGGAAGATTAAATGCGGATATAAAGAAAGCCTTGTGATATCTTTGGGCTTTAAAGATTAATAAGATAAGATGTTAGACGTCCTCCTTAAAGTGCATATGCACGTGTTAATCCCATAAAGAAGATTTCATGATTATGGCTCTCTTTTGTTTTTATAACATCGGTGTATTGACCCAGAAGGAATCCTTGTTTGGTGCATTGACTTCTCCAGTTAGCTCTTTCTGATAACAAATACTATATTCTGGCAAACTGGTGAATGACAAGGAATTTCCATGAGTGCGAAATTAAAGTGCTATATTTGAATAATATAGTGTAGGACCATATACCTATATAAGAAAAAATTATACTTTTTGTTTTTCAAAATACCAAACAGATCATGCATTTTAGCCATTCCTCATTTCGCTCACTTTAACACTGTCTTTGCATGGGCTCATTCTGTGAGAACAGCACCATCTGGTGGCCTGAAATATGTACTAAAGCATCTCGAGTGCTTTCGAACGGCAATGTCCGTGGCTGTCTCCTCCTGATTGGTGGAGTTGGCCCAATAGCCGTAGAGCCACTTCTGTGACCTCATAGAAGTGTTCAAATCTGGATCAGTCTGTATCAGATCCGTTGCAGCCCCTTTTTAAGAGATTTGGGTATGGAGGAAAATAGAGAGGGTTGTGTTTTCTGACACTTGGTGAGTTCCCTGGAACACCGGGGAAACATATTCATGTAGAAAAGACGTACAAAAGTGCATTTTGCATGATAGTTCACCTTTAAATTAAAAATAAAAGCTCTCCGAGATTTAATTTGTCTTTTCATTTTAAGTGCATTTACCTGACGACTCCACGGCCTTAACGCCACGCTGTCCATCAGCTTCCTCTCATTAAGACCAGAACAAATCCATTTACAGCCAATCAGGCAACAAAGTGCCAGCTCTGTAGGGCTCTCGTAAAATGTAATTTCAAGTTAAGTGGCTCCTACTACTCCTAAAAGCCAAACTCACAACGTAATTATTTAGCAACGAAGTTTGTAAAAACAAATCAGCAAGTTTTCTGCCACCCATTAGCAGAAAATAACACTTTCATCCCTCAGTCCCTCAGAGACAAAGCATCAGCTGCACGGATTAAAAGGCAGTCGAGTCTGACGGAGGAAAGATCTGACAGAGCCTGATCTGGTACAAGTGCAGAGGAGGAAGAGGAGAGAGGAAGAACGAGAGGAGGAAAGGAAGAGAGGTTAGATTAAAGGCTGAGAGGAGATAGGAACAGAGAGAACTCATTGAAAAAAAGTTAACATTTAACATTATTCAGACTCAGCTCTCTGAACTAAAGCTTCTTTTAAATGTTGATAAAACCAAGGTATTGCTATTTTCAAAAGCTAAAACAACACCAGAGCCTGTTTTAGATATTGTTACTATCCTAGGACAAGTACTTGAAGTGGTTACCCGTTATAAACACCTTGGTATCTGGCTTGGTGTTTGTCTTACTTTTAAACTTCATGTCAATAACCTGCTTAAAAAGCTGAGGGTTAGACTAGGTTTCTTTTTCAGAAACAAGTCCTGTTTCTCGCTTGAGGCCAGGAAAAGGCCAGGAAAAGGCTAGTCACTGTGACCTTTTCACCTGTGCTGGACTATGGTGATTTGTTGTATATGAATGCACCTGCCCATTGCCTGAACAAGTTAGATGCCACCTATCACAGTGTTCTGAGATTTGTCACAAATTGTAAAGCACTTACACATCACTGTACCCTGTATGCCAAGGCAGGTTTGCCATCACTTACTGTAAAGAGGCTCAGTCATTGGTACACGTTTATTTATAAAGCTTTGTTGGGTAAACTCCCGTATTATATCTGCTCTCTGATAACACAGAGAGTTGCAAGCAGCTATTGTCTGAGATCGCATGATGTAGTATTGTTAGATGTGCCAAGAGGACTGGACTTAGGTAAAACAGCTTTTATGTGCGCAGCTCCACTTGCTTGAAACAATCTTCAGCAAGAATTGAAACTGAGCAATCTCATTCCTCTGCATGTTTTTAAAGCTAGGCTAAATGAAATGCTTGTTGATACTATGGGCACTTGTAAATGTCTGTAACTATGTAAATGTATCCTGTAAATATAATGTATGATGTCCTTTATTGTTTTTTGTTTCATGTGGAACCTATATGCTGCAGGTCTCCCTTGAAAAAGAGATCTATGATCTCAATGGGACCAATCTGATTAAATAAAGGTTTGAAATGAAATGAAAGATTAAGGGGGGAAGATGAAGTGGCCAAAAGGAAAATCCGTCTCATCTGGAAAGGGGAATAAGACTTTGAAAAATATGTAAGAGCTGAAAAGCAGGCAATCAGTAAAGATAAGCTTATGAGAAATAAATAATAGAGGACATTCAACCTGAAGTGAATGATCCGGAGGAGAGGAGACAAAGAAGGGAAGTGGAAAAGGCGGAAGTCAATAGTAGGAGAGGTGTTTAAGAGGCTTACAAAGAGTGACACCTTATGCAATCGAAGCTCATCTAAATTAATTGAAGCTGCAGGAGAGAGAAGCCAAGGCAGATAAGGCGCTCTACTTTAATCTTGAGCAAAACAAGCTCCTTGAAAATGCGAGCGCCCCCTCACCGTGCTTGTTGATGAGCAGGGCCAGGTACTGGGTGTAGTAGGAGCAGACGTAGAGCAGCAGAGCCGGGCTCTGATTGGTCCTGAAGCTCAGCGAGACGTTCTCTCCTCTCAGCGTCAGGTCCGAGTAGATGGAGGACGGCAGGGCGCTGCTGTTCCTGCTCAACTCGTACGGCTCCTTGAAGGTGTAGCGCAGCGACGTGCCCGACTTGAAGCTGGCTGACAACTCTGAGGAAGACGGAGAGATCAGTTCATCAGAAATGTAGAGGATTAGTAAAGGCTGATTAAGAAAGATGTATAAACAGTGTTCTTTTTTTTTTTAAACTGCCAAAAACGTCATAGATATATATTATTCTGTTAATACGAAGAGGTCAGGAGAGAGGTATATTTTAAAGTAAATATATGTCAAATATGAATGAAGAACTGACAACACTGAACTTGATTTAAAGGTCACCTATTATGAAAAATCCAATTTTTCATGTCTCTTCTACATCAACACGTGTCCCCTCTTCTTCATGTCTCTTCTACATCAACATGTGTCCCCTCTGTGGAAAGAGACTCTGAAAGTTTCAGGAAAAAAATTCTCTCTCTTTTTGTCCTGATCCATTTCTATAAAAACCTGTCTGAAAATGAGCTGATCAGATTTTGGCCACTTAATGATGTCATAACGATGTCTTGGCTTGTGTAACCATTAGCCAATCACAAACCAAGGTAACCCCCCCCCCCACCTTATCACCTGAATCTCCTCCTAGATCACCATTAGGCGCTTTCACACCGGAGTACTTTTCCCAGGAATAGTTCCAATGGTTCTTGGAATTTTGCGTTCACACCGAAAATATCTGGAACTAGAACTGAGTTCATGCGAACCTTTTCACCCCTTTGCAGTCCCTGCTAGAGAGCAGGTATTTTCCAGGGGAGGAAACGGTTCCAGTTTCTTATTGGCTGGGCGAATTGCAAAGTACGCCCCGTAAAACTCCCAAAAATGTTTGTGAAGCCGCCATTTTATTTGCTGGCATTAGCATTATTAGCATTAGCCCAGTGCACCAACGGAGAGAGACTGACTTATGGCAACACAAAATATAACGTGGGAGCGGTGGAGTGATGAGGAGGTGTCGGTGCTTCAGGCGATTTACTCGGGACTTCGGGTGGCGACTCCGGGACTTCGAGTGGCAGTATACGCCGTGAAGTTGTTTGCGGGCTGCCAGTAAACCCAGAGCAGAAGAAGAAGAAGTGACGTCAGAGGCTTCATTTGCCTAATCCTCCCTCAGGGACTTATTCCGGTGTGAACGCGATGTACTAGGACAGTTCCGGGACTAAAGAGTTCGGCAGGACTAAGTACTTGGTGCGGCTATTGTGTTATTTTTAACCAAATATCTCTCTGAGGGGAGTGGCTCCTTATTTTCATCCAAAGTAACACACAGAGAATCAGCACTTTTTAAACAGGGCTGAAACAGAGGGGATTATGGGATGCTGCAATGATCTGTTTGGTGTTTCAGCCAATCAGAGACATGTTCTGTATATATCTGAGACCTATAATATATTGATGAAAAACAGTCTAATAGGGGACCTTTCACTTTTCTTCTCGATGGATTTGAAAAACTGTAATGTCATCTCCAAATTGACAACATACTCCAGCCTCAGATACCCTTTACCAAATTATAGAAATTGGTTTGTATGATGGTGTATATTGTTTCAACACCAACAGTGTGTGTACCTGTGTGACAGAAGGCTCCAGTGTGCGCCGACAGGCCGCAGTCGCAGTGGAAGCCGCTGGCTCTCTCCACACAGCGCCCCTGGTTCTGGCAGAGCGAGCCGTAGCTGCTGCAGTGACCCGGGCAGCCGGGCCGGACCCCGGGGGTGATCTCCGCCCGCTCCTCCAGGTCCAGGGGGACGCCGTTCAGCTGCAGGGAGCGGATACAACCCCGGAAGCCCTTCTGCCTGGACGCTGTACCTCCTGAGAAACACAGAAACACACCGAATAAACATCCATCCATCCTCCAACACATCTGGGAGCTGTCCATCATTCGACCAAACATCGTGTCTGATCCCACCCACGTTCAGCTGATAGAAGAATCAGGGTTCACAAGGGCAGCCTGAGCACTCATATTATAAGGTAGGTGTGAGATATAAAATGTCTAAAATGATTATGTGACTAATATCATCAGCAATCAGTGTCATAGCATATTAGAATCAAAGCTAGCACTGAGAAACAAACTGAATACAATCCATCCACCCTCCAAAACATCTATGAGCAGTCCATCATTAGACCAAACATCGTGTCTGATCCCACCCACTCTCTCCTGAAGTTCAGCTCATAGAAGATTCAGCCTGAAGCACTACAAACACTCATTCCTGCCCAAAGGGATTTCCCCTTTCCTGTAGCATCTTATATAGATTTGTGTGCCTGTAAATGGTCTGCAGAGGCTAAAATCCCAAAGGTCCCACCAGAGGGAGTTTCTCTCCCACACAAGGCCGGTTTTGTAAAAAGTTAGTTTCTGGGGGCTATTCGAAAGTGTATTGACACACATATGGGCTACCATTAAAAGTATAAACCTCAAAATGCAGAAACTTTAAACAGCTCTACAAAAGGTTCAGGTTTATATGTCTGCTCATTATTGTGCACATATCCAGAAGTTAAACAGTAATCATAAAACATCAAGTGAATCACTTCTTGGAAGGTGAGATCATTTCTAAAAAGCATAAATGAGGGATTTGCTGAGTAAAGATTAAAGAAAAGATCAAAGAGTCCAAATGCAGAGGAGCTTCACCTCCGACCAAATGAGACCTTTAAGATCAGTGAGAATTTACAATATTCAACCTCAGCTCTAACAAGACGATTGCAGCATCTCTACAGGAGACCCTGCTGTGAGAGCACACTCTGTACATACAGTATGAGACCACATGAGAGGGAATCTGACAATTAGCTAAGTGGAGATCAGACCAAGCATCAAAGGCAAAGTATGGCTTACAATACAAAGAACCTCGACCTGCAGGCACAGAAAGCAACGTTTCAAAAGAGAGAATTCACTGGAAACTTCAGAGTTTGGAGAAGAAACTCTGGAGCAAAGATTCAACCACATGTCCAACAGTGCAGCATCTCCTGTGAGGCAATACAAGCAGGATATCATGCAATAAAAAATACATTTGATAGGGCCTTCTGCCACATATTCAGAGCCATTTGTCACATACTTTTAAAGTTGAAATCAAATTATTGAAGGGACCATATTATGCTAATTTCCAGAATTGTATTCGGTACCTCTACGTGACATGTCTCCATGCTTTAATGTTCAAAAAGCTCTTTATTTTTCTCATACTGTCTGTGCTGCAGCACCCCTTTTCACCCTCTGTCTGAAACCAGAGCCCAGTCTGCTCTGATTGGTTAGCTGGCCGGCTCTGTTGTGATTGGTCAACAGCTTAGAGATGTCCAGCCCCTTAGTGGACATCATGTACAATGTGTTGGAGCGCTAGTTAATAGAAGTGTGAGTGTAACATAGTGATGTCACTATGTTAAAGAAGTAAACAAAGGAGGCCAATGGATTATTTTTTAATCGCCATTCAAGCTAATGTTTTTCTATATACTAGTTGCAAGGCTATTGGGATGTCAATGTCTGTCCGATTTACAGCTTAACCGTTTGGTCAAAACCCTCATCAGCCAGTACAGAAATAGTGTTTCACAATTTCCAACATGATACCAACAAACATCTTTCAGCACATTCTCACTTCCCCTGTCTTTAAATGAAGATAAGTGTTTTCTGTATCTCAGAAAACACTATCTTCACAACCCAGCCAACACAGCACCGATAAACAGGTTATCTATTCAAACCAGGCTATACGACAAGATATCTGAATTGGTGCTTGCAATGAATGCAGAAATATGTCACCAGAAACTGCTGCGTGTGGATATTATACGCTGACAAATATGAGGCAATAAAGCAAGAAGAGGAACAGTAATCCAACGGTTTGTAAATCCACACAAGGCAATAACACGGGTTATAAATCTGAACAATGTTATTCACTACCTTATAAATGTCTGCAAGGAATAATTAAGGCTCATAAATACACAGTTTAATTAATCATGGCTAATGAATTCATGGAAAACAACAATGACTTTAAATTATAAAACTAAGTAGACTGACATAAATCTGTGGAGGTCTTCTACGCTGCATGTAATAGTATCATAGTTTACCTTAAATGCACATAAGGAGTAGAAATCTACATTTTGCCTCATGGTTACAGCAATGTTGTGACTTGTGATTTCATACAAGCTGAGCCGAATGCTTATTTATACATTTCCATGCATAAAATCTATTTTCTAGATAGCTATCTCAAGGATACTTTTACAGAAAATACATTGTATGAATCATCAGTGTTAAATCTAAACACCAGTTCATGTCTTTTATTAATTAGCAAAAGTTATTTTTTCTTAAGGCTGTCTCTGTGTATGCACAGAGGGTTTCTGTGTATAATGATATTTATATTGCAGCTACGCCTTTCCAGCCTTACACTTCATTGCAATTGATTATTTAGTGTTTTTTAAACTGTGTCCCGAGTCGGTTAGTATTTTATATACACAGGTTACATAAACACAGTCCT
The DNA here is from genome assembly GCF_949606895.1 of Notothenia rossii. NCBI lineage: Eukaryota > Metazoa > Chordata > Actinopteri > Perciformes > Nototheniidae > Notothenia > Notothenia rossii. The sequence continues at coordinate 74,946,962 of NC_136907.1, read as the reverse complement.
GGTTTAAAGCAGCTCCATTTGTCAACAGCTTTAAGCTTCGCAAATGCTTTATGAGAAAGGAAATGCATTCAACACATGTTTAAAGCTTTGGGTGTGTTACGATACACAACATGCTTTTTATCGGGAAACAGAGCAAAATGTACTTTGTTTACAAAAATAAACACAACAGGGTGGGGTTAATTGTCAAGTGTGTCTGAAAGGTTTTCAAAAACGTCCCTGTGATATGAATAAGCTGGACTGTTATTCTCTTTCTAGGGAATAAACTCACTTGTAAAGTGTAATGTGCCTCCCATGTAAATGATCTGTTTTCTACGAAAGCATAACAACACAAAGCACTGTTTTGTTCTTGCCGGATATGAACTTGAGAAAGAAGTCGATCCTAAACATATTCAACTAAAAGTTATTTTATCAAACTGCTGAAGCTGCAGAGACAGAAAGTGCTCAACTGCTGATTCTCTGGAGAGCGATACAAGAAACAAGGCAAGTAAAGTTAGTGACTGCGAGATGTGCAGAGACAGAAGGAGTCACAGTACTAGAAGACTTTAGAACGGGCCTTAAAGCCTCCAGCAGTGAGACTAATGAGGCCACAATTCACGAAGAAGCTCACACACACATTTGTGCTTTTATAGGATTTGGTTTTATAACCACTAACAATCTCTTGGAGGACTGGAAGCAACACAATAATCAGACCATGGAGAATAAGGAGAACATTTCTCACCTATGCCTGAATTGCTGGAGCATCATTCACAAACACAGGAATAATGAACAGATATGCCAAACAGTGGAATATAGCAGAAGGAAAGACAAAACATCTGTCACCTTGCAGTTTCATCCCACAGGCCATAAGACTGTTAAACACCTGAACTTTGGAAAGAACATCCATAACATTCATCTGTTTGCAACTTATATCAATATTCCAATTAGTTGTATAAATATTCCGCACTATTTCTATTATATTCTATTCAATTTTATTTACTTGCACTATTATCTGTTTTAATGTGTTGCACTGTTGGAGGAGCCTGTGACCTAAGATGTTCATCGTCATATCTACACTGTAGCTATGAACACATGACAATACAAGCCTTGAACCTTGAACCAGGTGTGTTCTGAACACATACTCGGCCCCCTAAAGCAGATTCTTATTTTGTATAAACGTTATATGAATATATGTTTGGCCCTTGTGTCTCCTCCTCACCTATGAACAGCTGGCTGTTGAGCTGCAGGTGGAGGTGTCCGTCAGCCGGAGCTTCCTGTGTGGCGACAGGAAGTCCGTCCAGCCGCAGCGAGGCCTCTTTGACGTTCCTCTCGGCTCGGACTCGATGCCACCGGTTGTCGTTCAGCGGCACCATCGACTCCACGTGAACCTCCAGAGGCCCGTTACCAACGTCGAAGGAGAAAACCACCCGGGTGGAGGCTGACGGAGGGGGAGAGAGGGGGGAGACATGTTGGGTTATTGATGTGTCAGTCACTGCACGTCTAACGAGTGATGGAATAAGTACTCAGATGTTTTACATAAGTAAAACTGCTTCAAATAAAATCCTGCACTTAAAAACATATTCAAATAGAAGTTCAAATAGAAGTTGAAAAGTATAAATAATCATCAAAATAAACCCTAAGTACCAAAAGTAAAGTAGTCGGTAAGGTCCCATTTCAGAGTTATATATATTATATTATAATCATTGATGTAATATTGTGATCATGACTTCATTCAGCTAGTATAGGTTAGGGTTATTTAATTTACTTTAAGAACTGCTGGGTAGCTTTTACTATAATACTGTATTTTAATTTGTATTTTGTATTAATAACATAGCTGGTAAGTAATGCTGGAAAATAAATGTAATGGAGTAAAGAGCACATCGTTTTCCTACAAAAGATTTTTTGTTTTGTTTTGTTGCCAAACAAATCGAAACGCTATAAATAACTTGTTGGTGTTTGGTAAAGAGGATTTTTTTTTTTCCAGTGTAAAGATATGAATTATTCTTAAACGACTTAAACTTTCCCAAGGGCAAAAGGCGAAACAGCGCGGTGCATTTATAACTTTCTTAGTGAGTTACTCAGATGAGGACATAGTTTGGATGTCTAGGGTGCTAGTGAACTGCGAGTTTGCGCAGTTCTCCAGTGTGTGCGCAGGGCACAGAATGTGCTCAGGGGAGTCTCCCTCCGCAGCCGTTTGGCGTAGTTTTGGCACAATTCCGTTATACACACCGACGTTAACAGCAGCCCCATCTGTGCACACGGCGACCGACTTTGTCGTCCGTGATCTACGCGCCTTCGGTAAAAAAAAGCTTCACAAGTCCGTCAGTACGCAAAGGCGCTCAGTGACACAAGTGACGTTATGCATTTCAGAAGTTTGCCGCGCATGCGTACCCGTTATGTGCACCCCTGACTATAAAGTAACTTTATTTAGAAATTCCTCTAGAGGTTACGGAGCTATCTTAAGAGGTCGGTACTGACAGTGATTTCCCAGAGGAGAGAGACGTTTGCTGCAGCAGTGTCCCTGAAATGATCTGTGTCTGTCCCTTTAAATCCCGCTTCTAACGCAACTTCCTCCAAAAAGCAACACAAAGAGAACCTCCAAACAAACTAAAAAAGTGAAGTGAGGTGACACAGCTTCAATAGGCAACCTCATATGACTCTAATAACTAAGGCGGATACAAGCCGTTCTGAATGACAAACTGTACAGCTGCCAATAAATGCGAACCTGGTACAACCCTTAGGTTGTGCGGTCACACCCATATAAACACAAGGACACCTTGTTGGGTAATACAGCTATGTTTTAAATTACATAATATATGGTAGGCTATAAACACACATCTCACAGCCACACACATTTCACTGCACCTATAAACTAAATAACACCCTATTGGTTATTGCTGTCGTAATCTGAATGAGGCAAGAATCAATCAACAGGAATTAATGGAGGGTCACGGCTAAAATGCCCCCTGAGAGTTGATAAACAACCGTCAAATAAAAAAAAAGGGGGCAAAAAAAAAAAGCCCTGCAATGATTATGAGTTCCTATTTTACGGATTTCACCTTGGTTACATTTTATTTGCTGTGTTGTGAGAATGCTATGTTGTCCCATGTGGGCAAGCATCCATGGCAGCGTATGCAATGCATTCAACTGCAAACTTTGTGGGAAGGAAATTGATCGAAAGACAACAAACAAAGAAACCCAGAGCAGAACAAAATGATGGAAACATGCAAGCAGCGCCAGAAGAAAACACAAACTCAACAAGAACAAACCTGTCAATAAAAAATAAAACAAAAAAGCTTTATTCAATATTAGAAGTTATGGGATAACTGAGGGAACATCTTTCAATCCATTATTGCAAAACAGTTGAATCCCAGAACAGGGAAACAACTGTAACGCAGTGTCCATACGGCGGTGTGCGTTGAAGCTTGCCGGTGAGCGTGTCTGAAACTCGACGAACAACCAATCATATGAATCTCCCGCCCCGGACACACAAGCACGTGGTTTGATTGGCTAGAGCTTGTACTGGTATATTATTTGATTGGCTGACGTTTCCACCGAAGCTTCAAAAGTTGAGTATTGCTCAACTTTTGATGCGAGCAACGCCCGCAAAGCGAAGCAACGCTCCCACAATGCAGCTCGGCAAAGCGTGACGTCACCCCATTCAAAGTGAATGGGAAGAAGCGTTGAAGCTTCAAAGCACGCCGCCGTGTGGACGGGCCGTAAGTGTACAAGAAGTGTGAATAATATACTTCAAATATAATTAGACTGCTTCTTCTAAATGCACCGCTCTCAGACCTATAAATACAATTTAAAAACAATTAACTATATCTTTCAAAGTGGCCCTTTTATTTGCATTTATTGGACAGCTTTTGGTTACTTTTGAGTTTTAGATTATTAGATCATTCAAAAATATAAATCAATTATTAAATACACTTTGACATATAGAATAGATATAGATATATGTATAGGTTAAGATATCCAGCTGCAGGACAAAAAGTTAAATTTGCTCAACATTTAATAACTGTGATAAAACACATCAATAATCATTATAGTAACCCAGTAACTCAATATATACGATTCTGAAAAGAGCCATTATGCATAAGGACCACTTTTACTTTTGGTACTTCAAGTATATTTTGATACCAATGCTTTTGTACTTTTACTTTAAACTGAGTATTTTTACACGGTAGTATTTCTACTTTGTGTGGAGCTGTGTGCTTCAAAAGCCTGAATTTAAAACAAATATTTTAAAGCTGAAGACTGTTTTCAAATGTAGAGCAGGTTGTAAGCGAGGCTCCGTTTGCAAATGAGGAAACAGTTCAGAGTGTCAGCGCTGCTCCTCCTCCTGGAATGAGTCAGAGTTTGATAAGCCCTCCCTCTTCTTCCTGCTCTCAGACTCTGGGTGTTTCTCAATGTCGAGGACACTTCCTTGGTAGCACATGTCTTCCGAGCTACTTGCTTCAGAAGCAAGGCAAGAATCCTTCCTAGCCTCGGAAAACGAAGAATTGTGGAACAGATTTGGAAATTGGTCCGTGCGCAAAGCATTGTGGGGATTTTAAGACCGCGGAGTCTACACATGTGCAGCCTCGAAATTTCCCGCTACGAAGTACGCCGGCCTCGGTAGAATTCCAAGTAAGCTGGAGATTGGAACAGTCCTTCGGCGGCACTCGATGAAGTATGCTTGAAATAGTGGCTCTGGATGGGTGTAACCAACATGTGGGTAAAGAACAAGAGCTGATAGGCCACATTCACTGCTCACACACATCCTGTTCAGATCACAGCTTACATAGTTTCAGCTATCAGGAAGTGAAACTCAGACACTCGCTGCCACTGAGAGGAGAAATGGCGCAGAAAGGAGTTCAGCTGGACCGGGAAACCTTCTCTTGTTCGATCTGTATGGATCTACTGAAGGATCCGGTGGCTACTCCCTGTGGACACAGCTACTGCATGAAGTGTATTGAAGGCTTCTGGGATGGAGAGGATGAGAAGAAGATCCACAGCTGCCCTCAGTGCAGGCAGAGCTTCACACCGAGGCCTGTCTTGCTGAAGAACACCATGTTAGCAGCTTTAGTGGAGGAGCTGAAGAAGACTGGACTCCAAGCTGCTCCTGCTGATCACTGCTATGCTGGAGCTGAAGATGTGGCCTGTGATGTCTGCACTGGGAGGAAACCGAGAGCCTGTAAGTCCTGCCTCGTGTGTCTGGCCTCTTATTGTGACCAACACCTCCAGCCTCATTATGACGTAGCTCCATTAAAAAAACAGAAGCTGGTGGAGCCCTCCAAGAAGCTCCAGGAGAACATCTGCTCTCGTCACGACGAGGTGATGAAGATGTTCTGCCGCACTGATCAGCAGTGTATCTGTTATCTCTGCTCTGTGGACGAACACAAAGGCCACGCCTTACAGAACCAATCAATAGTATAACACTCATTATGACTTTTCCCCACAATCGAACACAAATCCTACCGTCTCGTACTCCCTCCACACACACCGGAAATACGTAAAGGGCTTTAAAGACTCACACTCGCATTTAAATGTGTTTGATTTGGATTCATTCTTGATTCTCCAGCTCTTACTCACAGCTCAGTTCGATCCGGATGAAGTCTTTGATGCCCAGGTTCTCCAGGAACACACCGGAGGAGGCGGTGGTTTTAAACAGGAAGGAGATATCCGCGCTCAGCTCTCCGTGGAAGGTCGGGAAGTGGAGGTACGATGTCTCCTTGTCGAAAAACGCAGCGTTCCAGAAGTTCTCTGAGAAAAGGAAATGAAAACTCCTGGTCAAGATTACTAAGATTAAAAAAAATGTCCCAAATTGGGATGAATTATCTTATCTACATGGAAAAACAAATAAAATACAAAATAATCCTCATTGCATTTGGATTTTAATTTAAAAAATTGAAACTTGAACAACTTGTATAACATTTTGTTTATGTATATATTTAAATTTATTCTGTATATTTTGGATTGTGTATTCTATTGATTCTTGTAATATCCATATTTACCATTAATGTTTATTCAAATAGTTGTTTTGTATAATATTTGAATCTATATCCAATACCTTATTAACATGTTGCTGTAAGAAAACTATTTCCTAATTTAGTATCAATGAAGTATGTCTAATCTAATCTAATAACTAACACGTCAAACTGAAAAAAGGTAAACATTGATTCCGGTGTCAGATGAATTAAACAGGTCGTTAAATACGACAATTACAAATAAAGAGTTTTAAAGTCTCAGCGTTCTCTTTTCAAACACACTATTCAAATAAATAGTACAACATTTGAAGGTGATGATAGTCGGATTATTTTCTGTCTGTTTCTTATGCTGAGTAGATGCTGGCAACATGAGAAAGCTATTATTTGACTCATTCCCAAAAATGTTATCAACAAAATGTGAAACTTGTGTAACTTTTTTGTGACATTTCTGGGACTGCAATAGATGAGAGCAACACATCCGGGTACTTTCCCCTCTACGCAAGGCCACGCCCCTTTGAATTTTGATAAGATAAGATAGTACTTTATTGATCCCAAGGTATTATACAGTATATACATATACATACATACATACATATGACAGATGGAATATTAAATATAAAACAGATTATATAAATGTAAAATGTACATTGTGGTTGGCAGTGAATACAGATTCTGTTTTCAACAATCAGATCAAACAATTACGAAAACAGCGCTTTTTCTATCTACAAGAAGCCCAATTATGATGGTCGGAAAGGCAAACTGTCAAACAATATCATTGGAGAACCATGATCTGTGTTGATTTATGGTTTCATTTAAATCAATAGGGAAATGATATCCGATCAGAAAGCTGGAGGACTAGTGGCAGGCAGCAGGTCAGATTGAAACTAGTGCCCACCTATCCGATTTGAACATGATGATGTACAATGTGATGTAGTAGCCTATGCAGGTGTAAGACCATTGTGTTTGTATTGTGTTATAGGTATGCATAGTTTTCTATGCATTTTGAGGGTTTTGGGGGGTTTGACCCCCAAAAACATTTTCGAACCCTAGGGGCTGGCTCCCCCAAAAGAATTAAATAACATAACCCTAACCTAACCCTAACCCTAAAACCGAAATAAAGTAACAAAAAAAGTAACTAAATCCGCCAGAAACCCAAAAATCTTGCATTCTCCATTTCTGGAAGTTGGCAACCCTAGTGATCGCCGATCTTTTCTACTTCATGCTATCTGCACAAATGGTTGACATTAAACATTAAAAAGACCAGGCAGTTCAGAGAGAATCAAAGGAAGGCAGGCAGGCTGCTTTGCATGACATTCTTCTGGACGTGTTTCATTGTGGTGATAGTGAGGGTAGTCAATCGTTTTGTTGACAAGACAGTAGTGACGGCCATCTTAGTGACGTGTGTTGTTCTGCGAGACCAGAGATTTAGTCAATTGAGCGTTTCACACAAACAAATGTGTTACTTAACAGTTTTACGACACTTTTTTTTTTTTTGACAAACATCATGTAATTCGTGGCACAATTCAAACGGGATCGAAAGATAATCTTTCTCTCTCCATTGACTTCAATATATATATATATATATATACAGTCTGACTTCAATAAATAATTTTTTCGAAATAAGGTCCCATGGAGGTCCACTGGAAGGGGAGGGACTTCGCCACTGTATTATGTTCCGCTTCGCTCTAATGCATTATTTTCCCCCGGAAGTGGGCGGGGCCGTAATTTTGCCCGGAAGTGACATTAGCGTAACTCTCATCTATAATTGAAATGATAGGCAACTGGGATGAAAATTGAAGACCGGTGCGTTGTATGAGGATTGACACACACAAAAAACAATTTGTTAGTCTGTCAACACCATGCAGTCTGACAGAATAAAGTAAACAAAGGTAAATTTCTATGATAGGAAGTTTTTCTTTCATCATGTTGCAGCCAGGCAACTGGACTAGACTTACTGTCTCCATGACAACGGAGCTGTCCCACCCTGTACGCGGCCGCTGACCCCGGCCTCCTGACGTCACCTAGCAACAGAGAACGGACGGGGAGGCTCTCCTTATGGGTGAGCAGCCCCGAGTCCTCAGTCCTGCAGGAGGAGGAGGAGGAGGAGGAGAGAGGAAGCAGGAAGAGGAAGGAGGAAGAAAATAAATGGTGGATTTCAAAAATCAACAAATTCAGGCAACTCACAACCTCCCATCTAAGACCATTTCCTTGAGAAAAAAATTGATGTTTGTTTTAAATATTGTAATCCCCCTTGTGTATATTCATGATAATAATAAAAATAATAAAGTTGATTAAAAAGCGTATTGTTCAGCCTTTTTTAATAATACACTGATAAAAACTATTTTGCTCTACTAAATAATACTATGATTAGGTGTTTAAATTATACAAGAAATTACGAATAATTTTGAAAATCTCTCCTTTTATTTAATGTGTTTCTTGAATTTTTAAGTAATTTTGTATCTTCATTTTAATAAGTACATTTAAATCATAGCACCAAGTAAATGTTAAGTAAATGGGAATTAAATAATTTTAAGTAATTTTGAGTGTTCCCAAAGCCCCGGTGTCCTTCAGTTTGTGTGGGCTACTGTACTGTTGCACAGTTTATACTGTAGAAACTATGTCCAGGACAAGGTGTTTGGAAGTTTTGGAAGATTCACAGCAAACCACATTGAAGGTTATGGAGGTATTGGTCAGTCTTCTCATATTTTTAAGTCTCAATTTGTCCCCCCCCCCCCCTCTAACATCACCAAAAGTCATAATTTAAGGGGTCTTTTCTCAAAAAGATTTACCCCCGGACCCCCCTAGTATTGTTTGGTCACCATTTCCACAGCCCCACCTAAAATATTTTCCACCAGCCGCCCGCCACTGGTAGTTACAATATTAATAACAATAATAGTAATAATAATAACTATGAAAAAGCTAAATACGTATTACATTCTTCTTCTTCTAATTATTATCATTAATATTCACATGGGCATTTCATGGAGACTTAAGCTTCTAATAAATGTTGATCCTCAAAGTCCTACATTCGTTAAATCTGTAGTGTAAGAGTTTGTACATGGTTCATGGTACTCAAAGACTTGACATGTACAGGTAAAAGTTAATAATAAAGAAACACCCTTTGAATACACAAAACAGTTAATTCCACATTCAAATCACCAGAAACAGGAAATGTCTATCTAAACTTGGACATATGGGTGCAGATGTGTTTGGGTAGAGAGGGTTACGAGTTTGAATAATGTGACATACACTTTATGGCATAAAGGGTGCTATTGCAGTATTCGACTCTGGATGATTGCATGTTTTACTGGCTGCTGTAAACATTGCTGTGTGAAAACATAATAATAGCCTTCCTGACATTCAATCCTCTGCCTTTTCTGGAACAGCTACTCCAAAAACAAGACACCTTCCGTCCATTTGCACCCACACGCAGCTTCACACACTCAAGATCACCGCCCGCTTGCCTTGTTGCTGAGGAAAGTTCTGTATAAAAATACACGCAGGGCTGGAAGCGAGGACAGTTTACAGCTCTATTCGATGAAATATTAAAGAGCTGCCGATCCGCTCAGTTAAAATAGAAGTAAACTGTTTTTGCTGGGAAATGATATGTGAGGAAAAAGCCAAGATGACATGAGGAGAGGTTAAAAGTTGTTTTGATTGTGCTCTGCTCAAATTATCCCAGTCAATTTATTGTTTGCTTCCCTGCAGAATGTTGATGACTGTAAACCTGCAGACGCCTTTAGCACTCATGTTTACTATTCAAGACAAATAAATCCCTAGTAGGAGTACAATCAGAAATGTATTGTCCTATATTAAGCAGAAAGTTAGCATGAGCAGAAAATATAGAATCATGCAGTTACAATGACATTTAAAAACCCTAAATGTGCCCATCTATGCGTTTCCAGCTAGTTTCATTACGTTTCATACAACTATTTTTTTTTCCTGATTTGAATGCCATCTTATCTCAAATCGAAAAACGATGTATCTATTTTCAACAGTTTTTTAATACAAAGACACCAGCAAGGAACTAAAAAGTAATATCAAACTAAAGGTCAGATTATTTTTTTAATAATTTGTGGAAAAAGCTGGTTTAATGAACACATTGCTTCACTAAACTGTCCATTGTTTTACAGGTTAGTAATCATCATGTTGTCCCAGCATTTAAGCAGAACCTTAGAGAAATTATACCACCACAGATTTAACGGTCAACGACTGCATTAATATATACTTTACTGTTTGATAAAGCAGTACGTTTATATCAATCAATGTCGTTCTTCCTGAGTTATTTACAATTGTTTTCCATTAATTATGGGGTTTATTTTGCAATGTTTTTTTCAATCGTCTAAGGACAGAGGGTGTCGCATGCTGAAGGTCTGTAAAGCCCCCTAAGACAAATGTGTAATATGTAAAACTGGGCTATATAAATACAATGTGATGATTTTAGATATCCAGGACAAGCCTTTTCACAATACAATATGTGTTTCAGTACCACTCGGTGCGGCCGGCGTCACAGTTGCATTAGTGTTAACGCCTTGTGCGGAATGCTTTGGCAATTCTATGTTTAAAATGTGGTCATGCCAATAAAGCCCCTTTGTATTGTATTGTATTGTATTGTATTGAGATCAGGAGGCAAAGGTTAGAGCAATAAGGAGAGATAAAAAAGGAGAGGATGAAGAAACAGGACAAAGGTGAGGTATTATAGAGAGGGGGAGTAGGAACATTTGAGTATTAATAACCACGTCTGTAAGTATTGCTGTGTCTCAGTACCACTCGGTGCGGTCAGCGTCACAGTTGCAGTAGTGCTGAGGGTCCACACAGTCTCCCTGCAGCCCGCACACACACTGCTGGCTGCCCGGCTGAGCCCCCCCCCAATAAGACTGGACACGACCGGGAGCGGGACCCCCGAGCCACCAGCTGAACGGAGAGCCCTCTGAAACACACACAGTACACACACACACACACACACACACACACACACACACACACACACACACACACACACACACACACACACACACACACACACACACACACACACACACACACACACACACACACACACACACAGTGGTGAAAAGTACTCAAGTATTTTACTCAAGTACAATTTGACATATTTGTACTTTTATTTCTATTTAAAGCTACTTCATACGTCTACTTCTCATGTTTTAGAGATGCATGTCGTACTTTTTTACTCCACTATATTTATTTTAACACTCACAGTTAACCTGTACATATAGAAACACATGACATGCTGATATGGTATAATACCTTACTGTAGTATTTCAAATACTGAGTCCACACATCCGCTACAGAACTAAAATGCTCTTACATGTTTAAAAATAGGATAATATGATAACACTAATAAGATAATATTGTAAGAGGCCAATTCTGCATAACGAGTACCTTTACTTTCGATGATTGAGGTGCATTTATCTTATTATTATTCTGTTCTTCATATTATTATTATTATTATTTATTAAGTTTACACAAATGCATATACCCTACAGGAGAAATAAAGGTTTACAAATGTTTTAATCTAGCTCTAAGAGTATCAAATGCCAAGGAGGTAAAACACACCCACCATCCATCCATTTAAATTTTAATTAATGGCAGTGTTTTCCACAAGTAAACATTGTTCTTCACAGCATAATGTTCAATTAATGACTTGTAAACTTGATGGAGACACAGAGAACTTCATTTGCCTCAATTTAAAAGGAGGAGACATTTCAACTACTCATACAAAACCCATTTGTCTGGCTCATTGGTGAAAAGAAAGAAAATTCTAAGAACCTGATTACGTATCCAGCAACGAGCATAAGAATCTTTTTGTTTTTGTTTAGTAGAGCGGGAAAGATGTGTGAGGCCCCAGGGAGTTAGATTGTTTTCTCTAGAGATTTTGTTTGTACAAAACACCTCATAACTCACTTTGATAAAATGAGAAAGACAGCAAAGAAGGGAAGTTAAACAAATATCCATGCGGTTCAGTGATTACAGACTCAGTAAATCAAATCCAAATGGAAAAGACCTTCAACAATTGTAATTCATATTGGCCTTGTTTAGTCTGAGTTACGGCTCCTTATTTCCCCACTGAAGGTAAATGGAGAAAGGCTCTCAGTATTCATCACTCCACATCAACAGAGTTAAAAATGCCAGGTCCCTTAGAAAAAGTGAGGAAAATCAGATTCAGGATGTTAGGGTCAGCTAAAGAAACAGCCCCTGACCTGGAGTGTTGAGGAGGCGGGACTTCCTGCAGTGGTAGGACAGTTCCTGTTCGCAGTACTCTGATTGGCTGATGGCGGCCAATAGCTGCTCCTCTTCAGTGGAGTAGTCAAAGTGAACTGATTGCTGGTTCACCTCTGGAGACGGTCGCACTCTGGTCAGCTCGCTGTTGTTGTGCTGGATCACCATCCATGTGTTCTCCTCTGTGGACAAAAGAAAACACAACCGCTGTTATGAAGAATATTACACTAGATGGTCAAAGGTATTTTAGCTTTCGCTTTACCTCTCAAAAAGGACATAATTCAGAGCACTGACAATGTTCTCAATCATCATGATACCAAATTTGTAAAGCATCACGACTTAAAGAGACAGGGAGATGAATGTGGGACAGAGATTAAAGGAGGGAAAGAGAGAGAAGCTTGGAGACAAGAAGATGGAAGTGGATCAGAGGGGGATGAGTGGAGCATCATCATTTACAATTATGTAAATTGTAATCATAAAAGAAATGGAGTGATGATGTGAGAAGAGGTGGAGTATATGTCTGTGTGCTTGTGTGTCTGTATTTGTGTGTGTGTGTGTGTGTGTGTGTGTGTGTGTGTGTGTGTGTGTGTGTGTGTGTGTGTGTGTGTGTGTGTGTGTGTGTGTGTGTGTTTGTCACCTGTCATGTTGCAGTACACCAGTTGCGGTTTGATTGGTCCGCTGCCATCCACGTCGATGTAAAAATGTCCCGACGTGTTGCCGTTGTGTTTGTACGCCTCACAGGACTGTTCGTACAGAGCTGGAGGAAAATAATGAGATCACGTCAAAATGAATCACGTCAACATCAACACATGGACACAGCCTGTCAAATGAGTGAATCCTCCAGGATACTGAAACCATTTAAGGGATTAATAGAGAGAGAGGGAGGGAGAGAGAGTTGGGTCGTTGGTGGCCGACAGTGCTCTCATGTCTCTTACTTTAGGGTCCCTAAAAGCAGGCTAAACGGTTACAAACACTCCTACCAATGTCCATTAATCTTCTCAACAAACCAAAGTAACGTATAGTTTAAACGTTGGCCTTGGGGTTTGTGCAATAAGGCGTCATTGTCAGTATGTTGTCTGTGTGTAGGTGTATGTGCAAACTGTGTACATGTATCGTAAGTCATGTGTGTTGCTTGCTCATAAAGAAATGTGTATGAATAATATGCTACCAGATGGTCTTAAACTATGAAGAGAAGTGAGCTTCATGACAGTGTTAATGGTGAGCAAAACATAAGGAAGGAACTGCATTTCTGCTACTTTATTTAGATTGTGCACTATTGTGAGTTATTCGCTGAGGTTCAGGAGAGGGCACCGTGCCAGGCACCCAGCAGATCAGAGCTTAGCACGTGACAGGAGAAACAGACAGTCAGTATAGTGTAGGGCCTGGATGACCTTGGGAAGAAGACTGGACCTGTCGGACCTGGACGAAGCCAAGAGGCGTGGGCTCGCCTGTTCTCCAATCAGAAATCTAAAGCACCTCACTCAGAAATACACATATCCAATCAGAATATGACACCTTTGATCTGTAACGAGTAAATGAAATGTGTTTTGCCGGTTTTCGGGGCTCTGGAAGGAAGTGTGAGACAGTTAACTGCTTGGAGTGGAAACTGCTCGCAGTCTGTGGATCCCTGATCTCCAGAGACATCAGCTGAGCAATTATATTCGTTATCACAACTGAAATAAATCAGATTTATTATAACTTTATTGCCTGGTCTGACTCCTTGCTTTTGCAGAGGAATTCTGAAACACAACAAATTGGTGACCCTGACGTGATTTATCTGCAAGGCACAAACAGAAAGGAGCGGTTGATCCCCCTCCGAAGAACTCCCACCTTTTCACTCACAAAGGCGTCATTAAAAAAAAAACATACAAAACAAACATACTAGCTCAGTGGAGAAACCCCCCCCCCCCCCCAAAAAGTGTGTTGTTATATGGTATTAAAAGTGTGTTACTAAATAGAGTTAAAAGTGTAGAAATACAGAGCAAAAGGAAAAGTATATAATAGGGAAAGAGGAACAAGGGAGAAGTAACAGATAAGAAAATAATGAGGAAGTAGGCAAGAGTACATCTGGTGGCCAAATAAGAGCAAAATGAAATATGTTTAGACCTGGTGGACAGAGCCAGTAATACAAGTAAAGTCAAAACCCACTCAAAACTGTGGCAGATACGATATATTGCATTAATTCTTAAATATAACGCCCCCAGTGTACCTCTTTGGTATTACATCTACAAATTAAATATAGCGCCCCTAGTGGACAAAAGTTAGAAATACAATAGCGCACACTGGTGGACATATTGTATATTATTATATACATTATATATAATACATTTCAGTCCGAACTAAAACCACACACTAGTGTTCATATTTAGAACTATTACATTTAGCACATATTTGTATATTTAAAACATTAAACATAAATAATTTTATCAGAAGTGCAAAGGGATTAGTAATTGATCCATTATGATTTCAAGAATCTGTAGACACCTTTTGTGTAGATGTGTATATAAGTGTTCACTAAAAGTGATAATATTAATAATTATAATAAAAAGTATAAACATAGGCCTACTCTTGAGTCAATTTACATTTCTGTGATCTGTTAGTATGCTCTGCTGGTTTTTACTGATATTCTAAGTAACAGTGGGATTTGAACGGGGAATATATGGGCACGTTATTTTTGTAGTGTGTGAAAGATATGGTGCTTGTAACATGTGAGTATTTCAATTTATAGGAGAAAATGGTTTCCTGAAAGAGTTATTTTGGGTAAATATGGTTGAAATAATTTTTAGAAGAAGTTCTTGTAATATCATTAGGAGACCAATACAGATAGTATGATTAGAAACAGACAGTTTAGAAAGGGTTGGATTCATTTAACCTGAGTGTGCTAGAATTTCTATGGTAATGTGTGCCGAAACCTGGACTGTCCATCTGCATCAGACGGCTAAGAACCTGACCCGCCTGAGCAAACAAAGACCTAACCCAAGCAGGAGACTGCTCCTTCTCCATTGAACAGACAGAGAACCAGAGCTGAACCAACAACAATAAGGTTACATCCAGAACTGCGGCCAGAACCATCTCCACATGTGGCAGCCATATCGTATCATGTCCTATCGTATCCTATCGTGTCCTATTGTGTCCTATCGTGTACTATCGTATCCTATCGTGTCATATGGTGTCCTATTATGTCCTCTTGTGTCCTATCGTGTCCTATCTATTGTGTCCTATTGTATCCTATCCTATCCTATCGTGTCATATAGTGTCCTATTGTGTCCTATTGTATCCTATTGTGTCCTATCGTATCCTATCGTATCCTATCCTATCCTATCGTGTCCTATCGTGTCCTATCGCGTCATATAGTGTCCTATTATGTCCTCTTGTTTCCTATGTCCTATCGTAGGTTTTAATCTGTCTCTGCTTCCCTGTATGTGCTGCTGTTTGACTCACGGCTGTGGCAAATGGCTCCGCTGTAGCCGCTGTCAGAGCAGTTACAGTGGAAGACGGTCCAGGACTGACTGCAGCGGCCGCCATGTTCACACCGACTGGGAGAACACCTGAGAGAGAGGGATGCAGAGAAAGAGATGTTCACAAATAACAGACTGAGTGCTCATACACTGACCATATAAACAGGTAAAATAAAGCATGGCTGCCAAAAGAGGAGCAATTAGGCCAAAAGTGTGGAGGACCGAGGGTCTAGGTCTGGAAGTGAAAGGACATTTGCGTGGTCAAACGGTGGTACTACACTTCTGTTGTAGTTTGTGATGTAATTTGAGTCCAAAAATACTTTTTCCCATTGACTTACATTGGGAAAGAGACGTTTGTAAATTAGCTTATTGGGCTCCATGAACACCCTCTCTGTGTTCTTTTTCCATTATGACCGCGTCCTTGCACATATCCTTACATGTTATCAGAAACATCCTGCAGAATAATCAATAAGTAAAGTTTTAGATTAATTTGTTGGTTCACATTCAAAATAAGTATCTTATTCTGTTATTCTGCTTTGTTCAAAATGTATGTGAACACATCAACGTATTACAATTGGACGTATATGTATAATGGTTTATTGTAATTGTACAGTGCTTTGGCAACATGGCATTGTGTTCATGCCAATAGAGCTTTAAGAAATTGAGAGAGAGAGACTGCAAAGTGTATCCAAAAGTTTCAGTCCCTAATTAAATCCTGAGACAGAGACAGAGAAAAACTTTTTAATGATCTATTCTTTTATATATACTGAGACAGCAGCTTAACAATCTATTTTCTTGTGTTGGCACCTTGAACATATCTGCAGACTTTACTGCCAAAAACCTTTCAGGAGGACAAAAGCAGCCATTGCCAAAAAAAAAGCCTTTCATCCATTATCGTCAAGAGAAATACACTTTATTTGAAAAAGCTGCTGAAGGGTCCCTTGTGTTTTTTTGAGTCATTTATCTCTGAACGAGTCAGCAGGCGTATTGTGTTTGTGGACATGAAACAATATGATAATAGGTTGCGATGATTGTCAAAGAAGTGCCTTCAAACTCTCACTTTCCTCACAAAAACCAAGTGTGCTTGAAATACATTAAAACATTACATAAGGCTTTTCATTTAATGGTCAGAAAGCAATTCAAATTGTGTTTACTCGAGCCTATTTGTTTCATGGCTTGATGTGTGTAGGAGGGTCAGGAATATTGTAAATAATAGAAAGAGAGTATTTTTCGGCTTTAGTATTTGTAAGAGGTCATATTTTCCATTTAGGCGACATGTTGTGGGAGGTTTTGAAAACATTTCTCTGAAACATTTAGTTTTTGAAAGACAGTTCAGCCGAACCATTTCCAACCCTTCTGACAGGGATACAAATAAGTCAGTCCTTTTGAATGAATAAACACTGTTAATTGTGCACAGCCATCTTTACATTATCAAGTTTGGGGGAAATCTTGTCTAGAGGTCAAAATAACTGTATCAGGGTGACAGTCGTTTTTTTGTTTTTGATTGACAAACAACTCCCCAAAAGTACACAGTCCAATGTTACCGGGACCTTTTTTATTATTATTTGTGGTGGTTTTCCCTTCCCTGTAGGGCGTTATATAGGTCTGTGCATGTCAATGGTCTGCAAAGGCTAACATCCAAAAGTTCCCTAAGTGTTGTTTGAAACTTGGGTAACAATAGATACCTTGTCTTTTTCATGTAAATCAAATCAATAGCCTGAACTCAACCTGAACACACAGGTACTGTAATAATAATAAAAACGTTGCTCTAATCGCATTTAATCATTCCTCACTTTTAGCTTTTATGAGTGTACATTGTGTTGCTTTCTGCAAGGCCGACTCTTTTATTTAGATAAAAGCCCTGTGTCAGCAGCCTGTCAGCCTGCTGGTGTGTGATTTTTACCTCCATTTATCTCTACACCGCTGTGGTCTAAAGTGAGCTATTTAGTATTCACATTAAATTCACATTCATTTTAACCAAAGCTACGGCTGCCTGCTGCTGTCTGATTCGTTATGTTGACTTTTAGTGCGCTAGTAAGTAGTGACATCTACTGTATTTGTTAATATAGATTTTTTTTGTGGTGGAATTCCTTTTTTTATTGAGCCATAATAATGAAGATGATTGTAATGATGAATAATGGTATTTTTAAGAAAAATAAGTAAAGGGGAAGGACCAGTTACAACATCATACCCCACATACAATAATACGATAAATAAAATCCCCCTCCAACCCTTTTTCCCAATCAACACATATTCCAGGCACAATTACACACTGCCACCCCCAAACATATATCAAGAGAACACAATATTGAAAGCGTCTTAAAACTAGTTTATAGTTATACATAGACGAACTCTTTCAGACTTCAAATAGCTCATTTAAACCACACATCCACACATCACAAGATTTCATTTCAGAAATGTAATGACAGCACAAAAAATAACTATCCCGAAATGCCACTTAATTACAATAAAAAAACTCCAACAGAACCCCGTTCCCATCTTCATCAACATGCATAGTCGAAAGTCAAAATATATTTTTCTCATACTGCCTGTGCTGCAGCACCTCTTTTCACCCTCTGTCTGAAACCAGAGTCCAGTCTGCTCTGATTGGTTAGCTGGCCGGCTCTGTTGTGATTGTTCAACTGCTTAAAGATTTCCTGCCCGCTTAGCCTATCACTTATGTGTTGGAGCACTAGCCAGTAGAAGCGCAAGTGTTACGTAGTGATGTCTGGCTGTACCCGAATATCCGAATATCCGAATATTCGTTCGATGGAGTACTATTCGGGTTTCAATTTCGTTATTCGGATATTCGTTGTTTGTTTTTTCCCCGTTTTTTTTTCAAATTGAATTTATTGAAATCTCCAATATCAAAGTAAGAGCTTGTGCCTCTTTGGAGGGTGCTAACACTTAACCATAAACGTTATTGTTTACTTTCTCCGTCTTTATATGTAGATATGACTTTTCTCCGTTAATCTTCGTCACGTTGTTTCCATAGCAACAACAACTTCCTGTCAACAGCGCTAACTCTCCTTCAAAATCAAAGCATGTCCATACAAAATAGGAAGCCAAGCCAAATTACACTTAAGACATATACAACTGCAACGAAAGTAACAAACACAATGCAATATCCTTTTCAATTTCAAAGAACACAAATTGGGTTACATTAACAAATAACTATAAAACAACAATACTGAATATTCTAATATTCGCTGCTGATTACTACCGAATATCCGGAGCCCGAAAAATGGTATTCGGGACAGCCCTATGTCACTATGTTCTGGAAGTAAACAAAGGAGACGTTTCAGGCAGGAGGGGGAGTGTGTGGGAGAGAAACTGGACTATAAAAGCTGACAAAACTAACCAGGATGGCCGAGTGGTTAAGGCGTTGGACTTAAGTTCCAATGGGCATCAGCGCTTGTGGGTTCGAACCACACTCCTTGTAAATTAAAGTGTTATTGAAGTTAATTAGGGCAGATTGCATAATGGCAACAGAGGTAGTAGATAAGCAACACTAGTTGGATATTTTAAAGGAAATTATCAGCAAATTAGCTTAATTCCCTTTCTACAGGAGAAGTTTGTCCCACCACACCAGAATGGATTCATCCCACTCCTGGTACAGTAATGACTTGTTGAGTGTAATTGCTAGGCTCCTTGTGTGTTTGAACTCTAGTTGTGATGTTAATGGGGTGTTTGCATTAGCTAATAACACCCTTTGCTGCTGGCAACAATAACAGAGTAATAACCTGTTCTGAAGTATGGCAGAGAGTCCATTTGCCAACTGATTGCACAGTGCAATATATCTGAGCGGTATTGCAGCAAGAGAGCATAAGGATAATGTTCTATCTCTTTTTACTGGATAACAGGCCTTTTGTGGGTGTGTGTCAGTGAGCAGTTAGATCTGTGCAATGACTGTATAATAATCTAATTAACGCAAAAACAGGGAGGTATTTAATTAAAACCACTCGAGCAAATTCTCCTTATCTTGCAAGGATGTGTGGTTAGTTCAATATTAATGTGTATGTTAGTGTGAACAATCAAAATGACTGCAAATGTGTGTCTGTTTTTCTGTGTGTGTGTTTGTGTGTGTGTTTGTGTGTGTGTGTGTGTGTGTGTGTATGTGTTGCACCCGAGGGAAGGGCTGTAATTGTCTCATAATTGTGCTGCTATTTGGCGTGTCACCCAAACAGAAAACCGATTTGTTCTACACTACCTCCCTCATCTCTCTCTTTTTCTGCTCCTTATGTTGGAGCTATCTCTGCAGTCTTATATTCTCGCTGATGAGACATATATTCATACTATAATTTATCATCATTGAGATTAACACTGTTTAGTCAAATATGCTGCTCTTATTATCCTAAATAAACGTACCTTTGACCTTCCTTTGCATTTCATGTAGCTGATTGGTTTGAGGGTTAGAGTCAAATCAACCTACTGTTAGGACACGTGTGATCACAGTTGTGAAATATTCTGTTCATTTTTAGGTTATTTATTATTTATATACATATTGTGTTCCTCTACTGCAGGGGTTTTCAAAGTGTGGGAAGGTGAGCCTCCCCTCAGAGAACATAAGAACAGCTGCGCCCCCCCCTCCCAATTATTATTATTATTGTTGCTGTTGTTGTTGCTATAATGCAGGGGTATTATTATCCAGTGGAAAGTCCTTACCTACTGGCCTAGTTAAATCAAAGCGGTTACTTTTTTTTGAATGGGCAGTGTAGTTTTACACACCGTTTTATTTGACTTTCTCAGGACTTAAAACTGTTTTTTGGGGGCAGACCCCCTCAAAGAAAAATATATATTTACACACGTAAGGTCATCATCTTAACAGTCTTTTATGCTCATCGAGTCATCCGTGAGCAGAGCATCAAGTTGGCATGCCGATAACAGCTGAATGTGGTGATTACCATCTTGCCTCCGACAGCCAAAAGTGTGCAAGTGAAGTTTTCTGCCAGACGCTGTCTCCTCTCTCACTTTAGGTAACTTCACAAAAAGTCGATCCATGCTGCAGCTCGCTCAAAGTTAGCTGAAGTTAACTAGCTGAAATTCTCTTTATTTTTTTCTCACGCTGCGCCTTCCCTGAAGCTCTTTGGCGTCCCCCCGTGGAAGCGCGCCTCACACTTTGAAAACCGCTGCTCTACTGTGAATGTTTACATGCTTTAAAGTTCAAAAAAGTATTTATTTAGCTCGTTAGCTGTCTGTCCCCTCAGAGAGCTGTCCGTCCCCTCAGAGTGAGCTGTCTGTCCCCTCGGAGTGAGCTGTCTGTCCCCTCAGTGACATGTCTGTCCCCTCAATGAGCTGTCTGTCCCCTCAGAGGGAGCTGTCTGTCCCCTTAGTGAGCTGTCTGTCCCCTCAGAGACATGTCTGTCCCCTCAATGAGCTGTCTGTCCCCTCGGAGTGAGCTGTCTGTCCCCTCAGTGAGCTGTCTGTCCCCTCAGAGACATGTCTGTCCCCTCAATGAGCTGTCTGTCCCCTCAGAGTGAGCTGTCTGTCCCCAGAGTGAGCTGTCTGTCCACTGTGATTGTTCAAGTTCAATTCAAGACGATAGAAGACAACAGATATCACCAGGATGGCCGAGTGGTTAAGGCGTTGGACTTAAGATCCAACGGGCATCAGCCCTCGTGGGTTCGAACCCCACTCCTGGTAAATTTAAAGTATTATTGAAGTGATGCTGGAAATTAATTAGAACACATTTCATAATAGCAACATCAGAGGTATTAGATAAGCAAATTAGCTTAATTCCCTGGTGGTATTATTTCTACAGGAAAAGTCTGTCCTTTGATACTCTTGACAAGCCCACTGACATGAATTGAGACATTTAAACATTGGTTTAAAAACACCAGGATGTAATTAGGAGGGTTCAAATCCCACTGCTGGTACAGTAATTACTTCTCGAGTGTAATTGCGAGGATCCTTGTGTGTTAGAACTCTAGTCCATTAAAGTGGTGCTGTTAATGTATCATGAGCTACCAATGCGTACCAGGATGGCCGAGTGGTTAAGGCGTTGGACTTAAGATCCAATGGGCATCAGCCCTCGTGGGTTCGAACCCCACTCCTGGTAAATTAAGTATTAATTAAGCAGATTTGATAATGGCAACAACAGTTGGAATTTAACTTAATTTCCTTGTGATCCGTAATAGGAAAAGTCTGTCCTTTGATACTCATGAAAAGCCAGATAACAACATAATTTCATCTACAAATGAATGATTTAAACCATGAGGACTTGTGAGTGGGTTCAAATCCCACTCCTGGTACAGTATGAATTTAAAAACCAAACAGTGGAAAGGATGCCAAACCTTTAATATTGGATATTTTAACAGAGCTAATAAAAGCTTTCTCAACGTTGGATTATTTGAGAACTCAGGTTTGGAACTGGTTAGCATTGCATTTTGTCTGCAAAAGCTCAAGGCTGATTTGGGAAGTTTGTAGGTGTAATAGCAAATCACAATACGTGTGTCTTAACAGATATTAATGAACATATTTTGGGAAACTGACCTGTCAATGATTCCACACATATCTATCTGCAGGTTGCTGTAGATTCCCAGCTGCTTTTTCTGCACCATGATCAGATCCACAATTTGGTCGTCCAAAGTTAAGAGACGCATGCATCCCTGGAAGATATTGAAGGGGTTTCTGCACTCCTGCCTATCATTTTCAGGAGGACAACCTAAAAAGAAAAAAAGAGCTCTTACAAAAGACAGTCATTCTCCAAACATAAACAATTCTGTCAAATAAAACATGTTTTCAGAGGTGACACAAAGATATATCAAAGTCAAAGTCAACTTTATTGTCAATCTTCCAGTTTGTGTGTACAGGCAGAGAGATCGAAATACCGTTTCCCAAAATCCCGAATATAAAAAAAAATGTATATAAAAAATATATGACTTGATTACAATGTGACCTGTGAGTATAATTTGTATTAAAATCTAAAAACTGCATGATAGTTAAAAATGTAGTTCTCTGGGGAACACCTCATTTAAAATCACAATTTACTTTTCTTAACGATTTTTTAACATCTTAAACTCCCAGAGAGCTGTTTGATGTTGGACATGCTGAAATTGCATCTTACCACCAAAGAAGAGGTGACTTTCTACAGTGACAGGAAATGAATGAGTGGCGTGAGCGCTGCCTCCTTCCTCTTTATCCACGATGATGCTCAGACGACCTCGCCTGGAGTTCAGACCCACCGAATGCCACTGACCGTCATTCAGAGCAGAACCTACAAAACAAATACCAATTAACACACACCCTGCTAAAAATGTGACTTTTCCCCCTTCATATAGTATGTACACGGTTCCATTTAGAGCAGCGGTGTCCAAACCTTTTATACCGAGGGCCACATACAGACAAATATACGAAGGGCTGGGCCGCTCACTAGAGGCGAGGTGTACTGCCTGATAAGTTCAGTTATAAGTTAAAATCAATCAAATGTAGTTCAATTATGATTTTGAGTGTAGGTTGGTCATTCCTTAAAACAGAAGCCTCAGATTGATTAGAATAAGGAGGAATAGGAAGGGTGTATTTCAAGCTTGTTATGAAAATACTGTGAGTCATTGGCCTTCTCTTATCAACTAAGATATGTTAGAAAATGTTTCGAACTTTAATAAATGAATTGGTTTGAAAAGTGGTCCTATCAATACATGAATACTACTGTTTAATATATTTGAACATATATATTTAAGAAGTACAATATAAGACAAGCACAAGTTTTATCTGTGAGCCATATTCTATTAAACTTTTTTAATTTGCTGAGGGCCGATTCAAAATGGCACGCGGGCCGCATTTGCCCCCCGGGCCATGGTTTGGACACCCCTTAGACTCTGCAGCAGATGTTGCCAGATGCTAGACTTAGTACAAATGCATTGAAAAAACCATGGGGGAGGTGGGCAGATTGAGTGCAGACCAGAAAGGTATCTGCTTCCTGTATCCTCTGTGTGATCGATCTGCCACCAAGTACCAGCAGGCTGTTGCTCCCCTGTGAGTCGCTCTGTTGTCAGGAGTTGAGGGAATTAATCAATATCTCATTATCTCCTCTACTTTTCTTTCTGGCAATACTCTGCACAGGAACACACCTCAGTCATCGTACAGTGCGATCGGCTGCAGAGGGATTTGGCAATCAGAATAAAACCGTACATCACAAAGTACAAATTGACGCTTTGAACGAAATGCAACTTTAAGAGACTGTGTTAGAGAACTATGTGCTTGTTCGTTCAAACTTTAAAACCAATATATTGGAGAAACGGTTATAATTGATCTTTTGCATGCATGAGATTTTGACTTTTCACGTCCTACATTTTATTTAATTGATTAATTTGAATTGAACTGATTTTGCTTTGCTCTAACCTCGGCTAAAGTCTCATTCTGTTGTATCCAATTAATCCATGCATCAATCAATTCCAAGAGGGGTTGATTTTTACTAGATTATGAACTAAAAGCAACCAGGATGGCCGAGTGGTTAAGGCGTTGGACTTAAGATCCAATGGGCAATAGCCCTCGTGGGTTCGATCCCCACTCCTGGTAGATATACTGTATTATTAAATCGATTAATGCATTTGGTTTGAGACTACGAGAGAGGTAAAAGCAGAAAAACACCAGTTGCATTTCACTAGCAACCGAGCAACAAAAAGAGCAGTTGCTTCAAACCGAGTGAATCATAGAAGCTGTTTGCCATGTGGCTCTGGTGAGAATGGTATAAATTAAAAAAGCACCTTCTGTTATCAACTTCGAAAACCACAAGATTTCGTAACAATCTGTCAATTGTCACAACGGATGTCACAATTGTGATGCAAAAATCTGATGGCCATACAGGAAAGGTTTGTGAACAGGTGGCTTGTGAGTACAGTGGCTTACTTGTCTCGCTAACATACAGGTTGACATCGTTATATATCAGTAACCAGGTAAGATTAACGACTAACTTGTGTGCAACTGTGACTGAAAGAATATTGCTTTTATTTTACTTTTTTTGAAGAAGGGGCAGGTAAAATAACATTTTTTCTCCCTGCTCCTTTTCACCATACGCTATTAACCAGTATAAGGGTACATGTTTTGTTCTAAAATAACTGCCATGTGTGGAATAAACGAATAAATAAAGTTAACTGTTAGCGGTTGGAAGTATATTTAAAGGTACCTGCACTGAGCTCCAGCAGCGCCCTGCCAGCTTTATGGACCTGCAGCCGGAGTCTGGCCTCACTCAGGTAGAGCCAGGCCACGCCCCCTCCCTGAGGCAGGTCAAAGGTCAGCAGGAGCCCCGCCTTGTTCCACGTCCTGAACTGGAACCCGACGGACACGCCCCCTGACGACGACGCCGTGGCCCCCGGCAACTGGAGGAAGCTCTGGGGTCCGGGGAAGGTCACGGCGACGGAAACCGACTCAGCACAAGAAAAGGTCACATTGCCCTGAGAGCGGAGAGGAGGAGGAGCGAGAGAGAAATGATTACTAGAGAGATAACACAACATAAACTTGAATTTTAATCAGTCGCAAAGGACGTGACTTCTGTCGCAATGATCTCATCAGCAAGTCTCATTAAGAGGACACCTGTATTACCATAATGATTACATGACATGTCACTTGTTAGACGCTTTTATCCATTTAACTCAATACTGTGGGGAATCCCTACAGGATTTGGGGTGAAGTGTCTCAGGGACACAACGACATGCTGACTGCAGTGGGGTTTGAACCTGTGACCCCCTGATCCCAACACCAACACTCAATCCACTGCACCACACGCCTCCCCTCCCTATGATAACAGCAAATACGATTAAGAAAGCAAACAAAAAAAATAGCAAAGTCACCCAGCTAGGACGGAAAAGACATAAAGTATACAAATGAAAAGAACAAGAACATACAGTAAGCCTAGTGCTACAATATCTCCACATCTCTGTTGCAGCACGTTGTGTTGAGTAGTGGTAATGTCACCAGGCTGCAGCAGAAATATATTACATCTCAAGCTCTCTGCTGGGAGTATCCGCAGCCTGCTATCTTTACAATGCTCAGGAAACACAGATGACATCTCAAAGCCCTTTGTGGTGTACTTGTACGTGATGACCTATAACTCATGTTGGGAGTGAGCACAACAAGTAAAAAGTTAACTTGTAAATCCACAAACGCCTACAGCTCCAAAGCGCTGACACACCAATCTTCCTTCACCCACACTCTTTGTGTTAATGCCACCTCACAGAGCCGTATGAAGCACCATTTAGTCCCTGCATTACACTGGATCATAACTTTGTGGCTAGTACCTTAACTCATAAAATAAAATTGCCTCCATTAGATCTTTAGCCATGCATGTGAAATCTGTGGAACTCTTCACTAAGAATTCATGTTTTTCCTGCTGCCTGGGTCTTTCCTGTAATGAGAGAGCACTTATTACTTCCTGTAGGAACGCTTCACAGCCTCTCCCTGATGAGCCTGTGCCACTCATCACGATGTGGAAACATCTGAAGGTACTAATGGTGTGAGATGAGGGGGCATTAGCAGTGTTGGGACTAACGTGTTACTGTAACGCCGTTATTTTTGGCAGTAACTAGTACTCTAACGCACTATTTTTTTCATTCAGTAACGCAGTTACCGTTACTACATGGTACGTTACTATGTTGCAATTTTTTTTATATAGTCTCGGCTCCCAGACGTTGGTGAGCGGCGCCACATCAAAGTAACTACAGCGATGAGAACACCCTTAAGTACAACTTAAGTACAGTACTTGAGTAAATGTACTTAGATACTTCCTGTGTCACATGCGGAGACGCGCTGTGGGCGTGTTTGTGTTTACTAACAAGACTATCATGGCGGCGGCGGAGCTCAAGTCGAGTTTCTCCGCCTGGAGATATTCTCACTCTTTCACTTTTGTCGAGCACAAAGAAAAGAACGTTTTAGTTAAATGTAAGTTGTGTCTTGGCGGGTCAAAGATCCTATCTACTGCCCAAAACAGCAATTCAAATCTGTTGAAACATCTGCAGAAACAACATGCTGGGACGAAGCTAGTAGCTAAGACCACAGACCCAGACTCATCCGACGCCACTCCACCTCCACCTAAGCAACAGCGGCTGGATTTGAACCGAGGGACTGCTAGCCAGGGAAAGGTTGATAAAGCCAGCACGGTATGTTGTAGAACACATGGGCATTAATGGGAGCCCTTTTTTTAAGTACTTTTGGGTGTAAGTAATCAGTAAAGTAACTGCATTACTTTTGAAATTAACTAACTAGTAATGGTAACTAGTTACTGGTTTTCAGTAACTAGCACAACCCCGGGCATTAGTAAGAGTCTAACCACCTTTTACACTCTTTTATCCTGGCTTCATTACCCAGGCATCCACAGGAACCAGCACACTGCAGGGCCTGAATGGTAAAGCCAATATGTCACCACTTCGATTCAATCAATTAATCAATTCAATGTCATTTATACAGCCCAAAATCAAAACACTAATGTCTCTAAGAGGGCTTAACAATCTATAACACATTGATTGAATCCCAGTAGAGACAAAAGGATTCTTATCAAAACACAAACGCACGTTGGCAATTGTTTCGCACAAAATGACCAATAAAAAAACACTTAAATAAAACAACCTTATTACTTTAAACTAAATAAAAATGTGGCCGAATTAAAAATTAACATGCGGCTCTTTGGTCATGTTTGTATTTAAGATATGTTTGTTATTGTCATATGTACAGTATATGTTGCACTGTACAATGAAATGAAAAAAATATACAAACAGCATACAAATATTCTCAGAATAAAAGTGCATGATATAACAGAAATTAAATAGGATGTTTAATAATCAGTTAGAAGTCACAAGAGTCACCAAAACACACACCGCAGAATATTTAATACGTGTTTTGAAAGAGTAACTTTCTGAAGGACCACGTTCAGAGGTGGATTTGTGTTATAGTGCCCGGTGATTGATGCTGTGCCCCCTCAGAGCATGTGGTTGTGTTTAACAAAAGTAACTTACCATGAGGGTAACTTGGTGGTCTTTGTGTTTGGCTAGATCTATCAAGTTGAGGCCGTTGAACAACACGTTTTCAAGGCAGCCATGAAAACCCCTCTTAGAGACGACTGGTTTCTGAGAGCCGAGGCTCTGGAATGTCCCCACACTCAGCTGGACGAAGACACCGAGAAACAGAGATATTCAGAGAGTTGCATGCACAATAAATAATAAAATACAAAACCTACACATATCTGGCTCTAATATGAGCGTTTAGGGCTTGTATACTGTTGTTTCCCGATTGCATCAAAGTGTGGATGCATGTTCTCCTGTGTGTTCCCCCACCTGCTGGATGTTCCAGTGGCTGAACTCTGCAGGGATCTGAATCCTCTCCGTGTTTTTGTCCACAGTGAGGTTGAGGTGAGCGCTGTGCCGCTCCACCGCTAAATGATGCCAATGCTGATCATCCAGCAGGCTGCCGAGGGAGGAGAGACGCCGGGGCTCAGAGGAAGAAGTCCTGCCTGAAAGAGGAGAGGAGAGGTGGAGAGAGTAATGAAAAAAGGCTGTAGAAAATCGTGATTTTACAAACTTAGAATAAAGTTTGTTTCCATTTTCCGACAATATGTAAAAATAACTTAACACCAGGCCAATAACATATACTTTGATGAATAGTTTAGTTTCCCCTGTATACAGCATATGCTATGTTTGTATCCATTGTTTTTTACATTTGACTTCAGCATTTTGTTTTACATAAATATTGTTTCATTTTAAATTTATAATGAAGAAAGAATTCACACAAAAAATATAAAGAATAATAAATAAATGTAAAAGAAAATAGAAGGAGATCAACACACCACACACCCAACGACCCCTTTTTTTAAACCTACGCACACATATTTAAATGTTTTTCTATATTTTGCTTGCATATTTATACTTTAACATATTTAATAAATATATGTATTAATTTGTAATAATTTCTATTTTTTTATTTAATAAAAAACTTTCACAAAAAATGTTCCCCTGGGATGAATAAAATAGTCTGAGCTGCGTCGTAGAATCTGAGAACCAAAGCGAAATATGTCCGAATGCAGAATATGAGAAACTGCAGCGGAAACATGGCGAGACATCGTTAATGATTGATGAGCAAAGTCCAAATTGGTGGATTCATTTCTGCATCCCCTGCAGTACTGTGGGAGAAAGACTGTGTTTCTGCTGAAGAGCTGAATACAGTCACCATTAAAATGCATTAGATAATCTTTAGGGAGACTCAGTTCCAACTTCAAAGAGAGAAACAGAGACACTTTAATGATGATGGACATTTTCTGATATCGCAGTCCATTTTGTGAGAGGTGTATTTGTCTGCAGCTTATATAAAGAAAACAAATTCATCTATCGTGAAGAAGAGAAGACATCACAGTGAAATCAATATGAGAATAGCAACACTTTAAAACAAATAAGATGCTGTTGGATGTACAAGGAGAGGATCTTATGGTTGTTTCTTTAAATATTTGATTTCATTACTAACTTCATGACTGGAAAGACAACGGTGGAAAAATAGGAGAAGTCCATGAATTAATGTTAATATACAGAGATCAAATGTGACTTTCTTTGTCGCTCTCTCTTTATTTTACTGCATGTGGCTTATCTTTACTTTGTGGATGAAGTAGCAAGGTCAACAGGGATTAAAAATACATTCATCTTTTTTCGAGAAGTGACAGCAATGGGCGCACATGTAGGTTTATGACATGGCAGTCATTTGTTTGCTTGGTGTGGAATATACAAAATGCACCGCTGTCTTCTGTGTAAGACCTCCTGTCAGTGAGTCCTTGAGTGAGATGTTTATATGAGTGGTGATGTGGGTCAGCAGAAATCAATAGGTGACTTCCTGATGGGAGCCTGAACGTGCCAGGAACATATTAAAAAGCGACTGGTCACCATAAAGGAAACGTGAAGTCGGATGGCAACACAGAAGAGGGGTCATGGGGTCGAAGAAATAAAATATATTTACAGCTTGAATGTGCACACTAATATCATGGAGATAATATATTATTATTAGCTTATTAGATAGGCTAAGGGGCCGGACATCTCTAAGCCGTTGACCAATCACAACAGAGCCGGTCAGATGTCACAGTAGAGACACTAAATACTAATATGAACCTGAAAATGAGGGCCCCTCGAAAGATGGATAAAAGAAAGATAAGTATGTATGTATAAAAAAACACAGGGCTGAACGTTTGACAGAGGAAAAGACAAATATGCAGGGGTAACAGAAGGTTTTGGGAGTTGTAAAATGCAACAGCAAGAGGGTGAAGGAGGCAAAGAAAAAGGAAAGGAGAAGGAGGCAAAGAAAAAGGAAAGGAGAAGGAGGCAAAGAAAAAGGAAAGGAGTGAGGGAGGTAGAGAGATAATGGTGGGAGGGGATGGGTGAATGGATGGAGAAAGTATTTCAGCAGCCAGATGGGGTTCACACACACACAAACACACACACACACACACACACACACACACACACACACACACACACACACACACACACACACACACACCTCCCTCTGTACAGTCTGTAAGCCATGCATCAAGTCCTACAGAGTCCGGCCCTAACACATGCTACAGTGAACGGATACCATCCATCACGGCTGCAACTAGACAGAGACGCAGCAGCGGAGCGAGAGCCGAGGTTTAAACCAATCAGGCGGCAGCGTGCGTGTCGTCCATCTCACCCAACCACAACCAATCGGAAGTTATCTCAGGGGGGTTTATATTGTCCTCCACCGTATAGAGAAGTTCTCCACCAGTACGCCCACAGAGGACATGTCAAGACACTACATCTCTTCGTGCTGATCAAGTTGTTTCAGCTATGTTTTAATTGTTACCAACGATGTCAACAAGCTTCTTAAGCCTACCACTTCTCTTGTTTGCCATATCCGTATATCTCACAATATTTCTTCGGATAAACCTGGTATTCATAGAGATTGTTGTGTTATTCTCCAATGTACAAGACATCGAGCGTTCGAGGCCGTGGCTCCTAAACTATAGAGCGCTCTGCCCGCTCACCCACGGTCCGCTGACTCTGTAGACGCTTTTAAATGTCATCTAAAGACATTCCTGTTTGGGCAGGCGTTTGGGTAACTTGTGTGCTTTTATTCTTTTGGATTCTATGTTTGGATTCTGTTTTTATTGTGTTTTTAGCAGGTCATTTAATCTTTTATGCTTTGTCAAGCACTTTGTGACCATGTCTGGGAAAAGCGCTTTATAAATAAATGTTACTTACTTACATAATATATGTCAGTATTGCTCAGTTGTGTAGATATCAGAATATTGTGTGAGCTACCTTGTCTGAGCAGCAGCTGCAGCTTTCCTCTCTCCAACTCCAGACTGAGTCCTCTCCCTCTCTCTCCCTCTGCATGCAGCAGCATCCCAGAATTCCTCAGGGTTTTAAACTTCAGAGAGACGACCTCTCTGGACGTCTGCCTCGGGTCGGGGGTCAACCTGAACACCAGACTGCTGCTGCCGTCCAATCTCACCACATCAGAGGCTGGAAGACAGAAAGGGAGACAGAGGCAGTCAGAGCTTTGAGTTATATCAGTATTTCATGCTGTCATACAGAAGGAAAGCATTCTAGTCTATACTAACTTGGAGTCCTTTAACCAAACCACATCTGGATGAATGGTTAATATACCTTTTCTCTAAAAACTCAATTAGACTGTAACCATTTTTTTTTTACATGTAGATTTACAAGATGAACAAGAAGTTTACAAGAGATCATTTTTTTAAGATGTTAGTATTTTTATTTATTGATGCAGAAAATCTCCAAGCTAAAATAGACACACCCTTCTCGAAAGAATTTGTCTCAATGTTTCTGGAGGGGGATGAAGAGGAGTAAATCACTAAGGGTTAAATTTGTGTGAGATATGCTTACCTCACAGAAAGGCAGATTAGGAGGAGGACTTTTACGTAAATTACGGTTATGTAACTAATTTGCAACAGCAATTATGTTTTAAAGGATATCGCCTAATAGCAGGCCAATTGTGTTGTGTTGCAGATATTGTGTTTTGCAGTAAATGTTTAATGTATTTGTGTTCATTTAATGAGAAAAACACTTTCGATAAATCATAATCAACTGTCGACAAATTAAATAACAGCATATGTTTTTCTTTATGACTAAAGTAATGAAAGCTGAATATGGATGGATGGATGCAATTAAGAAATGTTCCCATGGGATTGGCAGATGTAATGTGGATCTTTTGTGAAACATTAATTATGGGTTAACATATGTTAACGTGGGTAAGAACACAGAACATTGTGAGTTTGTTATTTTGTGCTGATGCAGAACTCTTAATGCAAATCGTAATCCGAACAGAATCCATTAAACTGCTGTTAACACCATGGTTTCAGGTTTTCAGGAGAGAAGTGTGAAACATGATGGTTGTCAATGTTTAAACAGGAAATAATTAAAACATGAATTAGGGACAATAGTTTGCATGAAGCCTAATTATCTCATGCTGCATGAAAGCTGAAAAACATACCAATATAAGACAGAATAAGGCACTATAAGCTATTATTAAGTATTCAAATGATAAGGTAGATGATCATTGTGTATTAAAGCAGGGGAAAAGTCAAAGTCTCACACATACTGTACGTACCAAATCTCCCAGAGACCCACCTTAGAGCTTCAACATTATACGGTATTTTGGTAATTTTACAAATTAATTCCTGCAATATTTCTGCTGCAGAACAGGTAAGGTGGTAAGGTGTGCATTATGCGCTGCCTTAATGATAGACTGTCCTAAAGTGAGCCAGCACCTTTAAATAACTTTGCGGAAAACTTCAGATTGTTCTCTTTGCAAAAGCCCTCTTCCTAATCTGCCTTTCTGAAAACATGCGGTAAATATCAAATGAAACCCTCAGTGATTTACTCCCCTTGATCCCCTTTTAAAAACATTGAGTATATTTCGTTGGGTCTCTGGAGAGTCCAGTCAGGACGGTAGAGGAAGAGATGTCTTACTGTAAGGACACCCGTAGGTCTCCAGCCGGAGTCCGATCCTCCCGCTGGGGTTCCAGTCCAGAGGGAGGAGGCGGAGGAAGCGAGCGACGGCCGGCTGCTGCAGCTTGTACTGAACCACACTGTCTGCATTACTGTTACCTGGGAAAGACTGGAAACACACACAAAGAACTGTTTATCCGACTGTGATTTATAAG
The DNA here is from genome assembly GCF_949606895.1 of Notothenia rossii. Taxonomy (NCBI): domain Eukaryota; kingdom Metazoa; phylum Chordata; class Actinopteri; order Perciformes; family Nototheniidae; genus Notothenia; species Notothenia rossii. The sequence continues at coordinate 74,914,200 of NC_136907.1, read as the reverse complement.
AAATTGGCATGGGTGTAAGTGGGAGATTAATTGATTGGACACATTTCACCTAAATTACTTTGAAAATTTGCACAAACACTAAACTGAAAGGTTGACATCTACACTTTGTACATGTTGGGGAAAATATTTTCCCGGGCTCATAACTCAGTTTGTACGGCCCTCGCTGAGCACAGGCCTGCAACCTTAGGCAGCTCTCAGTGTTTTGTCTCCCTGTTCCTGCCGGTTGGCGTCAGCTCATAGAGGTGTTTTATCTTGTTATGCACAATGTTGATTTTTCTCTCAGAACCAGCTAAATACATGGGTCTGGGGTAGAGATCTTCAGAAATGGTTTGGTATCTTAATAATAATAATAATAATTCCTTATATTTATTATGGCGCTTTTTCCATGACCCAAAGCGCTTTACAGATACACATTACACATACATGTCAGACATGTAACGATCATGTACTGTGGACAATACCCACAGGAGCAAATTCAGGTGAAGTGTCTTGCCCAAGGACACAACGGCTTTACAGACGCAGCAGCGGCGGGTTTCGGCCCCTTGCACAGCCCACTGCGCCACACCGTCCATCTTCACACCTCAATGTCATCGAGGCGCTTTACAAGTACACATTAATGTCATACATGTACTGTGGACAATACCCACAGGAGCAAATTCGGGTGAAGTGCCTTGCCCAGGGACACAACGGCCTGACGCAGTGGCGGCGGAAGTGGGTTTCGAACTGGAGTTTCCCAACGCCCCGCTGATCTGATGATCAAACACACAGCCCACTGCGCCACTCAGGCCCATCTTCTGTGTCAACTCGTGGCACAGTACGTCTTCTCCGGCCGAAGCTCCAAATAAACCATCAGTGTGTGCCATCAAAGTTCCTGCTCTCCTCGTGTCCCTCTGAGTCTCCATTGTTTCAGAAGTTTCCATCACAGTACAGATTAAACAAACCAGATGCAACTGTTGAACTAAGCTATATGTCAAACTATTCCTGTGACTCTTCCTATTTATTTTTTAATAACACTCAACATGTTATAAAAAGCATCTGTCACAACATCCTGTTTGCTTCTTGTATCTCCCCTGCACACTAGACACCACTTCAATTCACCCATATGTCCTCTTTAATGTCACTGCCACTCAAAAACATGTGCATAACAGCATGTGCATAAAAGTGTCACAGTCCTGACAGTTTTCCCTCGTTGGTTTCAGTGCGTGGCTGAGCTCCAGGCTGCGTGGTCTCAGCCAGGAAAGTGCCGCCCGGCTGCCTCTCCGCTCGCTCCGTGTCCTTCAACAGCAGCTTAAGTGTTTTGGCAACAGGTCCGCGCTGTCAGCAGAGCTCTTTCATTGCTCATCCATTATTAATGAAGAGTCAAAGGCTCCTGATGACTGTGATTATCTCCTCAGGATGGACTGATCCCTGCAGACCAGCACTGCTCGACATCATACCGCTGTAAATACACTGTGGTAGTGCTGGGAAATGAGCTGTAATGACTGTGGTTTATTTTCACACACATATTATGATACTGAACCTACAGTACTGCTTGTGCTCATACAAGAGTTTAACAGTAAGATGGCAAAGTCTCACACTTTGGAAATAAATGCACATTTAAGCCGCTTTTCCTCTTCCAATGACACCTGCTAATATATGTCTTTTGTCTTTAATTGTCTTCAAATACCCATTAACTGTTGGATCTGTGCGGTAGACACAGGTATTGATCAGCAGCTCCAAACAGCAGAAACTACGGCTGGGCTGACACAAGTTTTCCCCCTTTTCTGTTTCTTAAGATGTATATGTATTCATTAAAATAAAGACGGATTTGGAATTATTTGGTGTACAAAACACACATTTAATATGCTCTCCTCGAAGCCACCAGACTCCATTGAAATAAACAGTCATTTTATGTTGCTAGTTATTGCAAAACTCCTAAAAACAAACGCGTTTTAGTTTAGTTTTCCACAGTTCCAACAACTAAGATCTCTAGTTTTAAAGATATGACATTTGTTGCTAGTGATACCCAGCCTGAGAAGGCTACAAGGTCTTCAAAGGTGGGCAAGGCCCCCCAGACTTTTGTCTAATTCCTCTAAAGAAATCAAGTTCAATCTTCTTTTCTGTGCCGATTTGAGGAAAAAATTAACCATTCAAATGGTAGAAAAAACTGTCTGAACTTGACGATCCGTTCAAAATAGTAAAAAATCCACTCTTTGACTTCCGACTTTATCACATCACTACAGACATTTATATTTGATATGTATTTTTCTGTTGTAGTTTGGTATTTGCTACAACACCATTTACACAATAATTAAATAGACTATTTGACTATGTGGCGTTTTAGTAGAAGCACAAATAAAGGTCAGTGAAAATTAACAAATCAACTAAAGCTACAATCAGCCAGTCAGAGGTCTCCACTTCTGAATGAAAATGAACCATTGTTATAATGCTGTGCCCCACTATTGTTAAATACATGCAAAATGTCTCCTTGAGGAAACAGCGCCCTTTGCACTCACCCCGATGCTGTCCTCCTGTCTGTACTGATTCCAGTTGTTTCCCGTGTCGCTGAACATCAGCAGGTACGACGTCAGCCAATCAGAGCTGCCGTAGCGTCCCTGCGTTGCCACGGCGCTGATCGTGGTCCGCTCTCCGAGGTCGACCTCCAGCCACTGATAGCCGTCTGAGGAGAGAGGAGACCACCCTCCAGCTCCTAAAGGGGAGAGGTTGAAACATCACATTTCTCTCAGAGGAATAAGTACATGAGTCCAGTTCTGAAGTCTTTACTCTGGCTTCCTGTTTGTCAAATAAACGATTTCAAAATACTGTTGCTGGTCTATAAAGCTTTGAATGGTTAAGGCCCAAAATACATTTCTGACCTCCTGCTAAATTATGAACCATCCAGATCTCTCAGGTCTTCTGGTCAGCTTTCTGTCCCCAGAGTCACAACTAAACATGGTTCAGTTATTATGCTCCAAACATCTGGAACAAACTCCCAGAAACGCTGCAACTCTGACTACTTTTAAATCCAGGCTGAACACTTTTCTTTTTGCCACTGCTTTGAATTGAAATATTTACATCTCACACTGCACTGTAACTGTTATTCATGTGCGTTATTCAACTCTTATTATCTTTGTTTCTTAATGTTTATAATGTGTTCCTTTTTATTTATTTCCGTGAATCCATAGGTTAATCCAATGTGTCTGTGTCACTTTGAATGATTTCTGATAATCCATGAGCAATAAATCTGCTTTTCGGTTTTGAGATGTCAGACCTATAGAGACAGCTTCACTCTGGAGCAAAACTGCGTGCGAGAAGCCCCCACCTTTTTGTTTTACCATGTGTGTGTGTGGGGAGATTCCCCTTCGATTCTATTGGCTCTAACGGTCAGAAAGAGATGTCAATCACCAAAATCGACCAATGGGTTCCAGAGAAACGGTAAAACCCCCATTTCCACCTAAATCACTTCAGAGGTGGATTTTATTTTTGCTAAACCTCTCTAAAAAGGTCAAATGTCACTTGTTTTGCATCAATCTTGATACAGGGTACTTATTATATGTTGTACTTTGGATTCCTAAAGCTTTTAGTCTACCTTACCATCACCCAAGGGTGGTTTTCACTGTAAGTAAAAAATAATTTTTGGACGGACATTATAATTTACAGTTTTTTACTATGTTCAATCTGAATTTTCTTTAAAATAAAAAACAACTATATTAATTCTGACTTTTCTACATCCAACTCACAGGTTTATCATTACTTTGAGAAAGAAGATTATTAATGTAACCCTTTTAGAAGTGGAGATATAGTCATTTGTTCTGGGAATGTCATTTTCGAGCCTGAGAACTGAAAAACAGGCTCAGGGCTTAACAGGTTAAAGTCTTTCATTTTTGTAAAGCACTTTGAATTGCCTTGTGTTGAAAGGTGCTATATAAATAAACTTGCCTTGCCTTACTGTATGTGCGTTAGGGATGAATTACTTGCCCTTTAAGTGTTACCTTACCACATTTGTTGTGGAATAAAACCCATTTGTGTGCCATAATTGAGCATAGAGTATTTCACTCGCGGTGCTGAAACAGATGGTTAGTTTTACTCCAAGATACTGCAGGTGTTTAGAATTAGAAAAGTAACATCCTGATATTTACTTCAAACACAATTCATTTATTGAATTGTTATAAATCTGTTTGTCTTTGTAAATTAAATGTAGAAATCAGGCAATTGTAAGCAAGTTAAAAACCTGCCTGACATTACCTTTTTTACTGGATTAGATTCATGACAATCAAGTTTACTCTTGAGATTCGTTGTGTATTGAATTTCCATAAAATCATCAATAAGAGATTGTGTTTCTGGTCATTGATTCTTTGCACAAATGCTAGACCATTAGCGTCCTTTCTCTAAAGATAGCATTGCTAAGAGGCTGTGGCGTGAGGTATTGATTAGTTGTACAGTTTGCTTGCCTGTCTGGATCCTTAGCTATATAGAATATCATCAATAAAAGGTTGCGCTGCCAAGTATTGATCGCTTCTACAGTCCTGCATGTCTGCATCCTTCCCATATGACATATCACAATTAAAGAGCATTGTCGTTGCTTATTGATGGGTTGTGTTCTAGGTTAATATGTCGAATAAGAGGGTTTGGTGAGAGAAACGCTGAGTAGTTTTAAAAAAGGGAAGTCTCTTCAATAGGTGTTTAGCGTTTCCTTTATATCTTATCGCTTAGTTCCACATTTTGCACGCCATACCATTTGTCTCACCCCAAAACACTTTCAATAAAGGCTATAGTGCGTAGTGTGTGTGTGTGTGTGTGTGTGTGTGTGTGTGTGTGTGTGTGTGTGTGTGTGTGTGTGTGTGTGTGTGTGTGTGTGTGTGTGTGTGTGTGTGTGTGTGAGGGTTGGTTAAACTAGAGGCCGCCTTGCTGAATCATCACTATATGGCTCACCTCTCATCAGGAACTCCATCTGGCTGCTGAAATACTTTCTCCATCCATTCACCCATCCCCTCCCACCATTATCTCTCTACCTCCCTCACTCCTTTCCTTTTTCTTTGCCTCCTTCACCTTTCCTTTTTCTTTGCCTCCTTCATCCTCTTTCTTTTGCATTTTACAACTCTCAAAACCTTCTGTTACCCCTGCATATTTGTCTTTTCCTCTGTCAAACTTTCAGCCCTGTGTTTTTTTTATACATACATACTTATCTTTTTTTTATCCATCTGTGTGTGTGCATGCTGTCTGCTTTTTGTTTCTGCACCAGCAAGCTAACATTGTCTTAAAAAAGCAACACACATTATGTATCCTAAACCTCCAGGGGACAGTACTGAGCTGTTCAAGTTAGTAAATGTGTTGCTTGTGAGACTAGAAGGACTTTCTGCCATAAAAACATTTTTGTTTTATTCGTGGGTTCAAGCAGTCTGCCAAACGGCGAGTGTGATATGGGCTCAGCAATCAGGGAGTATCAATATTTTCTCAGAGTATCCACAGGACATATTATATAAGCTTGAGAGTTGAATTCACCTTCAAGCTCAGCCTCCTTTTCACCACGATGTTCTCTCACGCTCAATTTTACCCTACTCAGTCACTAAAGTATTCCATCTCCCCCTTGTCCTCAAGAGGAGCAAACCACCATCCTACAGCAGTGTGTTATTGCAAAGGATGAAAGGATGAAACTTTAATTATGTGTTAAATTAATACGAGTTCTAACCACTATGACTGCGGGCTGTGGGGTTGCAAAATAAATAGCATCCGTATTCCCTTATTGTCTCTGGACTAAGCTAAGCAGTGAAAAGGAATCAGTGTCGGTCTGAAGGCCAAAGCTAATTAGCGCTTGACTAGCAGACGTGTCCAGTGACAGGAGAACAGAACCGAGCAGACACTCTGACCTTTCCCCATGAAGAGTTGACAGAGGGAAAAGAAAAGAGAAAGAGGTCGGGGGGAAAGAGCTCCAAGACTCAGAAGGGCGTTACCAAGACTTAGCGTGTGGTCCGCCCTGATGGGTACAACTGGAACAGAAGTCACTTTAAATCAAACTGTTTCTTTCTGAAGAACAAACTCTAACCAGCCACTTAGAAATGTGGTTATTTCATTTCATTTCATTATTTGTCCCGCTCAAAACTAACTGTACAATAATTGCCAACAAAACTTGTCTCTATTAACACACCATTAAGTGGAAAGGAGCAGGAAGAAGAAACAAATCTTATACGACCTGCCCCTTTCTAAATAAACAAAATAAATAAAAATAGATGGTCTGCCCTTTATAATACATGTTCTTTTTTTCATTTTTTTTCACAGCCAAACATAACAGTGTCTTAGTATACTAAGAAAAACACAAAAAATACTTATTTCCCACTTGACGGTTAACGGAAAGAAACAAAACAACAACAAAAAACAACAACACCAAAACATCAACACCAAAACATCACATGTATAAGGAAAAGGAAAAGGAAAAGTGCAACACCCTCATCTAAGTCCTACTGGAGAAGAAGGTGGAAATGGTTATTGTTAAAAAGCCAGGCCAAAAAGAACTAAAAACTCTCCGATGTCATGGCTTCACCCATCAGGGAACAAAAGTACTTTTTGTAGTTATCTGTTTCCTGTCGTGTGTTATAAATGTTTGTATGCATGTAAATGGTCTGCAAAAGCTACAATCACTTCTAATCGCTAGCGCTTCAACACATTGTACGCGATTGTACGGCTAAGGGGTGGGTCATCTCTAAGCGGTTGACCAATCAGAGCAGACTGGGCTCTGGTTTCAGACAGAGGGTGAAAAGAGGTGCTGCAGCACTGAGCCAACTTGTTTGACTTTACAACAGTTTAAGAGCAATGCAGTTTATTTCTCCTTTGTGTTGAATTACTTTGTTTACATGATAATCCAAACAGTTCCTATTCAACATTTTATCTTTTTTTATATTTCTACTTTAAGTATAGCACAAATGAAAGGAAGCTATTTGACCATTTGGATACCTAAGCCTGGTATAAACATATTGTAATCAAGCTTGTGTCATACTGTACCCTTCACATATAAGTAACTAGCATGTCTAGGCTGTTGTCATGATTGATTTCTCCCATATTCCTGCACAGGATCCTCCTCTCCTCTGTCCAGCTACTGCATCCATTATTGATCATTCTAGATGTTGTCATTCCCTACATGATCACTAGGTTTCCTCAGAGTTTCCTATCACCTGCACACCTGTCATTCATTTCCACGTAAATCACCCGTGTGCCTAACTCCGTTATTAAGTCTTGGTACTTAAACCAGGTATATTTTGATACTCTGATAAGGTTACTGATACAAATGTTTAGAGGTATCTAGTAATTGTAACAGAATACATTTTTAAAGTATCCCTCCCAACCCTGACTACATGAATGGACTAAAATAGAGAGAGACATCCACGGCGCTAAGTAGGGCTGCTCAATTAATCGTATTTGAATCGCAATTACGATTATGGCTTGCAACGATAACGAAAACAACGTAATCGAAATATAACGATTATTATTATTTATTTATTTTTGGTTTTTCAGTTGAGTTATACTTAAAGTTCAGGGTAATCAACTGTTAAAAACATACTGTTCACATTTCTTTTCTCAAATAAATAATTGTTTTCAAAGTTAATGGATAATCGTTTTTAATAATCGCAATTACAATTATTGACCCAAATAATCGAGATTATGATTTTTGCCATAATCGAGCAGCCCTAGCGCTAAGTATACTTAATATATTTGAGGTGGGTTTGCTGCTCCCTTCTTCCCTGAGCCTTCAGTAATCCGCCTCACATGTAAGGGCTCGGACACCTGAAACCAACTCAATTTGTCTCCCTGTTGTTATCAGAGCAGTACAGGTAGTGTATGTAACAGGTGAGGAGAAGGCTTCACTGTTGAAGGGAAACCAAGCTTGACGAGAGTCCGCTCTGGACGTTAGCTTCACTATAAAGAAAAGATGGATAGACAAGTAAAGAAAGGACTCTTGAATCATTAATAATGCATCGATATTCCACCTGACAGGTACAGAGGACATACAAAGAGAGAGACATGCAGCAAAATGAAAAGTCAAGCAGAATGGAAAAGGCAAGGAAGAGGTGAGCCGTCACAGTGAGAGAGACAGGTAGGAAAGAGAGCAGGAAGACAGGTAGCTGAAAGGAAAAGAAGACGGACACATGGCAGGCAGAGTGTTTTATATACAGGCCTGGACTGAGAGCTCATCATTTGCATGAGAATACTGAGCCGGGATGGTAATTCCAGCAGCCTGATAACATGTCAGATGGACAGAGAGAGCCTAATAAGGCAGGAGCCCGGGGAACATTGAGTGTCTCCTGCAGGCAAAGTACAACACATAACCCGAGTCCAATTTCAAGTGTAATCATTAAAACTTTACAATTACAATGCACAAACACATGTACTGAAAATCAATACTGTGCAATCCATACACAACCAGAACAGGTTCAACTTAAATGGGACCCTACTATGGTCATTATCAGGTGTACTGTATGTAGTGTCTCTCCTGGGACATGTCTCCATGCTTTAATGTTCAAAAGGCTCTTTATTTTTCTCATACTTCCTGTGCTGCAGCACCTCTTTTCCCCCTCTGTCTGAAACCAGAGCCCAGTCTGCTCTGATTGGTTAGCTGGCCGGCTAAAAAAAAACGATTACTTGGACTATAAAAGCTGACAGAAGTAACCAGGATGGCCGAGTGGTTAAGGCGTTGGACTTAAGATCCAATGGGCATCAGCCCTCGTGGGTTCGAACCCCACTCCTGGTAAATTTAAAGTATTATTGAAATGAATTAGGGCACTTTGCATAATGTACTCAGATGTAGTAGATACTGTAAGCAACACCAGTTGGATTTCTTAAGAAAATTAACACGCAATGTGTAAAAGCGCGAGCCAATAGAAGTGTCAGTGCTACATAGTGATGTCACCATGTTCCGGGAAGGAAAAGGTATGCTTGTGGAGAAATTAAAGATGGAAACTGAATATGGGAAATCAAATTGATGTATAAGACAGACTGAGGAGCCAATCAGAGTGCTTCATCCTGCAGGTTCCTGGTGAGAGAGACATTTATCTCTGTCAGCTTCCTACTGGAGCGTTTCAGACTATTCCTGGCCCAGGTGTAAAAATATTGAGTGTGTCATCTTTTGAAAGAAAAGGCTGTGAACAAAAGGGACAATGTGTGAGGTTTCACGCGTGCTTTACGCCAGACACAAACACATCCTTCGCTGCTGAGCCGTGTGTGATAAAACACTGGCAGAAAGAGAATCTCAAAGTGGGAATGTGTGCACTTTTCAGCTGAAGCTTTGTCTGTTCAGCATAATTATGATCTGTTTAGCACAATATACTCAGGGTAGCAAATAAGACTTCCTGCAATTACACAACACTGGAGCCAGGAGACGGAAACACACTCTCATTTATGGGGAAAAGGTTAAGTAATAGACAAACGCCGTGGAACATATCTGCTTATACTTTCGTCGTTGAACTGATTTGTTTTAATCGGAGCCTTTTATCTGTTATCTCTAACAGCACCATCGTGATGATCTATATCACACCTGTGAAATAAACTTTGACGCTGCAGATAATGTATACAACTACAAATCTAATTAACCTTAAACGACAGTATTACGCTCACGATCAGACTCGTTTTATAACACTTCTGAGGTGAAATTGTAAACAACAACATCAGTTACCGAGAGACCTATTCCCTGGATGCGCACAAACCTCTTCAGTGAAGTAAATTATTTTAATTACAGCGCATTGTTGTTTAAAAAAAACCTCTTTAATGAGAAAGCCCATGTGAAAAGCATGCGTATTAATCCTTTAGGCGGTGTTGCAGGGCTCTGATAATCTGTTCATTTAGGGAGTAAATGAACTGGAAGCAGAGCTGCTCCTCTGAGAGCGGAGGCGGAGAGTGAGCAGCAGGAAATAGAAACCAGACGTTCATTTATTCATCGATTTCCTGGAACAGCTGGAACCGTGTGAGCTCTGCACCGTTAATACAGCTGGGGAGGAGATGTGACACAAACATCCCTCCTTATCTCAGCTATTTTTAACTCATTCATTACACCCCCACTCCTAATCCCTGCATGTTCTCACATTCAAGAAAGTCTGGGGCATCCAATACATCAACTACTGTGTGTGTGTGTGTGTGTGTGTGTGTGTGTGTGTGTGTGTGTGTGTGTGTGTGTGTGTGTGTGTGTGTGTGTGTGTGTGTGTGTGTGTGTGTGTGTGTGTGTGTGTGTGTGTGTGTGTGTGTGTAGAAATATCCTCAGTCATGTTATTGTGGCGGCATTATGAGTTTTTGGGCCTTCTGGCAGCAGATAACTCAGTAATTATTATAATATGAAGTTGATGCAATGAACACAGAGTTGGTTTTAATTGAGCAGCGTAGTGGAAAAGAAGCTGCATGTATAATTGATGCATGGGTTTCCTTTTGATGACTTTCTTACTGGCTTATTATGTGACAGTCTGTTTATTCTTCAGTTTTATTTTTAAATGTATCACCTCATTGTTTCTTGTCCAGTTTTTCTTCCTGTTATTCGTTTCCCAGTGATTGTCTGATTGTGTTCACCTGTTGCCCCCCCCCCCCAGCTGTGTCTTGTCTTGTGATGAGTCTTGTGTCTTTATAGTTTTGTCTTCCCTTGTGCTCCTTGTTGGGTCGTTGTTCTCCCCATGCATGTTCCTGTTGGTCTTCCCTGGGCTCCTGTACCTCGAGTTCCTGTTTGTGCATAATCTGTTTTTCCTCGTTTTCTCGGCTTGTTGGTGGATTAAAGCTTGGTTCTTGTTCAAACTACTTGACTTCTTGTTTTGTGCTGCGTTTGGGTCCTACCTTCCTACCAAACCCTGACATATTATCTGTTAAATGCCCCACTGTGTTCACCGGCTAACTGCTACCTTTGTTGGTCTGATGTTTAGAAATGAGCAGGTAGCATACAGTGATTTATTTTACATTTGAAAACAGCTGCCACAGATGGCAATGTGTGAGAGTGAATCAAAATTGAGAATGTACATGTCGTAAAACAAAAAAAAGAAAGATGCTAAAACTTGGAAAAAAGGCTGAGGGGATCTACTGTTTGGGGAAAGCAAGACTTTTTAAATAACGCACAAATGATAATACAATAAAACTCAACAGGAATATGTTCAGTAAAAATAAATAAACACATTTTTGATTATTTTAAAGTCTCACTTGTGTCTCATTCTGCCAAATCATGCTGTAAATTGCGATGATTAGTTCCCACTTAGTAAACATCATCCAGTCATTCATTGTAATTCACTCTCAGCAGCAGAAAATCTTTCTTACCGTCTCTCCTGTTGAGTTTGGCGAAGCCCGGCGCGTGGCTGCCGGACAGCTGGGAGGAGCTTCTGAAGGACGATGGAGGCAGATTGGACACCAATGAGCTGTCACACCCTTCTGTCAACCAATCAAAGAGCAGAAAAAAAGCATTACAGTTAGAGCTTTCGCATTCTCCCTTAAAGTTCTTTAAAATATAAACTTGTCAAAACTCTGTGGCTCAACAAGTACAAGTGAACTGACACGGAAACTGTCATCTTTTAAAGGTCCCATGTCAGGCCATTTCTACTGATCATAATTCTATTGTTGAGGTCTACTAGAATAGATTTACATTGTTCAATGTTCCAAACTCACATTGGTTTCTCATACAGCATCTCTGTATAGTATGTGTATTCACTCTCTGTCCTAAACGGCTTGTTGGAGCTCCCCCCCCCCTGTGAGCCCAGTGGCCGTCTGCGAGACAGCGAGACACAGTGAAACCCAGCCCGAAACACACACACACCCCGCAACCTGGCTGGGAGTTTGTGTGTGTGACGGCTCCGCGGACTCATGCTCCATTTGGACCAATGGGTCCATTTGGGTATGGGCACGTCACTGAACCCAGGAAGAAAATGAGAAATCCCAACGAGGCGTTCTGGGGCAGCATAGACAGGTCTTCTCTGTGTTAGAGTTTTACTCCCTACAGGGTGTACTTTGAGGGTTTGTGACTCTGCAGACCGTTTACATGCAGAAAAACCTTCATAACACACAAGGGGACGGGTGATAACCAGAAAAGCATGACATGGGCCTTTAACATAAACAAGTTGTCATAAGGTGTTCATGATAATCAATACACATTCTTTAATGTCTGCTCATTTAGCTCAAAGCACTTTAACAAAACTGTGGTTCTGATATTTGCATATTTTCCATAAGATGATTTTCAAACTGCTCAGAGATTTCTTTGTTGTCCAAAGCAATCAACAGCATGCATTAAAATAAAAACACAGATTATTTGCGTTGTAATAAATATTCAGAAAATAAGAAATCCATCCATTCAACAAGGTTTAAAAATAGCGCAGATAGTAACAGCAGGTTAAATGTCAGCGAAGTGAAAGCAGGCCTTTGACATTACACTGCAGTCTGTCAGCAGTTTAACACAGGAACGTCTCCTCTCTCAGAGTGTAAACATTATTAAGGGTCAAAATGATAAAAGGAGATGTGTCCAAACTCTTCTCCAGAGTGGAAAACACAGCTGAGGGGTCTGCAGTTAAAACCACGCTGAGGATATCACAATATCACACGCAGCTGGAGATAGATGATCATTTCCCATCTGTTCGTCTGAGAGAAAGTGTTGAGTTGTTAAAAACAGAAGGACGAGAGCGCACCGAGGCTGAGACGGGGAAATAATCAGCAATAGAGAAATAAATGATGTCATCGAATACGGTAATACACAAAGAAACCTTTAAATCAAACGTTTGTCACAGCTTCATCATCATTCCTTTTGAGTCTGTGGATATTAGCGAGTGGCACTAATCACAGAGAGGCATGCTTCATGTCCCCAGGTGGAAACAGGTCTTTCAGCTGTAATGGCACCATACAGGAGATGAATGAACTGTGTAATAATGTGGATGAATGGATGCTGTAATCATGTGGTGTTGTTAAGATGAACGGCTCATTACATGCTGATCCTGATGGAGACTAATCAGCGATGTCAGAAGAAACGTTCGTGTTTCATTCTTTAATGCTTTATTAAAGACTGAAGGCAATAAAAACGTCATATTTTATACCTAATGATATTATTAGCATTTTAATTGGTTTCTCTTTGCAATCAAACCCCATTTAATATACTGTATTATATATAGCACAATATGCAATTGTGAAGCTGTACAAATTCAATGGTGTTGAGATATTGTAGGAAGGGGGTTGCAATTTAAACTTAATAAAGGAGAATGAGTTAATAATGTTAAGCTAGTCCCCGTCTCCATCCCACTAATGTTCAAACACTCTCGTAATTCTCTTTAACTAAAAACACAGTTAAATAAAAATGATTGAGGAAAGTATTTAATTGTTTGTGGGGCCCTGCGGCTGTACACATCTTCATCATTCATCCCTTGGATAAACTGTATACTTAACGGTAATGGGACACACTGTGGAATTGCAGCCCGTAGTGTAATTGAACCCCACACATATATATACAAACAGATTCATGAACATCAGCTGCATAAGTATTCACAGCTTCCCCCTCTGTAATCTAGCGCTGCCTCCATCTAAAGCTGTTAATGGTTGTTGTTCTCCACCGCTGAGATGAGAGCCAATTACTGTGACTCACGCTCGGTCCGATCTCTGACAACAACGCTTTAGCTTCCATTACTCCGTCAACATTAGTGTACTTCATCTCAACAGCACAAGGCCTTCATCTGCCTCTCAGTGTCCAACAACCATGATTTCACTTTTTAAAGAGGACATGTTGTGCTCCATTTGGGTATTTTATGCCTCTACTGTGACATGTTTCAATGGTTTCAAAAGCCTCTTAGCCGATCACGTACAATGTGTTGGAGCGTTAGCCAATAAAAGCTCAGGTGTTACAAGGTGATGTCACTATGTTACAAAAGTAAACAAACTCCAATAGAGGCGTTTGATGCAGCGTGTAGGAGAGGAACTCATGGATTCTAGCCTTTGCAAACCATTCACATGCACACAAACCTATACAACACACAACAGGAAACGGAAAACCCCCCAAAAAGCATAATTGGGCCCCTTTAAAGAGGAATGACGCTCAATTTAAAAAGACACATTGTTCACTACAGTGCTGGATTATGTCACCTGAATTTGTATTGTGACAAAAGGTACTATAAGAGCTAAGTATTTCTGAAAAAGTAAGACTATACTGCCCAAAATATCTTGCAGGTCACAGATTTGTTGACCTTTCACAGATCCTGAAAAGGGTAAACATATGTTTTAATGATGATTAATCCTGAATTCACAATTTGTTGGGATACTTGAGGGGAGTTAACCACTCGTAGCACAACAAGTTACAACTTCAATACAAATTTCATCTGACTTCCTCCTTCTTTGTGTCAAAATTGCTACGAATGCAAACCAGTTCCCTCTAATATTCGTCACATGAAATGACATATTTTCCAGTTTTAAATGTCAACGAGTATGTTGTACTGTATTTAGGTTATACAATATAATATTATGATATTTGTGACGAAACACTTCTCAATTCAATTTCATTGGATTTATTATTGGGGGGAAAGGCCCAGTTTGCAAACAAGCCCCATTTAAGGCGGGCAGGGAAACAAATGTACAGTATGTAGTTCTGGAGCGATGCCACCTACTGTGCAATCCTCTGCTCCCAAACTACCTGCATGTTTCTGACAGGAAGTGCAGAATCTAGTGTAAAAGACACAATTGGAAAAAATAACTAATTGTGATTGATCATTTCTGCAACCCTATTAATTACATGTCCAAATGTGCCAGTGTAGTTCTAATGAGTTATTGATGTTAAATATTACAATTAGCCTTTAAAAGTTTCATTTATGCATTCGGAGAGTTTTAAAGTCGATGAATATTCAACCCAGCCTCCAGCTTGGCCTCAGTGTCTCTCTGATGGTGAAATGATCTGGTACTAACCGAGTCTGAAGTCAATTTAGGACACTTTGTTACGGCAGATATCATTAAGAATCCTGACGTACGGCCGCATTACTCCGACTGAGCTTCACAGTGGCTCTTTAGTTGGTGTTTGATATCTCTATCATTAGTAATAGAGTAGTTTGAGCCTCATACATATTTAATGTGACTCTTTTAAATGTGCTGTAGCTGCTCCACAGTCATCAGAGGGCCTGCAGCCCTTTGTTCCCCTGGAGCTCCTCCTGATTAGTGATGCCAGCGATTATTCGATTTTTCAAATATTCGTTACACTCTCCATAATCAATTTTTTTTTAAAGTTCGATTTTATTAATATATTTTTTTATTATTATTTATGTTTTTCTTTTTATTCCTGGCTTAGTTTCAACCAAAATATAGACTAATGCTAATAATAGTAATAGTATTAATAATAGTAATGACCATTGGTCACACCAGCAGTTTGTTTTACTGTGAACTTGGAGGAAGCCAGCAGCGGCGGCGAATAATCGATTAATATTCGCCAGGCCTGTCCGATTTTCGAATTTGATCATGGTCAGTTTCTGGCATCCCTAGTCCTGATAGTCCTGATAGTCCTTATCCCTGCAGCCGCTGACCTGCAGACACTTGTTACTGTGGGGCTGGGGGGGGGAGCTCAGCGTGAAAAGCAGGGGAGTTACAGTTGTCTGAAGAGGGTAAATGAGAGGGAAGGCTCTCTGAGTGCATTAATCCCTGTGGAGATAATGCGTGGTGAGGTAACTCTCAACAGGGAGCAGCAGTTTGAAAGCATCGGGCAGGTTTTCCTCCGCTTTGGCATTTAAGAGCCGACGCCCTTGACACTGTGGCCGGTGGAGCACAAACACAGAGAGCTCAGAGGAAGATGGAGCTACATGTTGAATACCTGCTGGACTCTGCAGCCACTGAACCTCGACACGGACCCTGTGTCGGACAGAGAGCTTTCCTGAATACCAAATCACTGCACCTTCATCCTTTACACAAAAACAAACGCACCTCCTTTCTACTTCTGTCAGCTTTGACGTTCAATGGAGGGTACACTCACAAAAAATAGTCTCTCCTGGCATTTACATTTCATGCACTACAAGAAAAACAGTAAAAATGTTTGAAGATGTCAGAGTCTAAGTACACTGACAGCAAACAATACAAAACATTTCTGTGACACTAGAAGGTCTAATGTGGAGAATAAAACGAGTAACTTGAGAGCTGTTTCTCTTCTGGATGAAAGCCCCTAAGATGTGATTACAGGAGGTAAACCAGGAGGAGGAGAGGGCATTTGGAACACAGAGGCCACTGTTTTTCTTGATGTCTGAAAATATATGTGGAATAAAATGTAAGAATTAACTGAATCTAAGAATAGGCCTCCCTTCTTCTGGTGAACAAATACAAAAAAACACAGAATTTCACCGATAAGAGCAGGAGAACATTATATTGGCATTTGAGTGATGGACTATGGCTTTTCATTTCAATAAAATATCCTCCCATCAAATGAATGTTTAATCGTTTCTGGTGCCTGAGATGGATTTAGAGGGAGAGCGTAGTCTAACCTCTCTCCTGGAGCCCATCTATCCATCCACAGTGTCACTTTTATCATTCGGGGAGTATAAACTTGGAGTCTGATGGCTGTTAAAAGTCTCAAAAGATGTTCGTTTTTTTCAAATCTTTGAAGGACCGAGGCCTTGGCAGTGTCAAGCCCAATTACTCACCACTGACAAGATGGGCGGACTTCTACTTGGCACAGGAGCAACAGAGAGAAGGCCATAGCTCTTTCACCTGCATTGTCCACTTCTTTACTGTTTTACTGAATAACAAAGTGCCCACAGAGTCCGGGACAGAGACCCTGCATAGCGATGAGCTCCATCCATCACTCAGCAAGCAGTGAACAGAAGGTCCTGCTCTTCAGAGCTCTGTAAGCCCCGAACACCCAGAGTTCAGTGCTGCTCAGTGTGAGCCCTCTCCTTCATTCAGAGCATGCAGCAGTAAGCAGGATAATGAGGCTCCGGACATCGTTGTTCTTGCTCCACAGCGCTGACAATCATGCAGTAGAAAATGTTCCTTGTTAATAATCCACACAATTTCTACCTCATACAAAAGTCTGTGCAGAGACTAAAAACATCCACCACGTAATAAAGATCACAAATTAAAACGTTATGTCTGCTTGATCAATTTCATTTGACCTGTCGGATACAAAAGGACAACTGGGAAACCGTCTTTTTAGTAAACAACAACTTGGCGAATTACTAATGTGTTTATAATTATTATTAGATTGATTGTTTGGTCTATAACTAGTGGGAAATAGTGAAGAATAGAAGCTTAGTGACTATTACTAAGGCTTGTTGATGATCTGCTGCAGCTGGTGAGCTAACCGCTAGCATGCAACACGAAGGCGTGTGGCGCAGTGGTTTAGTGCGCTGATCTTCAAATCAGAGGATAGCAAGTTCGAGTCCCACTGCAGTCAGTATGTCATTGTGACCCTGAGACACTTCACCCCAAGTTGCTCCAGTGGGGATTTACCACAGTATGTTAGTCGCTTTGGATAAAAGTGTCTAACATGTAATGTAATGCTATGAACCGGAAACATGCTAGTGCTAGTAGTCAGTCTAATATGTTTCTTTGAATTGTGTCATTACTTTTCTATCTTGTTAATTTCATTGTCAAGTTTCATTATGTGCATAACAATTAAACAAAGTAGGTGGACTACTGTGAAACTGGAAGCTGCATCATAACAACCTACAAGGATGCACATCTTTGTCCTTGCTCTTTTGGAGTCTTAATTGTTGGTGATCCCTTATAAGTGTCTGTTTTGCTCCGATCAAATATAAATTATAAATAGTGATTGACACAGAGTGCTAATGGCTCACCTACAGTCACTCATTGACAGTTCTACCCCACAATAGACTGAAACGATTGACAAAAACAGAAATAATTACCTTATAAAATCATCCGTGACAGCACGCTTCAGCTATACAAATGAACAGTAAATCCAAATGACACTTACATGTTGTTTTTGCATTTAAATCATACACCATGTTCGATGTATACTCCGGCTGTGATAGATAGAAGAAGCTGATTAAAGCTGCTGAATGATTCACCAGCAGCCAGTATCTGTTCTGGAGCTGCCTGGGGCCCGACTTGTTAATTGATTAATTGAAATGCAGAGCAGCGCACTGTGCTAACTAATACCCTGAAGGTAAGGACATGGCAGGAGCTCTCCTCCGCTAGTTTAATTAGCATTTCTTTGACACACAATTAATAGCACAGGGTGAGAGAATCTGATCATGCCTCACACCAGCATACGGCACCTGCAGTCTACAGCCAAACAGTAACTGCATGACCTCAGCAGGGTATTCAAAGCACTTTATAATCTGGAGGAATGATTTGACATAATTTAGGATACTGCAAACATACATCTTAAGAGTCTGGGTGTCGTCCTCGACAGCACACTTTCATTCGAATCTCATATCAGTCATATCTGCCTATTTCCATCTACGCAACATCAACCGCCTCACCCTGGTCACTTCCCGTGTTGACTACTGCAACTCCCTTCTCTTTGGTCTGCCTCTCAAATCCATCCACAGACTTTAACTGGTTCAGATCTCTGCCGCCCGCATCATCCCCAGAACCCCCTCCATCACTCCCGTTCTTCAGCAACTCCACTGGCTCCCCGTCAAATCCTGTATAGTTTTAAGATTCTGCTTCTCACCTTTAAGGCCACCCATAACCTCACTCCTCTGTACCTCTCCGACCTCCTGCACATCAACACACCCATCCGCACTCTCAGGTCTTCTGCTTCCCTCCGCCTCACTGACTGCACCCCCCTTCCGCCTAACCACCATGGGGTCAAGAGCCTTCAGCCGCTCTGCACCCCGCCTAACCACCATGGGGTCTAGAGCCTTAAGCCGCTCTGCACCCCGCCTAACCACCATGGGGTCTAGAGCCTTCAGCCGCTCTGCACCCCGCCTAACCACCATGGGGTCTAGAGCCTTCAGCCGTTCTGCACCCCGCCTAACCACCATGGGGTCTAGAGCCTTCAGCCGCTCTGCACCCCGCCTAACCACCATGGGGTCTAGAGCCTTCAGCCGCTCTGCACCCCGCCTAACCACCATGGGGTCTAGAGCCTTCAGCCGCTCTGCACCCCGCCTAACCACCATGGGGTCTAGAGCCTTCAGCCGCTCTGCACCCCGCCTAACCCCCATGGGGTCTAGAGCCTTCAGCCGCTCTGCACCCCGCCTAACCACCATGGGGTCTAGAGCCTTCAGCCGCTCTGCACCCCGCCTTACCACCATGGGGTCTAGAGCCTTCAGCCCCGCCTCTGGAACTCTCTCCCACCTGACATCCGCAACACTGACTCTCTCCCCATTTTCAAATCACATCTCTTCACACTCGCATATCCACCCTGATCATTATCCATCACACATCCTCCGTTTTATTTATTTGATTATTTGATTGATTTATATACTGCATTGTCTTGTTTATGTCTCTTATGCTGGTGTTATGTATCTTGTTTTTTATGTGTTTGTACGACGACCTTGAGAGCCTTGAAAGGCGCCTATATTAAATAAATGCATTATTATTATTATTATTATCTTGTCATCTGATTTCTACACTTATGTTGGGAACAGACATACAAAGACTTAATTTTAGTAAATAGAAATAACTATGTAATAGACAAAGGTAAGTTAATCGCAGTTGATTGCCAAATGAAACTAAGTTCAGCACGAGCAAGATCAATTATTAACTCATTACTTTGTGTAACAGTGTGTCTGTTTTTGTGTGTTTGTCTTCTGTATTTGTGTGGCTGAAATCAAGATGTTCAGTAGTGCATTTTAGAGGTGTTTGCACGTTTATTTTTTACTCATACCGGGCCAGATTAAACACCTTTTTTCATATTTCCCAAAATATGAAACTATTCCATTAAAACATATCAATCTGCCTTGAAGAAAAACCTCTTGGTACTCCCAACACGACACCAGAGCAACCTGAGCAATCAGAGAGAGAACAGTCAAATAAAAACTCTTCTCCTTGGTGTCAAAAGATCCGTAAGCTTATGAAGTGTCATTGATAAAATGAATGATCAGCCCACACAAACAACATCCTGATGCATAGGCTACAGCTAACACTGCAATGTGTGTTGGAGACAGACATCCGACCAAATGAAGGGATCAGAAACAGTCACGGCAGCATTTGAAATCTCTTCATCGTTACACTGCCCGGTTAAACGCACATAAACACAGATAAGAGAGCTTAACACCTGCTGTGGACTTGCACCACAGCCGTGTCATCAGCCGGCATGGAATATCGTTCCATTGCTATGCTGATGACACACAGCTCTACATCAGAGCAAACCCAACCCCCTCTGCACCCTCTGCCATGATCCACAATCACCACATGCCTGGAGGAGATACAGGTGTGGAAACAGCTCCAAGACTGAAACCATTCTTGTTGGCACTCCGCATCAGGTCCGTTCCTCCGCCATCACCAGCATCACCTTCTCCGGTCAGAACATTCCACTCTCATCAACGGTTAACAATCTGGGAGTTAAAATGGATCATTACATGTTAGACGCTTTTATCCAAAGCGACTTCCATACTCAATACTGTGGGCAATTCCAACAGGAGCAACTTGAGTGAAGTGTCTTGCCCAGGGACACAACGACATGCTGACTGCAGTGGGACTCGAACTCGCTATTCTGATTCGAAGATCAGCGCATTAACCCACTGCGCCACACGCCTCCCATCCTCACCTGAACTTTGAGGCCCACGTCAAACAAATATGCAAGACCTCCTTCTACCACCTGAGAAATATTGCGAAACTCCGCCCCCCACACTCAGTCTGCCAGATGCTGAAGAACGTGTCCACGCCTTTGCCTCCTCCAGGCTGGACTTCTGTAACGCACTTCTCATTGGGATTCCTAGCAAGAACATCCAGAAGCTGCAATACACAGCTTTTTGAGAATCACACCCATCCTCAAATCACTGCACTGGCTCCCGGTCTTACTCAGGATAGACTACAAAATCACCCTCTTCACTCATCAGTGCATACAAGGAAATGCTCCCTCCTACATCAAGGAATTGCTCACCCCACAAACCTCCACGAGGAACCTACGTTCAGTAAAGGCAAACCTCCTCATCAAACCAAGGACAAAACTGAAAACCATGGGAGACCGAGCCTCCTGCTGTGGATGCTTTCAAAAAAGGCCTAAAAACTCATCTTTTTAGAATAGCTTTTAACTAGATTTGTAAAACCCCCACATTATGCCATGGCGGCATACATGTCACTGCTTTTATTCTGTTGTTTTTATTGTTTTTGTTGTTTTGTTTCACCCTTTTTAATTTTGTAGCACTTTGAGTTTTGTTTACGCAAATGAAAAGTGCACTTTTGAATAAAATGTATTATTATTAGTATTATCACCACAGCTCAGTACAAACATTGCTGAAGCCCAAAACATTCGCTGTCAATCATAATCTCTGTCACAATTATGCAGATTTACAGGGAAGGCTGCAGGCTACGTCTCTCGTACTAATAGCTCCTGAGGGATGTATCGTAAAATATCACCTGATGCAGTAAGTAAGTGATTTGAATATATTTGCCTCTTAGTTGAAAACATCTGATGGAATAAAAGTGATTTTCTTCCATCAATCAGGCAAAAAGCACCCAAAAAAAAGAAATCACATCATCCAGGCAGCTCAGCATGATTCATTTATTTCAGAAGTGCGACATTAAAATAAATGGGATACTCGGGGGGGGGAGGAGACAAAAAACACCACTGCTTCAGTTCAGGTTGTTACAATGTGGAAAATACTGAAAAAATATGTTGTCATGTGCAACACACTGGAAGGTAATAGTTTCTTTAGACAAATAATTTACTGAGTCAAAAGTGCAGACAGTCAAAGTGACGGAGGGTTACTGGGACGTGTGAAATTGTAGCCCCTGACACTTTAAAGTCACATGGGCACAGATAGAGAGACAAGGAAACTCCTACACACATCACATATAATCCTGTGTGTGTGTGTGTGTGTGTGTGTGTGTGTGTGTGTGTGTGTGTGTGTGTGTGTGTGTGTGTGTGTGTGTGTGTGTGTGTGTGTGTGTGTGTGTGTGTGTGTGTGTGTGTGTGTGTGTGTGTGTGTGTGTGTCCTTCCTCGGGAGACATCAGAAGTTTAATGCTCTTTATAAAACTTCTCTGCAGATAATGTCATGTTTCCTGCCACTCAGGAAACACAAAGGCTCCTCCTGACACTTCTTTCACTTTCAGAAGTTGGGAAGAGAAGCTTTAATTCAGCACTTTTACTACTGAACCTCCACTTCACAGTTTAATATAGGAAAGAAGGGGGAAAAGTCAAGAGAGACCCCAATTACTGTAGGGCACCGGTCAGAAACATGGGATATGGGGGCAAATCTTTCCTGTCACAGCTTCATAGATTGTTCTACAAAGTGGAATAGTAACTTCAGTAAAAACCGTTTGAGATCTGGTGCACAAAGTATCAAACTTTAGCCATTTGGAAATCCTGAATCGACCTAAGAGAAAAGGAAGCGATTCCGAAAACAACATCTACAACAGGTAGCACCCAAACTGACAAAGTAATTGACACTAGGGATGAAACATTGTTATCAAAATTGCAATATGTGTTACTGCAATGTTCAAATCTCAAGGGCAACATATTTATTAAAGGCTCAATTAGTGTTACCATATAATACCATTTGAGTACCATATATCATATTGATATATTTTTCAATGATGATGAGAATCATGATGCAAAAAATATCAATCTCAATTGCCAATTTTTTACACTAGATTCTGCACTTCCTGTCAGAAACATGCAGGTAGTTTGGGAGCAGAGGATAGGTGGCATCGCTCCAGAACTACAAATTGTACATTTGTTTCCCTGCCCGTCTTAAATGTAATCTTTTGCAGGAGCTTGGAGCGTTTTATCTCTGCGTTGTTAATGCACTTTACAGAATCCAATTGTTTTGTTGCGCTGGGATATAAATAATACGTCACGCTGTTGGGATATGACCGGTCAAGACCTGAAAGCTACACTCTGCTCCCTGAGGAGTTACACTACATCTGTTCACATGCGTTGATAAAGACTGGAACAGTATAAATCCCTGTTTGAACCTTATCTTTTTTTCTTGCCGTGACAAAAGGTTAAATGTTAAGTGCAGAACGTAGTGGTCGGGGATTTAGTCATAGCATTATAATCCCTTAACTATTGCCCCCTGTAGCAACATTATGTACAGATTAGGACTCATTGTCATCTCAAAGTCTGAGCATCAGTAGCAGATGATATGATATAACTCACTCCTGACTCTATCGCAGATTATTTCTACATTTAGCAGCTAGCATAAGAAGGTGTTCTTTAGGTCGTCAGGCATGCAAGCTTTGATTTATCATAATATTTCATATCTAATTCGGTGGTTAAATGTTATGTTGAAAGTAATCAACTTATGAACAAATGTATGTACCACGATGCTTATATATAATGGGAAGTACTTAGCCTCATCACCGCTAATTAAGTTATAAAGTACACATTTCCGACATAAATCCACTGTAGGCTTTACTTTAATAATCTGATTCAGTCTTTGTTTCATCCCAAGATCCTGGTTTAAAAGAGGCTGATATTTCACAGATCAAATATCACTAGAATCGCTGTTTTATGGGTGAGGCATTAATATTGATACCAGTGCAGTCTTTCAAAAAACCCACAGCTTGCAGAGCTCGGCAAACTCAGCGCTGAACATAAAAACACACACATATACACACGCGTATACATATATGCACACACTGAAGAGTCAGCCGGGGGTGAAATTGTAAAGGCAGTTGAGAATGTCATTGAAGGGAGGCTGTGGTTCAGTGGATAGTGTGCTGAACTTTGAATCAGGGGGTATCAAGTTCGAGTCCCACTGCAGTCAGCATGTCGTTGTGTCCCTGAGACACTTCACCCCAAATTGCTCCTGTGGGGATAGCCCACAGTATTGGGTATGTAAGTCGCTTTGACATGTAATGTGATGTATTGTAAAAACAGACAGAAGGAACGGCTAAAATCTCTTAATTCCTCGAGGACAGTATCAACTTTTTAACCCAGTTTGTTTCCTACGTTTCTTACTACACTCCTTATCTCCTTATATGAACTCCTCATTCCTTCTCTAACTGTCCTCACTATACTGTACCTGCTGTCCTCCCATCATCCTCCTCTGGAAACAATCTCAAAGATGTGAGGCTGTGCCTCCAGAAAGCAGATGGTGGCACAAACAAACGCTGCAGAGTCATTGAGGGATAAAATGGGAAAGGCAGTAGAAAGGTCAGTGCATTTGTGAGGAGCGGAGAGGGAACACTACGAGCAGACAGCCTGCAGACTCTGACCCCTCTCGTACTTTATATTCCTCTACCTCCTCTTCTCCCCTTCTCTTATCCACCTTCAATTCTCCTCATCCTCATTTCATCCCTTCCCCTGTAGTCAGTGTTGGAAGAAGTCATCAGAAAGTGTACTTAAAGTGGACCTATCATGCTATATTTGAATAATATAGTGTAGGACCATACCCATATAAGGCATATTTATACTTTTTATTTTTCAAAATACCAAACAGATCATGCATTTTAGCCATCCCTCATTTCGCTCAATTTAACACTGTCTTTGCATCATGGGCTGATTCTGTGAGAACAGCACCATCTACAGGCCTGGCATATGTACTACAGCGTCTCCAGCGCTTTCCAACGGCAATGTCCGTGGCTGTCTCCTCCTGATTGGTGGAGTTGGCCCAATAGCCGTAGCCCCACTTCTGTGACATCATAGAAGTGTTCAAATCTGGATCAGCCTGTATCAGATCCGTTGCAGCCTCTTTTTAAGAGTTTTTGGTATGGAGGAAAATAGAGAGGGTTGTGTTTTCTGACACTTGGTGAGTTCCCTGGAACACCGGGGACACATATTCATGTATAAAAGACGTACAAAAGTGCATTTTGCATGATAGGTCACCTTTAAGTAAAAGTAGCAATAGAAAATTGTAATATTAAAAAAGCTAAAGCGTTCCTATCATGCTCATCTCCAGGTGTATCAGTATGTAGTCTCCTGTGACATGTCTCCATGTCTAATGTTCAAAAAGCTCTTTATTTTCTATTACAGTCTGCTCTGATTGGATAGCTCTTTAACCTATATATATATATACCAACATAAAAAATACTTGATATTACCTACCGTATTATCAATATTGATGCATTAATGTGTTTCTTACAGCTGGTAAAGGAGGAGCTCATTTTGATTGCTTTACTGCTTCTGGATATCTTTACCTAGAAGGATGATTTGTTAATGTATATTTTTTCTATTATCTGAATCTGTGACACAAGTAACCAAAGCTGTCAGATCAATTTAGTGTAGTAAAAGTACAATATTGGCTTCCACAATGTATTAGATAGAGTCATAAAAGGAAAATACTCAGGTACCTTAAGATACAGCACAGTTTTTAAGTAAATGTAGGTTGTTACTTGTGTACTACTGCCTCCTCCCGCCTGAACATGCTTAGCTCGGTTAAACTCTGTCTTGTTGAGTTGAAATTCAGCCGTACACTTTCTTTTTTAATGGCCACTGACTCAGCTGTGTCCTCCTCTCTAATGCAAAGTGAGCGGCTCTGCTTCTTCTCATCAGCAGTCGCTGTACAGCAGCCGTCTGCAGAGATGTGGCCACGCAGTACTGACTTCATAAAACACACACAGCAGTGACAGCATTAAGCGGCGATCAGCATCTATTTCAGTGGAGCGTAGACTGCGAGTTATAAAGTTATGTAGATGCACTGATGCAGAAGACAGATATTAGACAATTACACAAACGTTGAATAATGCAGAGTTCCACAGTCACATCATTAAAGGGGCAACTTTTCAGATTTTGAAGGTGAAACTTATTATTCTAATGTGGAGGACATATGAAAATGTGACATTAAAATTCCTGCAGCAGTCTGTGTCTCCAGAGCTTAGTGACACCACCAGTCTCTCTCTGTTGCACAATTTGGGGGGTAATGCCAAAGTTGCAACAGTGGCTTGCTAGTTGTTGCTAACAGGACTTAAAACCACAGCTAAATCAGAATCAGAATCAGAAACAGGTTTATAACCAGGTAGGTTTACACTTACGAGGAATTTGACTTGGTGTTGTGGTGTATACATAAAAGTAAAACAACAATTAAAACACAGATAGAGAACTAGAAAAAATATTTTAAATAATAAAAGATATAGTAAAATATAAATATAACAGTATTTACATTGCGATGGAATGGAATAAAAAGGAATAAAATATGGAAAAAAAATAATAATCGGCAGTTATAAGAAAAGAAAACAGATATTGTTGTACATTGTGTGAACACTTGAGCTCTGTTAAGTGCCCCAATAAACATTATGTTGTCATACTTTCCTCATACTGCCTGTGCTGCAGCACCTCTTGTCACCCTCTGTCTGAAACCAGAGCCCAGTCTGCTCTGATTGGTTAGCTGGTTAGCTCTGTTGTGATTGGTCAACCGCTTAGAGATGTCCCGCCCCTTAGCCTATCACGTACAATGTGTTTGAGCACTAGCCAATAGAAACGTGAGTGATACGTAGTGATGTCACTATGTTAAGGATGGAACCAAGGGAGGCGCTTCAGGCAGGGGGGGAGTGTGTGGAAGAGAAGTACCCTCTGGAGGGAACACAGAGATCTTAGCCTTTGCAGACCATTCACATGTACACAATCCTATATGACACACTACAGGAAAGGGAACACCCACGCAGCATAATAGGGCCACATCATTTATTTTAGGAAGCCACACTTCCTCTGGGGAAGTGCATTGAAGACAAACAGTAATCAAGCAGGTCCAGATATCAAATGGATGGACTTCTCCTCACTTAACTCCCTGTTTCTGGGCTAATGCAGTAAATATAGATTCATGACTGGTGGCTCTGTATCCTTGACTTCATCTGCTCCCATTCGTGGCTCCACTTTGCCTTCACACATTTCCATAAATGACACTAAAGAAGAAATATGAAGTGGATTTATCCTCAGCTACTTTCCCTATTCTCATGTTTGCCCTCACTGATGCTGCCCTCTCATGAATCATAGAGGACCGGGAGGCTTACCGGGAATTTCAATCGTTTATATCCACAGGTTTTTACGTTCTCCTCGGTGCAAACAACGAGCTCACTGGAAAGCAATACATTCACGCGGGCAATGCGGGAGATTGGCTGAATGTTCACCCTCTTTAGAGTTTTCTATCCCAGATTAATCCTGGAACAGATGAGGGATATTTCCTGAGCTCAGGAGTTTAATCAAGCACCCCTGGATATAACCCTCCACAGTCCACATAAGAAGAGCCCTAACAGCCTTCATTGGAGGGGAATAACTCAGCAGAATTTGCCACTTAGCCTCCAGCAACTCATTGAATCCCTTCATCTGCAAATATGTTAATAACGAAATCATTAGCGGAAACACTATTGACAAGATCAAGGATTAAAAATGACTGATCACCTGCCTCTCATGTCTACCGCTTTGTGTCGTGATCGCGGGGAAATTAGAGGACAGGAAGCAAATAAATGAAAACCTGTCTGAGTATAAATTAATTTCATTTTGACCTGACAAAATATCTCACTTCCCGAGGAACTTCAAACTCAGCATGTGACTTTGAGGCATGACAGGACGCCGTTTAATACCAGATTTAAAATGTCTTTCCTTGAGGAGGTTTGGGAATCCTGTGAGTAACCAGTGAGCCGCTATCATCTTAACGCCCAGGAGTGAGAGGGAAAGAAATGTTAATCCACACACACGCACGGTAGGAGGTTTATCTTTCATTAGGATAGGATTAAAAGCAATTTAGAGTTATTGATATTATCTGCCATTAGGCTATGATTAGCACTCACTCCAGTGGCTCTAAATCAGCTCAGGCGGGAAATAAACACTTCAAGGAAGACTGAGAGAGAAAAAGAAGGACAGACTGAGAGAGAGAGCAGCCTAGCATTATATATAGATGAGGATGAGCCATGTATTGTTCATAACTTGACCTTGTTTTGTACAAACAGGTAAGAAGCCATTTTTTCTACCATCTATTCAAAGTGAAGTGATTGCATATCTTTGTAGGTTTGAGCGGAATTTAGCTTAGCAAGGGCCCACTCGAATAAAAGCAATGTGATGTTTCCATTTGATTTTGGAATAGTGCAGAAATGTGTTTCTGTGGCAAACACACGATTATGATACTAACAGGTTTTGTTCAGCAGGATAATATCCACATATTAACACCACTTTTTAAGCGTAAATTCTATCACCAGATGTAAAAAGCTAACGTTAGGCTATAAGGGAACGACAGCACGGTCACATGACTTCACATCACCACCGCTAAGCTAAAGACGGCTAATGTTGTTGTCTCCTTTTGTCACATGTTGGCAACCACCATTATTAAGACACGTATAAGCTTTGCACATTCATGAGTGGGTACTGACGTGTTTTATGGCATCAAACAAAACGTGTGCAAAACCAAAGACCTATTTAAAGGTGGGGTAGGTAACTTTGGAGAAACCAGCTCGAGTGCGCTAGAATTTGAAAGTACACAACCAGAAAAAATCTGCCCCTTCCTTCAGACTTCCTTACAGAGCCCCTCCTCCAACACACACGAACGCGCACATGACCAATGAGGGCACGAGATAAGTTTGTGCACAGATGGAAGGCTGACAGGCAGGTAGGCCATCCAGTTATTTTAGCCGGGCCGGCTCAGATTAATTTTTTTTATGTATTTATTGTCCAAGCATTTAAGATATTCAATGCTATCGGGATGTTAAGAGCATTCCATGGAATATAACAAAAAGTGTTTCTGAAGTGAATTACCTACCCCACCTTTAAGGCATTTAACCAACAACACACACACAAAAACAGTTGACTTCAAAACAAGGTATCCCGGAAGTGGTAAAATGCTAACTCTTTCCGGGCTTCCTTTTAGGCTAAATGCCCATCCTTAATTGCTTTAATAGCAGGCTTTTGGAACAAAACTGCCCCATTGCTTCCACACAGATGCTAAAGTATTGTGAAGGACGAAACACAAACCTCATTACCTCTCAGGATGTTTTTTAGCTCCTTCATTTCACTGTGATAAATGGCCTCAGCCAGACCTGGCCGTGGCACTTGCAGAACCCCAAAACAAAAACCGTATAGAGAGAATTCATGCACGATTATTAAAGATGATCAATGGGAGGGCTTTTTGAGGAATAAACAAAAACCCAAATCCCTTGAGCCAGTTCACCGTGTGATCTTATATCATGTTTGACAGAAAGATGCTAGAAAACATTTGCTTATTTGTAATATGTCTTCATAGGAATACTAATATGCACATATCTAAATATATGCAACTATATGCATTCATTGTGTTTTGCTCTGTTACTTTACCTACCATTTTATATCTGTTCTCAGTTTTTTCTATGATAACTTTAGCCCATTAATTTAATTGTACCGGAATTGCGTGAGTAAGGTTTTCTCATCTTTTTTTAATTCCCTTTCCAAACAGCCAGCCTCATCTTCTTTGCCATTTTAATCTTCCTCTAATCTTGTAATCACACACTGAGGAGCTTTAATGAGCATTACGTCCGCTGCTTTCTGACCACTATACTACACTTAAGCAAGAATTTCACACTGGGAATACTTTCTAATTTGCAGCCTCAGCCTGAAGGAGTACTGCGGGTGGAGGCGTGGGGGGGGGGGGTGTCTTCTCCTCTGCAGAGAAATATTAGTGTGTTAAACCGCAGGTCAGACGTGTCTCTTTCACTCCAGGCAGCTAAATCTTCATATTAATGTGCTTACATACACTTTGACCTCATGTTTGCATATAGCGCCCAGGGCCAATCCAATTAATTTCAACCTACAGTGGGAAGTTTAACCTACACACACACAAACACACCAGTTTGCCTTTTTAGCAATTTCAACACAGAGGCAATGACATCTTAGATTTTGAACGGACAGCGGACTAAAGCAGCATCCCTCTCCTCTGTCATCATCCTTCTGGACATGTCTGCTGCATTCGACACGGTGAACCATCAGATCCTCCTTCTCACTCTCCAAGAACTTGGAGTTTCAGGCACTGCACTTTCCCTCCTCACCTCATACCTCAAAGACCGCACCTACAGGGTTACTTGGAAAGGATCCGAGTCCGACCCTTTTCAATTAACTACAGGGGTCCCTCAGGGCTCTGTTCTTGGTCCCCTCATCTTCTTCTTGTACACAAACTCGCTCGGATCTGTCATTAGCCCGCATGGTTTTTCATACCACTGCTACGCTGACGACACCCAACTAATTCTGTCCTTTCCCCGCTCAGAGACCCAGGTCGTTGTACGCATCTCTGCTTGTCTAGCTGACATTTCTCAGTGGATGTCTGCTCATCACCTCAAGCTCAACCTTGACAAGACTGAACTGCTTTTCCTTCCGGGAAAAGATTGTCCCACTCTTGACCTAACAATCAACATCGGCACCTCTGTTGTTTCCCCGACCCAGACTGCAAGGAATCTGGGTGTGATCCTAGATAACAAACTGTCCTTCACTGCAAATATCGCTGCTACAACCCGCTGCTGCAGATACACTCTTTACAACATCAGGAGGATACATCCGACCCAGAAGGTGACGCAGGTTCTGGTCCAGGCTGTTGTCATCTCACACCTAGACTACTGCAACTCCCTCCTGGCTGGTCTACCTGCATGTGCCATCCAACCTCTGCAGCTCATCCAGAATGCAGCGGCTTGTCTGGTCTTCAACCTTCCTAAATTCTCCCACACCACGCCGCTCCTCCGCTCCCTTCACTGGCTTCCGGTAACTTCTTGAATCCACTTCAAGACACTTGTACTGGCGTACCATGCTGCAAATGGATCTGGCCCTTCCTACATCCAGGACATGGTTAAACCGTACACCCCAGCACATGCACTCCGCTCTGCATCAGCCAAACAGCTCGCTGCACCCGCACTGCGAGGGGGACCCAAGTTCCCGTCAGCAAAAACACGTGGGTTTGCTATCCTGGCTCCAAAATGGTGGAATGAGCTCCCCATTGAAATCAGGACAGCAGAAAGCTTACACATCTTCCGGCGCAGACTGAAAACTCATCTCTTTCGACTCCACTTCGAGAGATAGAATTACTAACAAAGCACTTATATACTAATAAAGGACTGGCTTATCTAAAGCCAGTTGAGTAGCACTTGAAATGTTTGGCTCTATGAAACCTGATGTACTTATATTATTCTGTTTTCTTCAAGGTTGTATTTTCCTGGCCGAATGTACTTATTGTAAGTCGCTTTGGATAAAAGCGTCAGCTAAATGCAACGTAATGTAACAACGTGTGTTACAAATCTAAGGTGTGGTGTTATGACCCCGGATCATTATGTCACCTTTGGCTGTCGGATATCTCTCTTATTTAGTGCGTGCGTGCGTGCGTGCGTGTGTGTGTGTGTGTGTGTGTGTGTGTGTGTGTGTGTGTGTGTGTGTGTGTGTGTGTGTGTGTGTGTGTGTGTGTGTGTGTGTTTGTGTGTGCGTGCATGTTGTCTGCTTCTAGTTTCTGCACCAGGAAGCTAACATTGTCTTAAAAAAGCAACACACATAACTTATCCTAAACCTCCAGGGGACAGTACTGAGCATTTCAAGTTAGTAAATGTGTTGCTTGTGAGAAAGACTTTTTGCCATACAAATCCATCACAAAGTGTGTGTGTGTGTGTGTGTGTGTGTGTGTGTGTGTGTGTGTGTGTGTGTGTGTGTGTGTGTGTGTGTGTGTGTGTGTGTGTGTGTGTGTGTGTGTGTGTGTGTGTGAACTCTGAACTTGTGTGTTCATGTCCTGTTTGAGAAAAAGTATGGTTTTATAATAGTAATTCAGCGTTTAGTTTATGCCGTGCTTTTAGAAAACCCTGTGCATGTTTCGTGAATGTTTTCTAAAGGCTGGTCATGTGTTGTCAAGCAGGTGCAGTGTGTTTCTCCTCATGAAAGTGTTTTGGGCCTCTGTAACGCGTTTGCACCTGTTGGCCACCGTAGTATTGTGATGCTTTAAGGTTTAGAAAACACATTGATTTAGCCAATTTAACAGGACAGTAAACTAACGGTACAAAAAAATTATATGGAACAAGTTCGGATTCAATCTCTAGGGATCACCATGTAACATCCTGGAAATTGAAGTAAACAAAGAGAAGAACAAAACAAGTTCATTATGAAACAGTTTAAGATAACAACTTCTGGAATCGATTGGATATTGCACCTCAAAAAGGGAATACAATTATTTAATTAGAGTTAGCTTGTACTCAAATCCACTGCTGAGTAATGCAAGCTGCAGTTTTTCTAACAGCCAAGGGGAATTTAGGCCTTGTCAATCCATAACAGAGTTTATCTCCGCTGTATATTTGTTGGTCTGTTTGTGACCCGAAGCTAAAATGTAACATCACGTACAGTTATGGTACAGTTAAAAATAAGAGAAATTACATAACCAAGCTTGACATGTTTTGAGCCACCTAATTAGAAACAGTAGTCTGTTCCAGAAGCAGAACTACAGTACCCAGTGGGAGGATTTCTGAAAGCAGCAGAGAAAACCACAGCATAACAACACAGCAAAGGATCCACTAATTACGGCATTAGAGACACTGTTGTGCGTACTCAAATTATGCTTTGAGAGAACAAAACAACTCACAATAGATCGAAACTTTCTGAGGGCACAATTATAGATCCAGCAGATCAGTAAAAGTGTGGTCCGCTGTGAGGAGAACAGCAGGCGTTTTAGTTTTGGATATCAATGTTTTACAGGGACGATCGGCAACAAAAAGTGCTTAAATGTAGCAACAGACTGAAATATCAAAAAATAAAATAACAACTTTTTTGACATGCCGATATTTTATTCTAGTTGCTACCCAGAAAGAGTTTTGATATGTTCAAATCACAAATCAAAACTCATCATTGAAATATATTAAGTGTTGTTGTGAATTTATATTCATTATCACTATTATGATTATTTCAAATTATTGAAATTGCTTTATTTGACTGTCCTACACTCAACATGTTAACTTAAAGGTCCCATGTCATGGCCATTTCTACTGATCATAATTCCATTGTTGAGGTTTGCTAGAATAGATTTAAATTGTGCAATTTTCCAAACTCACATTGGTTTCTCATACAGCATCTCTGTACAGTATGTGTATTCACTCTCTGTCCTAAACGGCTTGTTGGAGGAAACAAATGCTGTTTATGGTGCAGCCTTAAGGAAACGTGTAATGCAAATGTAAGCATAGTAATATAAGATGATGAGTACACATTATGTCTTCTCAGCATCAGCAAGTTAGCATTTTTTTTGTCAGTATTTTAGTTAGCAATAAGCTCAGAGAAATACAGCATCACACAGCCGCTAGCATGGCAGACACTCTCACTTTTTTAACACACATTTGTTTTTACTGCCAACATCTTAAAAACTCAAACATTTCTTTACAAAACATTCTGACTTGGAGTGATGCTCTTTTGTTGTCAATGGAAGCTGAATGTATGAGCACACAAACAAGGCTAGGCTGTATTATTATGGACCCGATCTATAACGACAGCCAACATGTTTAATTCAAAGCACAACATGCCCTGAGGCAGCGATGGATTATTTTCTGTTTTCTGCAGCTCTGACTGGAAAGATTGGTCTTTCTTGCTCTTTACGATGGATTTCTCACTGTATGACTTTTGAGTGAAAGTGCAAAAATGGTTACAGAAGCAGTTGGTCTTTTCCACGGAGGGACTGACACACAGTTTTGATTAGATTTTTGATGCTTACAAGTGCGAAGGAGTTTTCAGATCTCTTTTGAGATTCTGGACTTGTTCTTGGCAAGTTTCCCCACTAATCTGTAGAATAAAACAAACAAAAAATTGAACTAAAATGTGGGGTCAGGTTTGATATAAAACTACACCACTCAATATTCTGTAACTGTACAAACTCAGGTCAGTTTTCTTGGTGTGAAAGCTGTCAATCGAACCCTCGTGGGGACCAAACAATTAAAAGGTGGTCCAAGCAGACTTTAATGAGTTGTTTGTTTGTAGTGTAAAAGAAAATGAACAAACAAAAGGAATTTATAATAGCAGATATCTGATTTTAGCATGATTTCAAAAGCTTAATGTATGTTGAATCAGGCTACAATCTATTAATTAATCAAGCAGTCGGCCAAAGGCAGTCGGCAAAAGAAATCACTCTGATTGGCTGTTCAGCTAGCGAATCAGTGCATGAGAAGCAAAACGGAAGCGAGGGACCCAAACAAACTATTGAGAATGCAAATCTGAGATTTCATTTAACTCCAGCTCTCGACACAGGTTCGGGAAAGCCCCGTGAGCTTCTCGCTGTAGAGTGAAAATGGAACACGCTATTTGTTGTTTGTTTATATCATGCAGCAGTGTTTCCCCTACCATTGTCTTGGCGGGGCGCTGCGCCCTGCCAACGGAACCTCGCGCCCTGCCTAAAATTCAAGGTGTTTTTTTGTTTTGATTATTTAAAGATATATATATATATATATAGCACCAAATTGCAACTGAAGTAATCTATCTACGGTCACGTTTCACATTGAACATGTGCTCTTTTATTAAATAAACTAAACGCCTATGTTATTTATCCAATGTGCATGTTTCAGTGTCCACTGCCTTGCGTATTCACATTCTCCCTCCGCTCTGTTTCTGAAGGGCCGGGATCCGCTCCCCCCCCCCCACCCCACACACACACACACACGCGAATGCACACACTCACAATCAGAGACAAGAGCGGAGGAAAGGAGGAGAACAACAGCTCTGCTGTCTGCCCGTTTGTGTCCCCCCCCAGTTTCAAATTAGTTTATTATTATTTTTTAACTGCAAGCCGTTATCGTCACGAGAGAAGGACACACACAGCCTGCCCAGGTGGACGCGTGCGAACGCGACAACGAACGTAGCGTGCGCATTCTAAAAATAGCTCACAGATGGTGAGCAGGTACCGCGGTTTTGAACTATAGTATTGAATTTGACAGAAAATGAAACGCCAGCAGAAGAATAGTCTAATGAGTTGGGTGAAAAAAAAGACAGGAGATGTGAGTTGGTTTATTCAGTAAATTAGCTCAGGATAATTGGATGTTCTGTCTACACCTGTTGATGTGAGGCTAATGCAGGATTTGCTAGCTTGATGCTACCGGCATTTAGCGGCAGTGACTCAACAAATTGCCACTTAAAATGTATCGTCAGCAATGTATGACAAGCAGACTGCTTGTTTAATGTTAGACTCACACCAATAGCTCAATATGATCATAACACGATTGCTTTCATATCAGAGATCTGATGAGGTGGAGCTGCCTCCAGCAATAGAGGATGAGGTAGAGAGAAGCAGCAGCAGCACAAATTTGCAGCAGGTATGTTATATGCTGTAGACAGGTGATTTAAATGTATCAATGAAAGGAAGAAGTGTAGGCTACATGATAAGAAGGGAATACAGTTTGAATTAAAGTAATAAAGTATAGTGTAACACTGTACTTTATTACTTTTTAATGTACAAATACTTTGTTACTGTACGATATCAATAACAATAATCCGCAGCTCCTCTCTCTGCTCCAGAGGATAAAAAAAATTCGGGTGCCCTGATTTTTTTTCGGGATAACCGAGCAGCACCCTGCCAAGGCAGTACACCTAGGGGAAACACTGTGCAGTCTGTTCTTCGTCTCTCGGTGTATCACGCAGTCTGTCTTCCGGTTGTTGCCTCTTTTGAATGACGAATACACACTACCGCCGCCTGCTGGTAAGGAGAGTTATTGCCACTCACGCATGCACAGTTCATAGGTGCTACTTGGCCGTCATGCCAGTCTTTGCGGTGTGTTCCAGTGCGACACATGGCCAAGACGTCGGGTCCGTCTGTGTCAGTTCTTTGGTGTCAGCTTGGTGTGTCCGGGCCTTTAGGAAAGGAGACACATAGCACATCCTCTGGGGTCCACTTCCACACTGGGCCTTTCCAAGCGACCTTGAGCTGCTTCCTTGCGGCACACTGCCATGGGGGTATTATTATTTTCTGACTCAATGTACTTTTTCAGTTCATTAAGTCCATTAAAAAGTGTATAAAAACAATCCCACAGAAAGCCTCAAATCCAGCTCCTGTCTCCCTTCAGCAAAAAAAGGCTTGTGTACCGATACCAGTCATTCTGCATAACATGTGCTTGATTCAGTCTAATCCTACGAATAATGCTTAATAAAGAATATATTTTTCATGAGCTTTGCGAGACCCCAAACAAACACATCACAAGCAAAACAAAATCGCTGCATCGACAAAACTGTCCAATCAATGACTGACCTGTCAGTCTGCTTAACTTCATCTATACTGCTCTTAGTTTGTTTGTGGAAAACTATAGTAAGTGTGACCAGGAACAGACCAGAACTAAAATGCAACAATGCATAATATAATTCCCTAAATATAATTTAGTTAATTAGGTCCGGACCTAATTAACTTAAAGTGTGAAAGCACCCTTAGTGTTTTGGTTGTTGGGTCCAGTCTGTTTTGGATCAGTGTCACTACTTTCAAAAAACATGACTCCAAATCGAATCAAATCATATTTTGGGTTTGATGCTTACAGCTTGTTCTGCTAGGGCAGCTCAATTAATCGTATTTTAATCGCAATTACGATTTTGGCTTGCAACGATTACGAAAACAACGTAATCTAAATACAACGATTATTATTATTATTATTATTATTATTTTTGGGTTTTTCAGTTGAATTATACTTAAAGTTCAGGGTAATCAACTGTTCAAAACCTACTGTTCAAATTTCCTTTTTCAATAAATGGATGTTTTCAAAGTAAATGGATAATCGTTTTTAATGATCGTGATATCAATTATTGACCCAAATAATT
The DNA here is from genome assembly GCF_949606895.1 of Notothenia rossii. NCBI lineage: Eukaryota > Metazoa > Chordata > Actinopteri > Perciformes > Nototheniidae > Notothenia > Notothenia rossii. Next base: position 74,877,508 of record NC_136907.1, on the reverse strand, counting down.
GAGATTATGATTTTTGCCATAATCGAGCAGCCCTATGTTCTGCTGCCCCCAGGTTGCCCGAAAAATCACTTGAACTAACCTTAATTTCTCTTCAGAGGCAACACCTCCTTTCTGTTTATACCGATCGCACCGTTCAGTTACATAATGGTCTCTGAGCACCATTCTGCTTTAATTTCACTATCTTTATGCAAGAAGCCATTTCAAAACCGACAGTGACAGTATCCTGCTGTTAATATCAGAAGGCGATTAAACGCACAGTGACTTTACTGTCCTGTGGGTATCTGTTTCACGCACTGACTTCCTTGAATCTCATCACATAAACCCCAGCATTCCCTCCTCCGGCTAACAAGTGATGGGAGCGCCATCTGTGGCATTTAAAATATGTATTTGTACTTTGTTGTCATTTACCACCACCTCCATAACGAACAGTGAGCTGTCTGCAGGGGGGGAGCGAGATGTGAAGCTCAGTCTGAAAACCTGCGGCTGGGATGTCTCCACATCTGCAGTCTCTTAACTTATTACACTGATGTGGTTTATGGTCCGTGCATGATGGGTGCGCTGCTGGGTCAGGCTGAGATTAACAGAGAGATAGACAGAGCAGAGAGAGAAAGGGAAGACAAATGGACATGGCGGAGAAAGAGAAAAATTATAGAAAAAGTATGCAACTAATGCAGAAACAATAGAAAACAAAGCTAATGTTAAATTAAATATTCAAGTCAGTGTTACCCACCTCCATGGGCGCAATTTCCACTGAGGACAGGGGGGACATTTCCCCCCCATTTTTCAAAATCCCGTTTGTGTCCCCCCCACTTTTCAAATGTGTGTATTGTTATTTTTTTACTCAAGCGCTCATCGTCACGGAGGAGCGTCTGTGTGGCACGAGCGCTTAGATTGTAAACTTTAGTCCAAGTTGTCTCAGAAGGTCTCAAACGATTTGGTCATCTATGTAAACAAATATTTCCATCTATTTAATATAGTTGCTCAAAAAAAGTTAAGAAATCATTCCAATGTCCAGTTAAAAAATTAAAAACACAGTTTAAAAGGGGAGTGATTAGTCAAATATGCAGAAATAAAAAGAAAGAATGCAGACTAGGTAAGATAAAGATAGGAGAGAGGAGTTTATCAAATATTCTAATTGGTTTTGGAGTATTGAAATATATACAGTTCTGTTTCATATGAGTGTTGAGAGCTGTATCCATACATCTCTTAATTTGTGCACCCGATTGATGCCTTTAACTTCAATTTAAAGAAACAAATCTTCCCGGGGTGCATGCCCCCGGACCCCCCAGAGGATGTGAGGTCATCACAAATAAAACAGGTTCACATGGAAAGGATACTAGATAAGTTTCTGCACTCATTATATACACTACACATTTTTCTTGGATTAGTTAACACCATAGTCTCTAATATATTTGTAGAAAGGCAGGACATGGAATTAAATCGAGAACAATGCTTCATTGCGGAGGACCCCCGGTTTTGTGTCCCCCCCACTTCTCAAACCAAAGTTACACCCTTGCCCACCTCTAATATAATGGTTGTTTCTTTATTACCAAAACTGCAGGAAAAGACATGCACACAAATCACTGGATATGTGTGGTAACACCTGCTTTGAAAAGCTGCAAACAATGTCAATGTCAGTCCGACTCATAGTGGAGCGTTTTAGTGCCCCATTGTGGTTTAAATACTGTTTCATCGAGACAGGAATAAAGGAAGAGGGGAAAGGGAAGTGTTGGCATTGCTTTGGGTCTTGAAATCCACTTAAGTGTGAACACAAACTCTGACACCTACACAGAAGGAGGTGATGACAGAAATCACAAGATAGAAAGGAAAAGAGCAGGAGGAGAGATAAAGGAGGAGACGAAGCCAAGAAACAGGAAAACATACAGGAGGGGGGGGAGAGGAAAACTGAGGGAGGAAAGAGCCAGCGACACAGCAGCAGCTCTCTGATTCAGCGGGAGGGCAGAGATCCAGGTGGAGGTGAGAGGGGAAGAGGAAGCAGGCATGGAAACAGAATGAGAAAGAGAGGAATTGTTGGCAAGACAAAAGGGCACGAAAAGAGCACAGGAACCAGCAGAAAGATGCGTCAGGAAGGAGAGGGCAGCAGGAGATCAGAAACAGACACAAAAAGAGAAGCAGCAGGAGGAGAAGAGATGAAGAGATGTGGATACTTTGGTGAAGCTGTCGATGTTTCTTTCAGGGACAAAGGATATGAATCTGTTTTAAATTCATTCTCCTCCTCTCCTGTCTTACAGCCGACTGCCTTTCCAGCTCACCATAACCATCGCTACTGAGTTTAGGACTTTTCATAATGATGTGTAGGAAACAGAGTGTCATAGAGAGGCAGAAAGGGCTTATTACATTGCTTTATTGCTAAGAAAAGGCAGAAAAGCTAAAACAAAACACAAAACATATTTAGTCAAATACAGAACAGATGAATCAAAGAGAGGATCAGGTGGCAATATGTTGTAAAAGAGGAGAACAAAAGGGTCTCACAGCCACCTGCTTTCATCTCATTCAGGTATCAGGTCTCATCCTGAGATTCATCTCCATCATATCTTCCTTTCGGGTTTCTCTCCATCTCTGTGTTTGGAATTATTTGTGTTTCTCAGCAGAATAAACTTCCTTTTTACTAATTGAATTAACGCAGGCAGGACAAACAAGACCTTTCTCATTAATGTTTTCCTTCACAGATACTCAAACAGCAGACCGCTAAATCTTATTCTGCCCTCCAACCACCTGCAAAGGCTACTACTCTCACACTTACACACATCCTCATAATGTGGCAGCTCTCTGGAGTGTGTGAGCACAGCCGTGGTTCAGTCCCAGGATCCCCACCATGCTGCTCTGAGCACCAAATGAACCAGAAAACAAAGCGACACTGATGTTTTACGCACACGCTGGAGGAACTGGCTTCTGACACATTTGGGTGACAAATGGCGAATTGCTTATGATCATTGTAACCATGGGAGTAAATGAACATGCTCATTAAAATGCGGCAAAAGTAAGGCGGGAAACCAAAATCCTAAATCACAAAGCAAGTCCAGTCCACTGATAAAACTCACTACTTTCTCGTAAATGACTGACAATCAAGCAGTCATTATTCAAATGTCCTTATTTCTCCTTCTTCTTTTAACCAAGTAGCCTACTGACGCGTAACCGCGACTCACACCATCTCAAAACCTAGAGAATCAAATCCACTTCACCCAAATTAACATTACGAGACAATCAGCCGAAATATCAATGAGTCTTTTACTACTCCAGGCGGTATGACAGAGACATGAAGCCCCAGTTGAGAGCCTCTCCACCGGGTCCGCGCTGCCCGGACTCGCTCCCTCTCCCCCGGGGAAAGTAGAAAGCGCGCAGCCTGCTCACCTGCTCCGTGTGTCCCGGACGAGCTGCAGAGGAGCAGGGCGACCTGAGCGATAATCCCAGCGACTCTTTTAGTCCCAAAATCCATGATGAGGCGACTGGAGGCTGCAGAAAAACTGCTGGAGGAGAGAGACGGTCGACCTCTCCTCTACAGCTCCAAGAGAGATCTCCCCAAAACCAGACTGAAGGACCAGAGAGAGGGGGGGGGGGGGGGGGGGGGGGGGTCAGTGTAGTCTGTTTTCTCAGCTTTTGCAGCTCTGTGGTTGGCTGGAGCCAAACTGAAATGTGCGCTCAGGTGCAAATGGTCTTTCACCAGTTAAAATGAAACACCAACAAACAGCTGCATGACAGATGGTGACATAATCATAGAATAGGCCTCTTTTGCGCTGGGGACATGTGTCTCCACCACTTTTTAAAAGTATAACTTGTACATGTTCTGAAAAATAGCGTGCACAGAGAAATGTAATAAAGAAGAACACTGGTTTAGTGTCAATCTGTGCACTTTGGACTTGTTAGTCAACGTTTCAGAGAAAAACATTAAAGGCACTGCACTATTTTTTTATTTTATTTTATTTAATTACTTTATTTTTTTATTTTATTTATTTATTTATTTTATTTTGCACGAAATTCATTATTATTCCGCCGGGTTATTTTGCGCTGCTTCTTCTCCCACATTAAACATCGCAGAAACTCTGTTCAAACATCAAAACGTTCAGCTCGGTCGGGAATCGACATTCATAATTCCAGAGACACATCCCATAATTCATCACATTTTTAACTGGAAGCCAATGGAGAAACTCTTCAGACTTGAAAATTCTTATACTTTCCCTCAGAAACCTCATTCCAACTTTAAAATGTTACACATCTTCAACCATCGGGACTGGCCATCAGTTGTTGTGTCCTTTCGTGAGACACTTAAAATTGCTCCTTTGGGGACTGCCCACAAAAACTTAAAGGTCACCTATGCAGTGCATAGTGCTGCAAGGATCTGTTTGGTGTTTGGAGCCAAACACTTCAGAGACATGTTTGTACATATCTGAGACCTATAATATATTGATGAAAAACAGTATAATAGGAGACCTTTAATATGTGTGAGTTGCTTTGGATAAAAGTGTCTAAAAGTTACATGTAATCTTTTTAGTGGAGAGTCATGCAGCCATTTTGAAGGGCAAAGGTATAAGAATCACATCCAGCAGAGACTTTCTTTAGAACAAGAAAGATAGGAGGTGAATAATTAAAGAGTGATAAAAACAACATCATTTTGAAGTTGTCCTAGTTATGTTTCAGGTCAGATAGCAGGGAGGCATGCCTACATTAACCCAGGGCTTTCTTAGCTGTGAATGGGAATACATGAGTGAGACAGCCTGACAAAAGCATACAGGAGAGTGAAAGAGAAATAAGTAGGGGGCAGATTGCACTGATTCTGAGGTAAATAACGAGAACTTAGAATAGATATGAGAACACTTAAGTGAACCCATCGAGGTCATGATAATCAGGATGTGTTCTATGAAATAAAATGGCAGGAAATCAGAATGAAATAAACCAGATGGGTACGAATGAATTTCCACTGGCAACCACATTTGCGGTAAAAACTCAAACAGGCTTTGTGTTGTGGGAATTCATTTAAAAGGGTTAGGGCCCTATCTGAAATCTAACTGGCTGTTTAAATCAAGTAGTTTCTACACAAACGGAGAACAGTGGCTGTGGTTAGCTTGAATTTATGTAATAATGAGAAGTTTTTATAGAGGAAAAAACATTTATTGAACATTTTCAAACCAAACGGACATAAATGCACTTATTATTTGCATGTTCAATAGAACCAGTTGCTTTCACTAACATGTGGTTGTAAATGCTTCCAGCAGAACAGAAAAAAGCCATATACTTTATATTGTGACAGCTCGAATCAGCAGAAGATGGATTGTGCAAGCTTTACTTGCCATGAAATCTTTGCAATCTATCGTAAGCAATGTGAATTAACAACTTCTGCATCCTGGAGTCATGGTGTGAATTGAAGGTTTTCTTAATATTAGGCGAACTACAAACCTTTACGGCCTGCAGGAGTTGAGTGTTTGATGCCTTACATATGGATTCTTGCTTTGAATTGCACGTATCTTAATCAGCAAGTGCCCCGTACTCTAGTCTACTCTATTACTCTACAACAAACTTGAGTGGTAACAATTGAAACTTGAACTTTTTCCTGTGTTACAGTTTTTCTCAATCGCTAAACCCACTATTTAGAATCAAAATTCCTTTCATCAAACCAACAGCACAGCCATCGAAACAGAAAACCATTTCTCTACAACAGTATACCATTTATCATTGATATCACACAAAATGCAGATGCTAAGCAGTGTTTTGCAAAACAGATCACACAATTCTCGAACTGAAGTTACAATTCTCTACACAAAGATCAAAAATCTTTTGTGTAACTCATGTCTACAAAACAACAAATAATCTTCTCACAGTGGATAACACTTCCTCATAAACTTAGACCATAGCTACACTAATTGACACTTGATGTGCAAAATATGAACACTTGTTATCAGTCAATCACCCCATTGAAAAAGGTAACTCCATGGAATGTACTGTATACCTTACAGTAATGATGTTACATTGAAAACATTTACAAGATAGAATTTGCATGACTGTACTTACGTAAAATATTTTTTTAAATGGTGCCGGTAAAGCTATAATAGTGTTGATATGACTTGCATAGCTCTTTGAGATGTTCATATGGGGAGGATTAGCTATAGCTGATACAACATTTTTACAGTCAGTAATTGTGGTCTTTTCCTTTTTGCACATTGAGAAATGTTTTTTTTTGTATTGGGGTGAATTGAGTACTTCACTTCCATGTAAATGAATTGCTCACAGCTGATATCAATGAATTTCCTATAGTAATTGTAATTAGTGAGAATCCTATAAAAGACCTCCCTCACTTCAGTAAGATGTTTGTCAAGGGTGGTGTCGACACACAAGGAGATATTTCCCACGCTGCCTTGCAAGGGAAGACATACGCTGTGACGTAGATGAGGCTATGTGGCCAGACAGACGGCAAAGAGCAGATCAGTAAAGCTATATAGATCTCATTCTCTGCTTTACTGCTGATTTACATCATTTACCCATGTTATTTTTTTTCCAGTGTATTGCTATTCATCTTTTGTTTCTGTTACGGTGCTCTTCTGAAAATGAGACATAAAAACAATGACATAGTTACAGTAACATACTGTTTTTCCTATATGTAAGTTTGTTTCTCCCAACTTGTCAGTTTTCCGTTCAGTTTCCAATATCGATAGCTTGAGGTTTGTGTATTGATGATTGTAGTCAGTATTTAGTGTGCCACTTAGTAATGACTGTTCAAATAGTCTTCTAATGAGCTGACAAATGTTTGTTTTTGGAGAAGGTATCTGGTTTTGGAAGGGGTATTTTTAGTTTTGAGTGCCTTAGAGCACTTTGCAAGAAATGTATATTGTTATGGTATAATGTGTTGTTATGGTGACCGGAGTTTCAGTTATGAAAACACATTTGTCTCATTAGAGGACAATTTGTTCTGTTTCGATCGACTTATTCTTTTTTGTGACCAGTATTTTCAGTTTTGGTCATGTAAGTGCATTTTGCAAAAGATATTCAGAGTTATGGCAAGTGTGTTTCTGTTTAGATGGCTATGTTCTTGTTTTGAAGAAATGAATTTAGATTCTAAAAAGTGGGTTTAGCGATTGAGAAAAACTGTAAGTAGCCGTGCAAATGCATTCGTGCACTCTGAAGGTTGACACATATAGTAATAGACTCTATGGAAGAACTGTGCCTTGCATATTATCTATTATGATCTTATTCAGGAACATTGTGTCTTACATTTTTGCCCACAAGACTTATGTAAAAAATATTTCAGAATAAATGAGAGGTGCACATTACATGAAATACCATTCAATACACACACTACCCATTTTTCATGCATCTCTTGCAGCTGGCCATGGAAACCTGAATAAAACATCTCTGTTAGCTCAGATGCACACACCCATGTCTGTGTATAAGGGGGGGGGGGGGGGGGGGTTCTGTGGGAGAAGAGCGCTTTGTATTTGTTGGTTAAAAAAGAAAGAGGAGAGAGGGAAGGGAAGACGTGCAGAGAGAGTCTGCAGGGGAATCTGATAATGAAACCTACTGAGAGCAAACACAGCACTGCAGCCAGTCAGCGAGAAACACAGGATCGCACACACACACACACACACACACACACACACACACACACACACACACACACACACACACACACACACACACACACACACACACACACACACACACACACACACACACACACACACTCGTCATGAGCATCACACACATCGGTGGCCTGCAGAGACACCACACACTGAGAAACCAGCTGGCTGTTTGATGTTCAAATCAGACGGGTGAGAGATTTTAAGAAAAAGTGAAATGCTAGTTAATGTAGGTTTTTCTGTCGGCTTTGATCAGTTTAGTAAAATACTTCGTAATGAGGTACAAAGCAATGCCGCCCTTTGATTTGTGGATTTCATTGTTGCAAAAATCATATTAACATCTTCAGCTTTACTGAGGAAAGTAGAATGGAGCTTTTTCTATTTTGTTAGAGGAAGACAACCTGTTCCTTAAAGAGGACATATCATACTCATTTTTAAATGCTAGTTAAAGTAGATTTGTATGTCTGCTTTGTTGTCAAAGCTTCCCCTTACTTCCCAAACAAACCTTCAGTTTAATTAAATACTTTGCAGTACAAAACAATCTTCAGCTTGACCTCCTGAGAGAAAGAAGTAGGTGCGTTTTCTGTTTTGTTGGAGGATGATAGCGTGCCGCTGCCTCTCAAAGGTTTGATCAAATCTCCAGGCAGACAGGAGCCACAGTGGAGTAAACAATAGTTTCATTTCAAAGAGAAACAGTTTTAGCTCGTCGCTGAATGAGCTGTGGTTTGATACGATATTTGTCTCAATAGGACAACTTTATCAAGAGTGAGGCCATAAGAAAATGCATCAGTGGCATACGTTTGACAGGTGGATAAATGAGAGCCTACCTGAGGGGGAAGCTTTGATTGACAAAGTACTGGTTAAGGTCAGGAGCTTTGATAAGTTACAGGAAAGATTAGATCACAGAAACAAGCAGTGGAAATACATTTCATTCACTGCGCACTGGGCTTGGATATCAAGAAATATAAACAGAGCTTGTTGGGGGGATTCTAGCGTCTGATCATTGAGTGAGTTGTGGTCATATGGTCACTTGATAAGTACATTTGTATTGGATGATACCTCTTGGTAAGAAATGCAGTTTAATGCTTCCTGATTTTTGGAATTACTATCTTTTAGACCATTTTGACGTGTCACAGCTCAGGTTCTCAGTTCAGCCTGGTTCTACTCGTGTCTTGATATCAATACACAAGGCACTTTTTAGCGTGTTTATGAAATACACATGGCATTTCCCTGACTCCTCCTCCTATAAATCCACCCGCATCATTATTAGACACTCAGAACAAGTGGTGGTTATAGAGCGGTGCAGTGACGAGTCCTAAAACCCTGAAGTGAGCCACTACAGGTTCCCTCGTCCCCGAGTCAATGGGATTTCTCCATAGGATGTTGGAAAATATCTGGAAATAAGGTCTGTGGTTGAGACACATTTAAGAGACTGATCACGTTTTGTTCTACGACATTAAACACCTCAGCAGTGACCCCACTGGTGATTTTTGAAGAGTTTAAGTGTCTGAGAAGCGATGGTTGTTACCAAGGAGCTGAATAGGGCTACAGAAGTTGTTGAGGCCGCTGTACGTCATTACGCCGAACACCTAAACACTCCTCTAAGTTTGTTTGCCCTGTTCGGCTTGAAAGCAAGTACCTGCCTCCTGCAAACTGTTAAAACAAACGCTTCAACTTGTAACATTTAGAATCTGTAGTTTTGAATATGGATCTTAAGTTGGCGTGACGTTGAAGCAGCGACCCTGCTGTAGTTCCTTTATAGCATAACGTTAGCATGTTGCTTCTGGCGACTAGATTTATGATTAGAAAATTATAAAAGTAGGGTAGACATGTGGAGATTATCCGGTTGAACCTGAACTAAAGACCTTTCAAGCTATTTTCCAAAATCCTATGGAGAAATCCCGTTGCTTTTTTTTCGAGGGAACCAGCAGCTTACTTCCGGGTAAATACGTCATCCCTGCACCACTCCATAAAGAGTGTGAGTCAACAGTTGCAGTAAATGGCATCGCGTAGGTGAAACAAACATCCAGACTTTATAAAGATATATAGTTTGTGTTACTGAAGAGTTTATCGCCGGCCACTAGAGGGCAGTGTCACTGCTGTCGCTGCCCGGTTATGCCGTGCTCTGACCCGGAAGTGCCGAGCGGCCATTTTAGTTCAAACATTGTTCATGCACTCCGCCTCGAGTTGAGACGTTCGTCCACTCATTCATGTAAGACTGTTTCCACTATTATATTATACCATATATTATACTATATATATATTATACTATTATACTACTATACTCTGTTTCGTGGTATATATTTGTGTTGATTGAATTGCATGGATGTAATACTTTGTCAGCTTATCTTGCTGCATTATTCTGTTTTAGGGTGTCGTCATCCTTGTCAATAAATCACCGAAACTGACATTGAGGAGTGTGTTTCTTCATGACGACACCAGGGGACCTCAGCCATGGGGCAGCATGCCCGAGCCATAGTTTACTGGCCCGGGATGTCCGGGGACATTCAGGCCACCAGGGACGGGTGTGCAGACTGCAACCGCAATGCTCCGTCACAGGCGGCTACACCCCCCCGGCCGTCCCCACCCCCGTCCACGCCATTCGAGGCGGTGTTTGCTGACTTCTTCGACTATGGGGGCCGTCACTACCTAGTTGTCGGGGATCGGCTCTCGGGCTGGGTAGAGGTCCTGAGCTCTACGGCGGGTACTGCCCTGGCGGGCTCAGCTGGCCTGGTCCAACACCTCCGGTCGTTCTTCGCCACCTTCGGCGTACCGGAGGAGCTCTCGAGCGACGGTGGTCCGGAATTCAAGGCGAGCCACACCGAGGACTTCCTCCGCTTATGGCACGTCGAACACCGTGTGTCTTCCGTTAGCTTTCCGCAGTCGAATGGGAGGGCGGAGGTTGCGGTTAAGACTGCTAAGCGCCTCTTGATGTCCAACACCGGCCCGTCGGGCAGCCTTGATCAGGACCGCTTCCTGCGCGCTATGCTGCAGTTGCGTAACACGCCTGACCCCGACTGCGACCTCTCGCCAGCACAGATCATCTTCGGCCGCCCACTTCGTGGCTCGCTCTCCTTCGTGAACCGCCTCGAGAAGTTCTCGAACCCGCATATCCGCCTGCTATGGCGCGAGGCATGGGCGGCGAAGGAGGACGCCCTTCGGACCCGTATGTCCCGTACCACAGAGTCTCTGGGGACTCACTCGAGACCGCTCCGCCCATTGGCACTCGGCGAAAGGGTATTCCTCCAGAACCAGCAAGGCCCGAGCCCCCACAAATGGGACAGGTCGGGGATCGTGGTGGAGTCGCCGGGCCACGACCAGTATCGGGTCAGGGTTGACGGTTCGGGACGTCTGACACTGCGCAACCGGCGGTTCCTCCGTGCCTACACGCCGGCCACACCCTGCGCCCGCGAGCAGTCGGCTGCGCCGTCGCCGCCGCCCGCTGCCCTGGGTCATCAGCCCCCACCTATCCACCCGGGCTGGGCGACGCCCCAGGGGATTGCTCAGCGGCCGGCTGTCGGGCCCCGCGACTCGGCTATTGGCGCTTCCCCACCGACGCCTGCTGATGGGGCGTCCTCTGACCTCGCTGTTCCTACGGGTGCCTTCCTGGGTGCACCGCTCCCGGTGCCGCAGTCGCCGCCGACGCTGCCCCAGCCGACTCGGCCGGGCCGCTTGAGGAGGCCGCCTGCACGTTACGAGCCCGAGTCTGGCAGCTGGATACGGGATGTAGACCGTTAACCTATTCCGGCCCATAGCTTTCCGGTCTGGGGGGGATGAAGAGTTTATCGCCGGCCACTAGAGGGCAGTGTCACTGCTGTCGCTGCCCGGTTATGCCGTGCTCTGACCCGGAAGTGCCGAGCGGCCATTTTAGTTCAAACATTGTTCATGCACTCCGCCTCGAGTTGAGACGTTCGTCCACTCATTCATGTAAGACTGTTTCCACTATTATATTATACCATATATTATACTATATATATATTATACTATTATACTACTATACTCTGTTTCGTGGTATATATTTGTGTTGATTGAATTGCATGGATGTAATACTTTGTCAGCTTATCTTGCTGCATTATTCTGTTTTAGGGTGTCGTCATCCTTGTCAATAAATCACCGAAACTGACATTGAGGAGTGTGTTTCTTCAGTTACTACATATTTACGTGACACAGTTTTGTTCACCATGTACACCAACCAGAAGATGTTTGCTCTCACTCTTTGTAATAATTAGCTTCACTGCTCAATCTGAAAGCTGTCGAGCAAGGGTGTCAAACTCAAGGCCCGGGGGCCAAATCCGGCCCGAGACTTCATTTTCTGTGGCCCCACAAGAGCTTGCAAAAAATATGATATGTTTATTATACGGTTACATGCCGCTTTGCAGAAGCACGTAGCCCATATATGGACAATACACAATGCATCTCACATTTGATTTTTTTCTCAGAATTTGGCTTTTCTTTTTTTAAATGTAACTTCTTTTTTTTAGACTTTTTTTCCAGAATTTGGCTTTTCTTTTTAAACCATTTTGTGACATTCTCACTGAAGAGACTTCACTTATTTGCCCTAGACTTCTGCTTTCAGACGTAGTTAATTATGAAGTTATTACCCTCTCCGATAATAATCCAATGCAGAGGCAATAATGTCAAATAATACATTATTTTATATATATATTAAATATTTAAATATGTATCTTACCGGCCCTTTTAGTGCAACCATAATATGAACGTGGCCCGCAGTGAAATTGAGCTTGACACCCCTGCTTTAGAGCAAGGAGGACAATCCGCGTCCAGTGGCAGCCTCACTCAGTGTCTGCAGGTTATTCTGCCTAAACAAATGCTTTCAGTCTTTGTTATAAGAGTCGCAGCCTCCCAGTACATATCCGATCTGCTCAGTCTATTGAAATCACAGCTAAAAACTCACCTCTTCGCCCTGGCTTTTAATACTTGTTTTGAATTCTTGTTTTATTATTTTACTCCTATTGCGTTATTATATGTGTTCCCTGTACAGCACTTTGGTCAACCGAGGTTGTTTTAAATGTGCTATATAAATAAATAAAGATTGGGATTGAGTTACCATCTGACAAACACGGGCAAAAACAAGCTTCTCCTGCAATTACAGTCACGTCTTTGGCACTTTTCTGAAAAGTTGATTTCTTTTCAGCACTAAAAAGACGGCGCGCTCGGAAAAAACACGCCGAGTGTCTAACCTTGTTTGCTAAGCTGTCTCTGGATTTAGTTCTCAACCTTTAAACCCACCTGCAGTTCTCTGAGAAGAGGAAATTAACTTTTAAAGTGTTTCTGTTTCGTAATCAGTAGCACCGCGGACTAAATGACTTTACTCTCACTTTACCAAATGAACCTCACTCAATGAGCAAAAGCAGATGAGTCCTTGCAGTTGAATAAACATGCCTTTTTAAGAAGGGGAAGCAGCTACTCTGATATGATGAGAGATGTCTGGACAACACATAATTATGATTGCATCTTTCATCAGTAGACGGAGCATCTGCTTTCTCCCTGATTTTCAAACAAATGTGTGATACATTACAATTTGGCAATAATGAGAAAGAGCTGAATACTTTAACAAACGATGTCTGAGGAAACCAATTGACTACAGATGTGTTGGATATTCGGTTTAAGTTGGATAATCATTTATAAGAAACTGAATTAACTGCATTAGTCTGAATCCTTTAGTGTCATCTTTAATATTCGTTATTTCATTAATCATATCAGCATCTTCCCTGAGTGTTGAGGAGGACATTTGTAAATGTAATCTTTATTATTTTTTTATTTACTTTATTTTGTGTTCGATTGAGCACATATTGTTGAGAAGCAGGATATGTTGAAAGGATTTGACTATAAAGGGATAAATGATTCATCAGTTTATAGTTATTGGTAGATAATGGAGTAAACTGAAGCGTTTCATATTTAATTATTTAATCATTTATTCAAACAAAGGTTTCTTGATCTGTATGTGGGCCATCTCTGTGAGATGAAGAAAATGTATGAGAATTAAGTTAATAATTCATAAATTAGTTGAAGATTGTTTTCTAATAAGTGATAGCTGTTTATTTTGAATGACAAATATAAAAAAAAAATTATAAATTCGGCATAGAAAAAGTAAATAAACACTTTGCTGTGGCTAACGTGTTTTTAATTGTCTGCTTAAGGCAAGCACTCTTCAAAAGACTTAATTAAATAAAAGGAAATGAGTTGTGTGATGTGTCCTCTGCCATTGAGAGAAAGCCAAAAAAGAATTGGGCTCAAAATGTCTGTTTCCTTGCTCTGTGTTCCCGCAGCAGCTGCTGGCTGTGTGAGGCCGGCCAGTTGGCTGACACAGAAAAGACTCAGAGGTCAAGCTGCTGGCAGCCAGAAAAGAGGTGCAGAAATCAAACATTTTCAGAGAGAAATCAACTCTTCCGCGTGCTGTATTTGCATTTGTAGGAAGTCCACTTCCTGTATGTGGAGGAAATGGTTCTGAAGTAGCAGCGCTGTACGTAGGATCTGAAGAAAGATGTTTTTGTTTGGTTGAGATCAGTCCAGCAGCAGGCCTCCCTCTAGGCTGCCAATATAAAGGGCTGACATCCTGAACTGCTTTTCAACTTTCCCTCTGTTCCATTAGCCTCCTCCTGCTCTCACTTCATGGGTCATGGATCTGTTACCTCCGCACTCAGGAACATAACACAATAGAAACACAGAAAAAGCTGATTGAAGTTTATATTGTTGTAAGAAACAAAATACCTGCGACAAATCAGTCTGGAGTGTGTGTGTGTGTCTGAAGACTAAGAGAATATGACATATTTCATACTCTTATCTAAAGATAATCTATGGTTACATATTATTCTCATGTGACAAATAACCCAATTCAATTGAACGTGGCCTTCATTAGGAGACACACTAATATGGAAATCCAGACATTCACGGTGTGCAATTTTGATGAAATTGTGTAAAAAGTTCCCACTGAGGGACAAATAAAGGATTTCTGACTTTTGATGATTGCACCCTATTAGGCTAACAACCAGTGTGCGAAATACGGGGGGGTCCGGGGGAGCTCGACCCCCCTGATTAACACCTGAGCCCCCCTGAAAGCCTCAACAGCTACATTTGAGGGGGGTCTCAAATTATAATATTTATTTGTCACTTGCAATGGTCACTTACATGTTTTTAAGCTTACTATGTCCAGTATTCATAATTCAAAACATTTATTCACATATCTTCTATTTTGGCTGGCAAAAGCCTTTCCTCGCATGGGATCGAAAACAGACGGCTCTTTAACGGTCACATATTCATTCATTCATATGAACGCCAGAATCTAGAATTATTTGGCGGCACCCCTGAAGACGCCAGACGGCGCCCCCGTTGAGAAACGCTGCTATAGATTACTGATTGTCTTGGCTTGCATCCATGGAATATTGTATAGGAGGCCTACTGCGTATTGAGAAATCTTCGACCGGTATATTGCGCAATAAATGGGAGATGGAGACCCCCCTGATTATTGACGGGTATTTCGCACACTGCTAACAACTAATAATTACATCAACAGTGAAGAGTACTTCTACACAGAACCAACAAAGGTTTTCTAGAAATAATCAAATAGTCAGGAGGTGTGTGGCGAAGTGGATAGAGCGTTGGTGTTCGGATCAAGAGAGCAGGTTCAAACCCCACTGTAGACAGCATGTCGTTGTGTCCCTGAGACACTTCGCCCCAAATTGATTATCTGTGGGGATTGTCCACAGTATTGAGTATGTAATTCACTTTGGATAAAAACGTCTAATATGTAATGTAGTTGACTATGTTTCATTTTTTCATGCCAAATACATGATGAAACCATTAAATCACTTTATGCCCAGGATGAATTGTATCCTGTTTGTGTTCTGGTTTGCTTTCTAACCCTGTGATTCCTCCACACTTTCTAAACGGTTGTAACACACAGAAGTGTGGAAGTCACACTGGCTTTTATGTCCTTTGCTGAGAAACATTAACAGTCAGGGGAGCTCTTAAAACGCACATTGGATTGCCAGAGTGGATTTCACACCCCCTTAAATGCAGCAGGTGCAAAGTGATACTAACTACAGGCTGCCAAACATACAGTGACATGTTAGAGCTCCCAGGGAGAGAAGGAAGAGTGGGAGGCTGACATTCAGAGGGGAGGATGATGGCACACAGGTTTTAAGGCAATCTAAGTGGAGTCTGACAGGCACTCAATCACGATTTTAGCCGTTATGGCCTTGACACAAAGCACTGTACCTGGATTATTGAGGAAAGATTTCAAGAGTGTCTTTAAGTATAAATATGTTGTTTTATTTTTTTTAAGTTAATTAGCTCTTGCTACACTCAGTTGTTTGTTTTTTTTGGAACAAAGTCTTCAACACTAAAAATGTTCACTTAAAAATATTTTAATACTTAAAGGTGGGGTAGGTAATTTTGGAGAAACCAGCTCGAGTGCGCTAGAATTTGAAAATACACGGCCGGAACAAATCTGCCACTTCCTCACAGAGCCCCTCCTCCAACACACACGAAGGCGCACATGACCACAAGATAAGTTTGTGCACAGATGGAAGGCTGACAGGCAGGTAGGCCATCCAGTTACTTTAGCCGGGCCGGCTCAGATGATTGGTCGTGCTTTTTACAGCGCTACGGCTTCAACTGATGATGGAATTTTATGTATTTATTGTCAAAGCACTTCAGATATTCATTGCTATCGGGATGTTAAGAGCATTCCATGGAATATAGCAAAAAGTGTATCTCGAGCCGGTTTCTCAAACTTACCTACATACATACCTACTTACCTTTAACTAAAAGTAGCAAATCAAAATTGTAATTTTTTTTTTTAAAGAGGACATAATATTACGCTCATTTTCAAGCAATCTTTCTTATTCAGTGTCTCTACTGGGACATGTCTCCATGCTTTAATGTTCAAAAAGCTCTTAATTTTGCTCATACTGCCTGTGCTGCAGCACCTCTTTTCACTCTCTGTCTGAAACCAGAGCCCAGTCTGCTCTGATTGGTTAGCTGGCCGGATCTGTTGTGATTGCTCAACCGCTTAAAGATTGTCCCGCCCCTTAGCCTATCACCTACAATGTATTGGAACGCTAGCCAATAGAAGTTGTACGTAGTGATGTCACTATGTTACGGAATTAAACAAAGGAATCCAATGGTGGGTGTTTTCAGTGCCTTTGAAGGAAACTCACTCTGGAGGGAGCTTTGGGATTTTACCCTTTGCAGACCATTTACATGCACAAAAACCTGTATCAAACACGACCCAAAATCATAACGGGGCCTGTTTACATTTTTCTTTTTCTGTTTGCATACAAGAAAAGTGTTATACGTGTATGTAAGTGAGAATTACCAAATCTCTGGGAGCGTCTGAGTTATGTTATGTTATGAATATGGATGTTTCTTTGGGTTTTTTACACACCCGGTTCCATAACGGCCTGAGGGTGTTTTTATAATCCTGGATTTATGAAACCAAGCCAGAAGAGAAATGAGATCTGAATGGCATTAAAAGTGAATTTATTCTTTAAACTCTGATGTGAGTCGAACACAGAGAGCAGCTACAATAATCCTAGCTGTTTCTCTTTCACAGGAAACTCAGGTTTGTGTTGTTTTGGAACAAAGCTGATCAGACGGCCTCCTGAAGCTTCAGTGGTTGCTCGTCTCTGCCAGGAATGAACACGCGTTCACACCAGCAGACGGCAGCTTTCACATCCACATGAGTAAAGACTATTCACCACAATCTCATCAAAGGAAGATCTCACAATGTAATCCTCACACTATCGAGAACGAGAACAAACCAAACAGAAATAACTCTCTTTGATTATGACATTTAACGGCGTAATTAGGAACGTTTCATCTACATTACAAAGAAGATATCGCTAATCCAGTTTATTTCAATACTTAGCAGAGGAAATTAGTTTTCCACTACTTTACTTTTTTCAGTTTTCTCAGAAACCCTCACTGTGCTTTCTCTAAACTCCCTTTTTAATTACCATGAGCCAAATGTTTCTAGTGCATCAGTGTTTAATGTTGTCTTTGAAGTGCTTTCATGAGAATTGATTAAGGATTAGGATCTCACATGTCATGTTACTAGCGTGACATAAAGGGAGATTTCATGCATTTTTTTTATAGGTACCTCTGCAACAAGCAATATTTGAAAATATAATTTAGAATTGAAATTGTGAAGCAACGTAATCAAATCATTGCTTAGTACCAGTTATCTGTACATTGCTTCCATCTGAACTCCGCTTTTCTTTTATCCATTACTGACCTCATTTTAGGACTAGAGGGAAATAGGCTTTCATTAAACCTGGAAATAGCATTTCAATTCACCTTCATTAACGGCGTAACAGGGAGGAAATTCATCAGACCCAAAATCATCCGTTGTTGGGGAGCAGCAGCTCGACTGGTGAGGAAATTATCATCATGCAGATCATAATTACTGTGACTATTGTCTGGATGCGCCTCCAACCTTCAGTCCAGAGAGAGACAGTGGAATGGTTATTACTAATGACACATACGTTTAATTTGGATTAAGTTGGATGTTTTGTATCTCATTTGATGTTATTGAAGGTAGATGGGTTTGCTTGTTACTGGGCCAGAAGGAAAATATGAAATTCGGAATAGAAGACGAAGAAATTTGGAATATGAGGTGAAGACATTTTCTCCAAATTGCTCAATTACCCAGAGTATTGCCGACTAAACATGGTGTGCAGACGGCAGGATGAATGCCAGTCAGAGTCACTCAGAGGAAGATGAAATTATTCTGGAGGAAAACCCTTCCTGACAAGAATCTGATCATTAGTTGACACATGCACTGGCAGACGGAGAGGCAGCCATCTACACACACACACACACACACACACACACACACACACACACACACACACACACACACACACACACACACACACACACACACACACACACACACACACACACACACACACACACACAACCACACGCACACACACACACACACACACACACCTACACACACCTACACACACACACACACACACACACACACACACATACCATGTATACATCACTTCAGGGGACATTAAATTGACATGCATTTCCTGGAGACTTATCCTAACCTTAACCATAACCTACACATGCCTAACCCTTACCCTTAACCTAACCAAGTCTTCACCCTAAAATTAATGATTCCCCTCATGGGGACCTTCATTATGTCCCCATAAGGGAGGCGAGTCCCCACACGTGACTGTGTAAACAGATTTCGGTCCCCTCAAGGATAGTAATGCTAGGCCACACACACACACACACACACACACACACACATACACACACACACACACACATACACACACACACACACTCACACACACACACAAACACACACACACACACACACACACACACACACACAGTCAGATTCATATCAAACGTTATACACAATAAAGTAAATTATAGTGCTGGAAATTGTTGTAGTAGACGGAGCTCTTTCGCCTCTGTGTGTGGAGGGTTGCCTGTTTCCGATATATGTACAATATTTCATTTGTACATAATTTAAACATCCTTTAGACAAAAAAATAGATAGTTAGTTTTTCGTGATGGAGCTGACGATAAGGGCAGAGAAAGGTACTTTGAGACAATAGTAAACTGCACAACCAGGCATATTTCATTACTCTCTAAGGACTATTTATAACTTGAATTTATTCAGACTGCCTTTGTTAGGAAAATGTCTGAATAAAGCATGAAATATTTTCGCTTCTAGAGGTGAATCTGATTTAAATTGAAAAGCTTCAGAAATGGAAATGTTCTTGCTTTCTTTGTAAAAGTTTTGCTTCAGATCTCAGATGAGATTTGTTCACGCAATGTCAGACAGGAGCAAAAAATATACATGAAAATAGTGTGATTCATCTGAGCTGTGTTTGGTCTATCTCCCTGACACACTCACAGCCTCAGAAGTGGAACGACTTTAAGATAAGAGACATCAGAGCTGCTTAAGCTTCTCAAATATATAAAGGATATACAATAACTGTTTATCTCAGATCAGACGTGGTGACAGAGACTCCGGTAAATACCTTTTGGTTGAAATGTCATGTTGATTTTAAGGCTTATCTCTGTTTGATTTCTTCCCTTTTATCATGGCGTTAAAGGAAATTGTATACTGAATTGAGTCCTAACCGAGACAAAGTGTGTGTCTGCAAACAAAACAGAAAGTCCAACAGCTCCTTCTTCCTCATCGTCACTATTTAGGTATATTATAACTTATTTGTGAGTGTTTTGGACCAGAGAATAAACTTTGACTTAATCAGGGTTTGTGTTGAGTAGCTCTCTCTTTCAGAATGACTAAAGATTCAAACAAACATTGTGTTTATTGACAGACGCTTTGAAACTGAGGCAGGGTAATCCAACACTTCACAGAATAAAAACATGTTTCTCAATGTTAGGATGAAACCTTACCAAACACAAAGAAACCATTTGACTTAAGTGGAAGTTTCATTAAATGAAATAAAGACGTGTTCATCACTGTTAAGGCCCGGACACACCAAGCTGACACCAAAGAACCGACACAGACGGACCCCCGACTGTTGTGTCGCCTCGCGCTACATTACATTACATTGCATTTAGCTGACGCTTTTATCCACAGCGACTTACAATAACTACATTTGACCTTGAAGAAAACAGAATCATATAAGTACATCAGGTTTCATAGAGCCAAACATTTCAAGTGCTACTCAACTGGCTATAGATAAGCCAGCCCTTTATTAGTATATAAGTGCTTTGTTAGTAATTCTATCGCTCAAAGTGGAGTCGAAAGAGATGAGTTTTCAGTCTGCGCCGGAAGATGTGCAAGCTTTCTGCTGTCCTGATTTCAATGGGGAGCTCATTCCACCATTTTGGAGCCAGGATAGCAAACCCACGTGTTTTTGCTGATGGGAACTTGGGTCCCCCTCGCAGTGCGGGTGCAGCGAGCTGTTTGGCTGATGCAGAGCGGAGTGCACGTGCTGGGGTGTACGGTTTAACCATGTCCTGGATGTAGGAAGGGCCAGATCCATTCGCAGCATGGTACGCAAGTACCAGTGTCTTGAAGTGGATTCTAGCAGTTACTGGAAGCCAGTGAAGTGAGAGGAGGAGCGGCGTGGTGTGGGAGAATTTTGGAAGGTTGAAGACCAGACGAGCCGCTGCATTCTAGATGAGCTGCAGAGGTCGGATGGCACATGCAGGTAGACCAGCCAGGAGGGATTTGCAGTAGTCTAGGCGTGAGATGACGAGAGCCTGGACCAGAACCTGCGTTAATTTCTGGGTCAGCTGGGGACGTATCCTCCTGATGTTGTAAAGCGTGTATCTGCAGCAGCGGGTTGTAGCAGCGATGTTTGCAGTGAAGGACAGTTTGTTATCTAGGATCACACCCAGATTCCTTGCAGTCTGAGTCGGGGAGACAACAGAGGTGCCGATGTTGATTGTTAGGTCAAGAGTGGGACTATCTTTTCCCGGAAGGAAAAGCAGTTCAGTCTTGTCAAGGTTGAGCTTGAGGTGATGAGCAGACATCCACCGAGAGATGTCTGCTAGGCAAGTAGAGATGCGTGCGACGACCTGGGTCTCTGAGCGGGGAAAGGACAGAATTAGTTGGGTGTCGTCAGCGTAGCAGTGGTATGAAAAACCATGCGGGCTAATGACATATCCGAGCGAGTTTGTGTACAAGGAGAAGAGGAGGGGACCAAGAACAGAGCCCTGAGGGACCCCTATAGTTAATTGACAAGGGTCGGACTCGGACCCTCTCCAAGTTACCCTGTAGGTGCGGTCTTTGAGGTATGAGGTGAGGAGGGAAAGTGCAGTGCCTGAAAATCCAAGTTCTTGGAGTGCGAAGGAGGATCTGATGGTTCACCGTGTTGAATGCAGCAGACAGGTCCAGAAGGATGATTACAGAGGAGAGGGAGGCTGCTTTAGCAGTGTGCAGTTCCTCAGAGACAGCAAGGAGAGCAGTTTCTGTTGAGTGACCTGCCTTGAAACCAGACTGGTGCGGATCCAGAAGGTTGTTCTGATGGAGATAACAGGAGAGTTGTTTAAAGACAGCGCGTTCAAGTGTTTTAGACAGGAACGGGAGGAGAGAGACAGGCCTGTAGTTTATAACATCAGACAGGTTGAGAGTGGGTTTCTTTAGGAGAGGGTTTACTCTTGCCTCATTGAGACTGTTTGGAAAGTGACCAGAAGTTAGAGAAGTGTTGATGAAATGGGTGAGAAACGGTAGAATATCAGGAGCGATAGTCTGAAGGAGGTTTGAGGGGATAGGGCCCAGAGGACAGGAGGTAGGACGGGCAGAGGTAATGAGGGTAAGAACCTCACTTGGAGAGAGAGGGGAGAAGGAGGTTAGTTTGTGGGTGAAAGGAGGGTCTGGTGACCAAGCGGTGAGTAAAGGTGAGTCAGAAAAAGAAGAGCGAATATCATCAACCTTTTTTTCAAAGTGGTTAACAAAGTCGCTTGACAGAAGGGGGGAGGGGGAAGGGGCTTTGAGGGGGTCCAAGAGGGTGGAGAAGATAGAAAATAGTTTTTTGGGATTGGAATAGGAAGATTAGATCTTATCTTGAAAGAAAGTGCTTTTTGCCTGAGAGATGGAAGCAGAGAAAGAGGAGAGGAGAGCCTGATAGGTTAGGAGGTCGTCATGGTGTTTGGATTTCCACCGTTTCCGCTCTGCTGCCCGAAGGATGGTTCTATTAGCACGCAGTGCATCATTTAGCCAGGGAGCAGGAGGGGACTGACGAGCCTGCTGAGATGTGAGAGGACAGAGAGAGTCCAGAGAGGACGAGAGAGTAGAGAGGAGGGTTTCTGCAGCAGAGTTTGGAGGCAGGAGTTGGAACGAATCAGAGGAAGTGAGGGCTGAGAGCACCGATGAGGCAAAGGTAGAGGGGGAGAGGGAACGGAGGTGCAGAATGAGAAGAGATTAGTTTGTTATGTTTGGAAAGGGGTAGAGAGAATGAAATGAAGAAGTGATCCGAGGTGTGAAGCGGGTTTACAGAGAGGTTAGAAGTAGTGCAGCTCCTTGAGAATATGAGATCAAGGACATTGCCAGCATTATGAGTTGGTGGGGATGGAGACAGTGAGAAAGCAAAGGTGGTTAGTAGAGATGTTAGTTCGTCTATCTTCCCTGTCTGGAGGTTGAAGTCTCCGAGAAGTACAGCGGGAGGGCCAGTTTCAGGGATGTGTGAGAGGAGATTATCTAATTCCTCCAAGAAGTCCCCCAAGGCGCCTGGTGGACGGTAGAGAACAACAATGGTTCATTGTATAGGATGGGTTACTGTGAGGGCATGGAATTCAAAGGTGGAAGGAGTGAAGTTAGGTAGCTTGAAGAGGGAGAAGCTCCATTTGGGAGAGAGCAGGAGACCAGTGCCACCTCCTCTGCCAGTGGGTCTGGGTGTATGGGAGAAGGAATATGCTGTGGAGAGAGCTGCTGGGGTGGATGTGTTAAATGAAGTCTCAGATTTGCCTTCTTAATAGTTTGTTTGGGTCCCTCACTTCCGTTTCGCTTCTCATGCACTGATTCGCTAGCTGAACTACCAATCAGAGTGATTTATTTGACCGACAGCCTTTGGCCCACCGATTCGACATGTTGAATTGGTGGGTTTTCGGCCGAAAAGGTGTCGGCACGGCTGAAAAGACACGACGGTGCAGGACACACCAATCTGAGTGGGGCGTGTCGACGCTTATCGTCGGCCTGACGCCCATCGACGGCCAAAATCGTCTTGGTGTGTCCGGGCCTTAAGACTGCAGCTGGTAAAGGTTGAACTAACTGTAATTACTCTATATTCTAGTGGGAAATGCACCATGCAACATATTTCTCATGTGTCTTCATCATAGATATTACATATTCATTTCTGTGTTCAATCTAAAAAAACAAAACGTAAGACATCAAATTAAAAAAACACAGTACTCGTGTCTTGTATTGGAGTAGAAGTATAGGATAACGTGTAAATGCTCCAGTGAGTATAAGTACCTTAAAATGTACAGTACTTGAGTACATTTGCTGCATCATTTATTATAATGTAAAATGTTTTTGCCCTTTCTTGTTGTGTAGTATATTTAAAGACCAGTACGACCTGAACACTCTGGAGGTTTCCCTCGTTAGTATTTTTGCTGTTTGTATTAACTCAAAGTGATTAATGTTGTGAAAATTAAAACCAGAAGTTATACTGCTTGGTTTGTTAGCTGGCTGGCTCTGTTGTGATTGGTCCACCACTTAGAGATGTCCCGCCTCTTAGCCTATCACGTACAATGTGTTGGAGCACTAGCCAATAGAAGCGCGAGTGTTACATAGTGATGTCACTGGAGGTAAACAAATAAGTCCAAAGGAGGTGTGTCAGTCGAACACAGGGATTTTAGCCTTTGCAGACCATTTACATGCACTAAAGCGTAAATAACACACAACAGGAAAGGGCTAATAGAACCTCTTTAACATAACTGCTCTGTGCTCTCAAAGCATTGTCAACATGCGGTTATAAACAATCCTAAGAGAGTATGTTTTAGTTGGCTGGCTTCGCACTGTAGCACTGCCTTATGTGAAACAGAGCAACTTGTCTTGACGTTGGTATGATGTCATTGTTCTCCTGACTGAAGAACTGGCTCTCAGTGTTTATGGCTGCGGGCAGTGAGGGCGTTTTGGTGCATGACATCAGCCCTGAGTTTCGCCGCAGGAGCGAATAAACGACTGAGCGGGTGACTGGCTGTTTGACTGACTGATTTTCTGGGTTTGTGTCCAGCTGGGGATCCCTGCGGAGTGTTGTGGAGCGTGATATTAGACCCTGAGCTTCACAATGGGGGGTTTCAGAGTCCTAACAACCTCTCAGCGCCTCTGACCGTCAGCTGTGACTGACAGCTGCTCTCATCTGGAACAAAACTCTGCTAAAAGAGAGAAACGGTGAGGAGAGGGTCAGCAGAATAAACCCGCTATTAGGAGAGGGAATGTCAACCGATTACTGAGAACACTTGATGGATTTGGACATGAACAAGAAGTGAAGCTGCTAAAGGGAAAGAGAACTGACCACAGATCAGTGGACAGCGTGTGAGCCATGTCTCATACTCCGTACTGTTCAAATCTGTCATTTTTCGAAGAGGTTTATCATATTCTTACTGTATTCCTTTTTTTGTTTATTGATATTTCCTTTAAACATTTATTTAAAAAAAATGTTTTCTTTGTTTTTATAATAGTTTTATATCTGCTCCTTTATTGCTCCCGACTGACCGGTCTAAGGGTTTTGTATAACAGTGTGGTTGAAGTCCTTTCGTAAAACACTGCAGCAGCACTGTCCTATGAAAAAGGAAATTGCCCACATATACATTTGGTCAATTATTCATTTTTAATAACCTGCTTCACACTACTTGGTAATCATATAATTTCCTGCTCTTCACTAACTCGTTATGCATTAACTGCTGCCTCAGGCCACGTTCTCCATTCAAAGGTAGTTTCTCCTTCACGCCATTTCCTCCTCTGCTTCTTTCCCTCTGTGTCCATAATGTCCTCTTCCTGTCTGTCTCTCTCCACCTGTCTGTCTCTCACTTCTTTCTTTCTTTCAGTGTTGCTCATTTTCTCTTTCCTGTCCCCGCTGACTTGTTTCTCGTCCTCCAATCTCCTGCTGACAGCGGCGGGCTGATCTGAGCAAACTATTCCTCCTCACATGTAAACATCGATTACCGACCAGCGAGAAACGGAGAGACAGAGAGACAGAGAGACAGAGAGAAGTGAGATGCTCCTGGGAGTTGTTGCATTCACCAACAAAAGAAGTCCTGTGAAAGCTTTGACCTCAATTCCACAACCGGTGAGGACATTTCCATGCAGCAGTCTGCTTCTAGAACACTCTGAGCATCATTTGTTTCCAGCAGGAGCTCACGACAGAAGAATAGATCAGCTACTGCACATGTTGGCAAGCAAGGCGACTAGAAAAAGCAATATGTGATCAGTACAAATCACAGCTGAACCAAACACCTGTGTTACTTCAGTACAAAAACAGGCACAGCTTATTGCGCATTATGTTATGTTAGTTCCATCACATCTATAACCGGTATTATTCATTGAATGATTTATATAATACGCTTGCTAATAAATAGTCCCCTCAAATGAAAAAATATAAAGTAAAATGTTCTGTAGAGCTGCAGAGCTTCACGTTACTAAAGTAATTTGATAAAATGTTACCCAATATTGATCAAAAAAGTTAATTAAAATGGTGATAGTGGAGTACTGTATCATGCAACAACAGAAATAAGAGTTGCACTTAGACAATTACTGCAAACATGACTACACAATATTGAATATTTAAATAACACAACCTTATTCTCCGCAACTAAGGTTAATTTACTGACGTATTATCCATCCATCATAATCAACGTGTCGTTAAACTGAACAAGATTTAATAAAGCCTTGTATGGCGGTTTCCTTGAAGAAGTATGGTGCTCATGAAAGACCCGTACTTTTTTACCTCATGAGATTTCTGCGGACAGGATCCACACCAACACTAAAGCTCAGTCCGACACAGCGTAGGTTAAGCACCTCATTTCCCACCAGCACTTTGCAACGAAAGGTCAAGCAATCATACGTCAATTTGTCACTTTTATCTGTGAGCCGAAACCTTCCTCAGAGCTCAGGTCCGTCTCTGCGCCATCAAAATGTCACCAATCATCTGTTGGTTCAGGCTCGTCATGTTTGACCTGCACAGCTGTGTTTGAATTGTGACTTTCTCTGTGAGCCGAGCATTAGGAGGAAGTGATTCACTTTGCTGTAATGAACTGCTTCTCAGTAATTGAAGACATGGCTGTTTAGTCCACGGGCTTTTTGAATTGCTGAGTGTGGAGAGTTAATGGAGAGGCTAATGACTCTCCTGAATCAGAGTGAAGCTTCAGTGGCTGCAGGTTCAAAGGTTAATGGACTATTTTGGTTTTAGTGCAAAAAGGCAAACACTTGTAATACGATAACTTGACGAGAGGCCAGATTTAAGAAGGTGTTGAACTTTCTCTTATATCCTCCATTCACATAATCTCTCATTCTTTGTCTCTAAAGCCGCAACCTGCAAACACAGTTAAATGTTCCTCAAAGGTGTTAAATAGCAGCTGTGATTAAGCAGGTCATTTATTCACACTCATTTATGTTCTGCCAACACTAATGAGATGCTTAATATTCAATCTCTGTCCCGGTCAAATTAATTAAAGCCCTGAGCCGACTAAAGAGAAGAAATCTCACACCACATCCTGAGTTTCTTTATGTAATGAATAAATACTGAAATGAAAGCTGACACTGTTATGCAGAGCTCTCAAGACACACGCATTTCACTCCATTTCACACGTTCACACGCCACACCTTGTATTTCTCAAGCAGAGATTTCTTTCCAGGGTACCGCCGCAATTTTGTAAACAAACTAGGCTTGTTTGAGACGCGTGCACTCCACTAGCACCCCCCCTCCCCCCCCCCCCCCCCCCCTTGACATTCGCGGTACAGAGGGCTTCATGGGAACTTTAGGGGAGCCAGAAGTCGGAGTACCAAACACTGCTGCCAAAATCTCACTCTTCAAAACTTGAGAGCCTTGGTTTTGTTGACATGGAGGAGTTCAACGTCTTAATCGTGATTAAATAAATGTTGTTTTCTGTCATTAAAAACTCATTTGGTGATCTTTAAATGAACCTCCGTCTCTTGAGGAAAAACTATTGTGCCAAGTTGCTCAGCATGTGGCTGTAAAACTCTGTAGAGAACTGTCGCTCTGCCTGAGGAGCTTTTTTATTCTGAAAGTTTTAATAGAAGTGCAACTTGATTCAGTCATTTTCTAACAATGATTATTTCAGACAGAGGAAGACATTAGCAGGCAGGGCCGTGGGATTTAACTGATCAAATGTGATATTGTGTTCAAATTCAAAATGTATATCAATTCAGTTTTATGCTGGACCTTGTGGTTGATAATAGCAGTTTTTCACAAAGGACGATGGCATCCTTCATAGGAACATCCCTGCTCCAAGAAAAGTCCAACTAACAACCATTAAAATTACAAATTGTGTTTCGTATCTACCTCAATTTTGCGAACATCATCTACTCATCAAGGAAGGCTATAGCGGCAAAAGACCCCTGACTGTTAGGACTTGAGTAATGGTGAGTTTTGTTCCTTATTAATTCAAATAATGTTCATGTTTAAGAGGAACAAAGTCGTATCCTTTGGAAGCGCTACTTTAGCTCGGCATGCTAATGTTAGCATCATTACATCACATTGACAGCAGACAAACACAAATAATAACACTCTATAAACTTTTTCACATTTTTCCATTATCTTGTTGAGAATTTCAAAGCTTGCTGCCGTGCCTAGTTACGGTTGCTAAGCTGTGATTGGATGATGACTGTTCAGGTAAGGGGCTCTGCAATTCATCTTCATCAACACAAAAGAACAAGTGATTTCACATTATAGCTCACAGCTTCATCTGTCATCAGCCAACAGTAGACTGTGATGAGGAGACAGAGCAGAGGATTGTGGGCAGTTAGTGTCCAACCATTCCTCCAATCAGCAGAGCTGGACTGGGTCACATGACACTGGCTGTGTGAGTGAGACTCTCAGCTCTGTGTAATTATCACCCATTGACACAGTGTGAGCGTCCCGTCTGGAATATGAATGAGGAAGATAAAAATACTGAGATCACAGCGACCCGAAGCCTCGTACCTGAAGGAATTATCAACGCCTCGACTCCCATCAACGTCCTCTCCGAGCCCTCGCTAACACACAACAATTATCTGGACGCTTTGCCTCCTCACTTCTTCAGGCATCTAATTTCCTTCCTATTAGAGGTGAATTCCTGCTGCTAATCCTAAACACATCAGTGTGCCGCAGGTTAACAGAGACGGTATGGCACAAAGCCAGACCTGCTAATGATGTGTAGCTTTTAGCCATGCAGCTAATAAGAGCTTAACGATGTGTTCCTAATCTCATGGGAAGCCTCCTCGCTGATATCAGAGGTCCAGGCGTGTTGTCATCACATCCTGTTTACTGTCATTTTATAAAAGTAGAAATTCAGCTTCTTAAACTTCCTGTTTAGCTTTGACCTCGCTAAAATATACTAATCCAAAACACAAAGAGACATCCTGGTAAACTGAATCCAATCCTTTCGTTTCAGCTCCATCCAAAGGCTGATATGTGACAAAAGAAGCTGAAGCTCTTTGGAGGTGATTGAAGGAAAGCGTGTTAATTGCTGAGGTTGTTTTGGCGTCGAAGTTTGAAAGACGTATCTTATATTCCTGGTATTTTGAGAGAGACATTGAGTCATTTCCTCCGCATATCGGGAGGGAAGGGGCTCTTTTAAACAGTTCTTTATATAAAGACCCCTTAATAAATTAGATGATTTGTGAGCTCTGACCATTAATCTTTTAAAGAAAGAAATCGTCTGCATGGTTTCCCATGTCAGTTAAGCTGCCCTTGGCTCTGACAAGCCTCATTACGCCCTGCAGAGAAAAACCAGCCGAAGGCCCCCGCTGACTCGCCTCGTCGAGCCCTGACTAGCAGGCTAATGGCCCGCTGGATAATTATGCCTCATAAGCTCCTTCTCCAGGGATTGAAAATAATAACACCATCATCATGTCACGCATTTAAGTGTACTTGCAATTAACACAAGATGAAACGTTAAAATGCACACATTTTGTAGCTGTTTTTAGTTACCATGGTAGCAGCGGTGGAGAAAGAAGTTGAGACATGAAATAATAAAATGACAAATGACAAGATGTGGTTTTATTGAAGTTTACTTTCTAGCCAATAGAGTGACTTCTTGTATTCTCACTGATTCATCCTGTTTCCAGTATTATGCAAAGCTAAGCTAATGTATTGATGTTTTCAACGTCAAGACGAGAATCATATTTTTCCTCGAATTGTAAAAATACTCCTTTAAAGCTTTCAAGCTGTGACATACAAAAAAAGGAAAGGTAAAAACAAGTCGTTTAGAGTGTGCTATGCTGGTAGATAGAAGCTACTTCAACGCCACATGATAAATGCAGCTTAAAGTAACATTAAAATAAACATTCATGTGTAAATGTGTACTTTCACAGAGACAGGCGTGAAGTGAATTACACTGATCTGAAACTATACAGGCAGTAAATACATCCAGCTGATGGAGACATAATACATTGCACTGAGCTATCCGGTTGAAGTTTTTTTATGCAACATATTGGATATTGAGCTATTAAAACCTAAAGACTATATGGTAATTTAATGTTCATCATTTAAACTGACAAGTAGAACTGATTTGACACAAACAGGAAACAGATTATACTGATTTGTACAGGATTGCAAACTTTGAGACAGATAAAAGCTTTTGTTTCTTTAATTAGGCCTCTGAAGAGTTTTCTGTAACACTAACAAGACAGACAACTTCTTCTGTGTGAGGAATTGAAATAAAATAATTCTCCGACAAGCATAATGTGATACAGAAGCAAAACAAAATCATTAATGCTTCATATCAATCCATCGTGACCTTTATCCCCCACCTGCAGCCCACACAGTCTGTGTCTATCTGCTTTCTGTCTGCACGGAGAAGAGATTAAAGAGATCTCTAGAGGGAACTTTGGGATTTTATCCTTTGCAGACCATTTACATGCACAAAAACCAAGATAACACACTATATGAAAACCATAATAGGGCCTCTTTAAGTACATAGCATGAGTAAAAGTACTTTATTTTAAGGTAATAAGAGAAGGTGAGACAAAGGTAAACTAAAAGAAAAGAGATGTTTGGATCCGACAACTTTCATGTAACGTATTCCAGTAAGGACAGAATGAAAGAACGACAGAGAAAGAGAGGAGGGACAAAAAAAAAGAAAAGAAATAAAGGAAATAAAAGAGTGAGCAGACGGACACAGAGCTGTGTTCAGACGCTGAATGGAGCTCCTCGGGGGGGATCACTTACACACATTCACACAAACCCTTCTCTCTCTTGTTTATCAAGGTTACATCTTGGTTATCTAATCCTTTGCTTTGAAGAGCCGCTGATGAGCCTGGAAGCGGGGCGGACATTGTGTGAGGATCTGCAGTACTTCCTCCTTCTTTCCCCCCTTCTGTGTTTGTTTTGTCTGTTTGTCTGTGTGTCTGTCTCCCTGGCTGGGCGTGGCTGTCCTACTTTCGATTCCCGCCAACTCCCCTCCTCCTCTGCTGCTCATCTCACTGATTGCCACTGCTCACCTGCACCTGCTTAAAACCCTGGTTCCCATCCTCAGACTTCGCCAGTTCTTCGTTTACTCTTCAGGGGTAAACTATCGTCCAGGCCTACTAATGTTTTTCCTAGTGACTTTTTGATGCTCCTTGTGAAAGAAAATTATTTCCTAATCCTGCTTGTTTTTCCTGTTCCAGATCCACATACTCCAGCCGCTCTGCCTGCCACGTCCAGCCTCCCCTCCTGGTCAGCCCAGCTCCATGTCTCCCCTCTATGTGCTCATCGTCAACTCCTTGCCAGTGTCGTGGACAAAATAAAGCCTTTTTTTGACGCTTCACCACTGTCTCAGTTTTAGTGCTTGCATAACGGTTTCTCATCTCGTCACTTCTCGGGAAGCCTAACGTTAGTAGAGAGCAATCAATCCATGGCTCATCATGTCTCTGAGTTAGCTTGCCAGATCTCAGCTCTAACCAGTGGTGTAGTGGGGATTTTTTTTACTGGGGGGGCGCTATTTTAATTAGGTAATCCCAAACAATGCCACACAAGTGCGCACTCGCGCAGTGCACTCACAAAACGGACAGACAGGTCCACAGAAACTACCGGCATGCTTAGTCCTATAGTTACTGTACTGCAAAAAGCAGACGGCGCTGCGCTCAACACACACACAGTCTCAAAACCATGGACGCACTGGCATATCAATTATATAAACAATTTATAGGCCTAAATTGCATAAACTACAGTATTGCAACCAAGCAGACGATGATCTGGACTTGAAATTATTCTGATTAGGCCTAGCCTACATTGCAAATAAGCAGACAGCGCTGCTTTTCACACACACACACACACACACACACACACACACACACACACACACACACACACACACACACACACACACACACACACACACACACACACACACACACACCCCTTGCGTTTTGAAAACTGATAAATCTGAAATGGATGAACAAACTTTGCAGCCCAGTTTCCCATCTTTGCAGTCTATCCACGGGTATTCCTCTTGTTTCCTCCGCCACATCTCCTCCGTCCAAACCTCTGGGAAAGGTGAGCTTGAGCTAGCCAGGGGAACGTTGCTAAGCTATCCACGTCTTTAGGCGGCTCTTCTGATGATGTAGTGCTAGTGGCAGCTTCACTTGTAGTTTCGGTGCTGCTAGCCTCTTTCTTCTTGTGAATTATATTCTTTTTAGAAAAGAAGTCAAGTAAAAAATGTTTGCCTGCCATTATAGAGCTTTTTCGTTAGCATTCTTGAGGGAAAGAGCTGCCGCAAAATCGGCAGGCAGCGAGCTGGCTCGACCCCCAAAATAACAGTGCCAGAGGGGGGGGGGGGGGGGGGGGGTGGTGCTAGTAAAATAGTTTCAGAAAAAAAAAAAAAAGTTTGAGAAACACTGCACTAGTGGATTGTCAAAGAAAAAAATGTCTATTCAAACGTTATTATTAATAATACTTAAAAAAATAGAATTTTTTTTATTTTTATTTTTTCAATTTTTAATTTGTCATCATCTCGCGACCCCCACTCGGGGAACCCCTGCATTAGGGGATGAGGACCACTGTTACTGTAACACAACTACTTTTTGCGGTAACTAATAACGTTACTAGTTACCTATTCCCATTAAGTAAGTAAGTTAATATAGTTACTGTGATTTAAATGGGTGCGTTACTGCGTTACATTATGTGATGTAACTGAACCGAATCTCCCTGCGGATGTAATTTACAGGCGAATACAGCGATGCCCTCTCACAGCACCATGGAAAAGTGATAGTAACCAGAGAGGAGTGAAGATTGGTTAACGCGGGGTAACATTTCAGGGTAAGCCAATCAGAGACAGAGTTGGGCGGGTCTTGCCTTATGGGGAAAATACACACACACGAACACTTGCTAATGCTAACACACACAGACTGCAACGCTCACCACCAGCACACACACACACACACACACACACACACACACACACACAATGGCAGATGCAAGTATCAGCGAGAGCAGCAGCGCATTTACAACTTGGAGATATAACCACTATTTTCAATTTGTGGGGATAAAGGACGCAAAAAATATTACGGTCAAATGTAAACTGTGTGCAGGATAGAAATCATTGTCCACATCGAATAACAGCAATGCCAATCTCCTGAAGCACTTGACGTACATGGGGCTATAAAACTAGTCACCAAAGACCCCACCGTCTCAACCACCTAGTCAGCAAAAAACAACACAAAAACTTGTATTTTTCTCTTTATTATTTTTTAAGTAAAGTAAAGTAACGTGTTACTAGTTACTTTTATAATTGGCTAACTAATAAAGTAACTAGTTACTTTTTGAGAGCAGTAACTATAACTATTACTAGTTACTTTTTAAAAGTAACTTGCCCAACACTGATTATTACACCTCTTATTATCGTCCAGACCATTTGCACTACTTGCTTAAACACATTAACCAGTCAGAGATGACACTGCAACGTGCTGAAGGTGTGATGAAAACGTTTTTTTGGTGCTCTGGTTAAATGTCACGTTGGCAGTGTGGGTGGTGTGTTGAAGGACCGCACTTTCGACAAGCCAGCTGTAATATTGTCTAATGTTCACATTAACACGTGGCTTACTGCGTGTTCCTCTCAAGTTAATTATCATGCAGGCAGGATGACTGCTAGAGCTATTTGGAAATGTGGCAGTTTGCTTTGTAATTAACTGCACTTCACAGTTGACTTCTGTCAAGGCTTTTAAATAAAAAAGTGTTTGATTGGTTTGAAGTTTAAAGTCCAACATCCCTAAAACAATATAAATATATTTTTATTTAAGAAGATTAATTTCCTTAGGCTAACATGACGGTGGCTAACAGGTGCAAACTGCAAACGCATTTCAACGGCATTTCCATTAGGAAAAACACGCTGCCGTTTCAGAATCTGACAAAGACAAATGTGCCAAAACCCACGCAAATGAAGAATCATCTTCACCAACTTGACATCACATGCGCAGCGTTTAGAAAACATTCACCAACTTGACATCACATGCGCAGTGTTTAGAAAACATTCACCAACTTTACAACACATGCGCAGCGTTTACTAAAAGCACAGCATAAACGAAACGCAACGGGAACTGTTTCCAGGGGACACTAAAAAGTGACGCACACAGCTGGGACCGGAGCACTTGTTGACGTTCGGGGATTATAAAGTTGGCCAACTGTCACTGAAAATGTACCTTAAATGTGAGTTTTATCAACTTATTTGAACATCTGATTGCATGATTCCTTCCGATATTATTGCAGTTAGCTGTATGCTAGCTAGTTAATGTGGCTGACCTATCATTTCAAAAATACTGACAAAACACAATTATAAAACCTTACTCTGCCAACAGTGACAGTGTGCTAACTTCATAATCCCCGAACGTCCATAAGCGCTCCGGTCCCAGCTCTGTGCATCACTTTTTAGTTTCTCCGCTTGGTGAAGTAGGTGAATGTTTTCTAAAAGCTGCACACGTGTTGTCAAGTTGGTGAAGATGTTTCTCATGTGTTTTGGCACATTAGTGTTTTTATAATACATCGTTTCTGAAGCTCCAGCGCCTCTCTTCTAACGGAGTGTTTTTCACCTGTCAGCCGCCATGTACTAGAGGATTTTTATTGCAGACAATTTAAAAGAATAACACAGATGTAACCTATGACGTTATAATGGAGACATTCAAATAATTCTCTGTGGGCCATACTGGGAAGTGTGCACAGTGGCAGGATATAATATAGATGGTGTATGAAGTGATTTAATGCAATGTAAGCTTGCCAAACTGACTCAGTTTGAGTTTCAATCTCTCCTCTCGGCAGTCTTCATTACGTGTAATTGTCCTGTTTCTTTAGTGGCTGACTTTGCCATCAGCCGGTGTCAATGACAGCAGAGAAGATCCGCCGAGTCTGAATGTCACTGACACACTAACTGTTCACCTGCCTCACTGGTTTAATCAGCCGTAGTAGACCGCGGTGGAAACAGATGTTTAAGTACGCTGTTTCATGTTACCTCACTGGATGCATGAGCTGCCTAAACTTATATTACACTAAGAAAATCCATTATGCTGTAACCAAAGCTGGGGACAATGTTTTTTTTCAAAAAACACTCACAATTAGTTACTAATTGTTGGTAATTATTTATTTGTATGGCATTACCAACATAATTTGATCATACCGTGTAAGACTCTGTATCAGTAAAACCATAATAATAACAACTGAAAAAGGGTAATTTTACTCTTTCTGTTTCTTTGGTTTCCTCCGGTTTGTATTTTTCCTTGAGTTTAGTGTTATTTGGAGTTTCTTAAATGTCAATTCATTTATCAAAAGCAACTTACAATAAGTAAAATAGATAAAAGATACAAACTTGAAAACAGCAAGAATTCTCTTTGGTTCTCGATAAGCAAAGAAACTGTGATTGCTACAGTACATTGTTTTTTTTATTCGCCGTCAGATTCTCCCTTGCTGTTTCAAAGGTTGGGTGTTACAGTAAGAAGCCCTGTGATACTAACACTGTGTTTAATGACTGTTCAAATAATCCTGACTTGATGAGAACAGAGCGAGGAGCAGCATGTGGGGAGAAAGCCGTCACATCGTATTAGCAGCAGCTCTGCTCTCACTCCTCTTCTGGGAATCTCTCCTTCCCCGCGCTCAACAACGCCTCAACAATTATGTGTGTGTGTGTGTGTGTGTGTGTGTGTGTGTGTGTGTGTGTGTGTGTGTGTGTGTGTGTGTGTGTGTGTGTGTGTGTGTGTGTGTGTGTGTGTGTGTGTGTGTGTGTGTGTGTGTGTGTGTGTGTGTGTGTGTGTGTGTGTGTGTGTGTGTGTGTGTGTGTGTGTGTGCGTGCGTGACTTCTTCGTGGTGAAAATGTTGTTTAATTATTTTACAGTATACGCTGAATTAAACATTACAGTGTTCCCGTTTCTGAGTACACAACAATAACAATAACAATAACATTTAGTTTGGTTTTATTATATTGACTGTGCAGCTCCAGTAAAGAGTGTTACGTTGTGTTGGCTGCAGTGAGAGAGCTGCCTCTCTGATGACCTTGTTGTCTCTAAATATCATTCAGAGGTCTTGAGTTCAGTAGCCTTTTGATCTAAATGATGTTATTAATCAGAAGAGGGGAAACACTAAGGACCTTTATAATGAGAGGGCTGCCGTCAACATGCCTCTTTTTCTGAGCTTGCTCACCTCCTGCCACGCCCTGTTTTGTATTTGTTAGTCTCCCCTCCTCCATAACATTTGTATTTTACATTTTGTCTACTCACTGGCTCCAAGGTCAGATTATTTTATTTCGCATCTCACCTGCAGAACAATTAGCAATACTCACCTTATGAACTCCTGGCGTCACATGACCTGCTCCCACCTGTTCTCCATTCCCTCATATAGCCACAGCATAAATAGCAGCCATCTTGTTGCCTTTAATTGTGAATAAAATTCAATTTAATTCAGGAATTCAGAGGAAAAGTACTTTTCGAAAGTCTCCTTTTAAGCTCTTGTTTGAACAGGAGAATAATCCTCTTCAATATTTGTATTTTTGAAATGTATACTGCAGTTTTCCATCAGATTGAACAGCCAAAACTTAACAGCAAATACTTCAACGGTTGTAAAACAAAGACACATTTGTTTTCAGTCTTTACCTTACAAAAGGAAATAAGCTGACTCCAGGTAAAAGATCCAATCCAGCATTAAATAAATGAGGCCTCTGATCTACTATTTTGCTCGTATAATGAATTAGCATTGTATGTACAGTCCTTTGTGCTCTGCTTCTGGTGGATTCCTGCTGTTGCCATCTTTCTGCTACAGTCCTGCATCCTCTGAGGGACTACAGGTTTAACAGACAAATCCATATGTGGGCGTTAAAGATTTGTATCTAGATCTAAGTCACTCACATGCAGAGAAACACAGTATGCGTTTATCTCAGGATTTAGAGTCAGAGTATAGACAGAAGGAAGAAAAGGTTAGATATTGATTCCAAACAAAGGACAAAAAGCTATTTATGAATCAATGGGGATGTCTTCTTTTGGCTTTTCTCCACATATAATATTCCATAAAAGTCAACATCACAGAAAAGGAGAAGCCGAGGTCATGGGTCTCCTGTTTCTGTCCCCGACATGGTTTTGATGGAAATCGAGTGGGCCAATAGATAAAAGATCAGAGTCATTCAGCCGAATCTCCCAGCAGGAAACAGTAGATACGATGAAACATCAAGCAATCACTGTGAGGGGAAATTGAAATAAGAATTTGAGTATTTTTAGGGGTTGAAGCGACCTCAGCCATCCCAGGAACATGATTATATCTCGCTATCAGTTAGAACCAGCAAACATCCAGCAGGCAGGTGGGAAAAAGAGCTTTCTGTCAGAGAAACCAGACATACATCACACAGGACGGTGGTGTCTAATTCAATTAACCTTGATTTGAACACTGAAAATGGAGGATGAGGAATACAGTGAAGCTGGCCAGACGTTGAGCAATCTTGAGCGATCTTGTATCTTGTGTTAAATGGCAGAGCACATTTCAATCTGCCTTTCTGCCAGTGGAAGAATGGTTTAAGTACCATTTTGTCATTGTAAGCTGGATATACTTCTGCCCTTAGGAGGCAAATATTGTACTTTTTACTCTACTACATTTGTTTAAAGGGGCGATATTCCGCTTTTTCTGGGTTTTGGCTAAGCCTCTAACACATTGTACGTGATAGGCTAAGGGGACATCTCCGTCACGGAGGGGTAGGGCCGAGGGAGTGGTTTGGGATTGGGCCTGTGTGTTCCCTCCAGAGGGAATTTTATCCCCCACACCTCCATTGGACTCCTTTGTTTAC
Organism: Notothenia rossii; assembly: GCF_949606895.1. Lineage (NCBI taxonomy): Eukaryota > Metazoa > Chordata > Actinopteri > Perciformes > Nototheniidae > Notothenia > Notothenia rossii. Next base: position 74,839,994 of record NC_136907.1, on the reverse strand, counting down.
TTCCAGATCAAAGGGACATCACTATATAACATTCACACTTCTATTGGCTAGCGCTACAACACATTGTACGTGATAGGCTAAGGGGCGGGACATCTCTAAGCGGTTGACCAATCACAACAGAGCCGGCCAGCTAACCAATCAGAGCAGACTGGGCTCTGGTTTCAGACAGAGGGTGAAAAGAGGCAGTATGATAAAAAATAAAGATCTGTTTGAACATTAAAGAAAGGAGACATGTATAGACACTAAATACACATATTAAACCTGAAAATGAACATAATAGGGCCCCTTTAAAATATACCTGCATAGTGTCAACTAGTACATATAAGGGGATCACCTGGATTCATCATTTGTGGACAAGGTCTGGACCAAATTTCTTGGCAATCCATCTTAGAGTTATTGAGATAGTTTAAGGAGGCCTTTGCAACCTGTTTTTGCTGTCTGTTGCTGCAGCTCCTCCATCCTCCTCTAATGTTGAAGCTTTTAGGTTTGTTGATTTTAAAAACTAATGTTCATGTATTTTGTAAAAGGGGGAGTAGTTCTCCTGAGGCTTTTCTCACCTAACTTTGCCTTAAATAATGGAAGAGTCTGACTGTTGTTTTATTCAGCTTTGAAACTGCAGAGCTTCATGTTTGTAGTCTCACAAGCTCTTTTCAAGAGACACAGTTTTACACATGAACTAATGATGAGTTAATGGCTTTCCCTGTGGTAAACAGAAACATACCTCTGGCTTCCTTCAGGCAGACAGCAGGTCTGGGATCTGTTTCCGTCCTCCTTCTGTTCTCCAGAGCTGCCGGCTTCATTTTATTTCGTTGTAGCTCATAAAGGATTTACAGCTTTGCAATATCACTAAAGTTCCCAGAATGCATTGAATATTGATTGAAGTGATCTTTTGTTTTGAGTCATTTTCTTTTAATCCAGAGGTTCAGGGAGACAGAGCCTCAATGACAAGGGCATTGGCTTCATTTCAGGTTGAGAAAGAGTGGTAAAAAATGTTAAAAGTGTATTGTTATGAGATAACAGGTCTGGAAAAAATGCATAACTGTGCATCAAATAATGAAGGCTATTACAGAGTGATCCGTATGCAGCATAAATGGAGGTAGAATATTTCTAAAAGCATTCTTGTATTTAAGTTAATATTTCTTTGTAGCAGAACATTTTAAAGAGAAAAATTGCCCTATTTGGCTTTTTCTCTTTTTTGTAGACTGCATGTCAATTGTCTGCAAAGGCTAAAATACCACCCCCACATTTGCGGTTCTGTTGGCTAGCGCTCAAACACATTGTGCGTGATAGGCTAAGGGGCGGGACATCTCTAAGCAGTTGACCAATCACAACAGAGCCAGCCAGCGAACCAATCAGAGCAGACTGGGCTCTGGCTCTATGTCACATAGACATAAAGTACAAATATGAACCTGAAAATGAGCATAAAATGGACCCGTTAAAACAGTAGTCATGACAAATTCAGGAGTGGGGTTATGTCCACAGTTTCCCGAGTGTAAATTACATCTATGGCTGAGTGTTTCTCTGGAGATTTTTTAAATGTTTCTGTCAGAGCTCGCTGCTCAACTCGTCTGTGAATCAAGCCAAGGACGTCTGTCTACTCGACAAGCTTCAGTCGAGTCAGACTCCCTCCGGACAGAACCACCTCCTGTTGTTGTTGCTTTGGGGAAATGTCCTTGGTCTTGTTGTGTTGAGGGAGAATTTGAAACAAAGCCGTCTGACTGAGGAGTTTTTGTTTTTATCAGCTGCGGCAGATAAAGAGTCCTCAGAGAGCCAGACACCCACAGTTGTTTCACTGGAGCTTTTCTCTCAAAGTGTAAAGCTGCAGGTTTATGTGTTAGTATCTGAGTAACACAGGTGCTTCATTAGCTGCCAATCAGTGTCCCTAATGACCTCGTTATCTGGTTAATGAGTGATTAGAGGCAGGTGGGCCTGCAGCAGGAGCAGTAGCTGGTTAGAGCTCTGTGTCTGTGCATAGTGCTGATGAAGTAGTGAGATGTCTGCTTATTACGATTAACCTTTTTGACTCACAATACCCCAGGAGAGAGTGTAAATGATGAACACTTAATTAACAATGTTAATTAAATGGAATTCTTTATCCTACCTCCTGCCTCCTGTGACTGCAAATTATTTTGTCTAATTGGTGAATCACGTGATTTTGTGTCCCGACCATTTTAAAACATTTTATTTATATTTGGAAGTTTTTTGGCTTATTCAAATGGAGACTGAGCAAAAACAATGTGATATATCAATATGTTTTTAATATATAAATAATATATGTTCCCTTAAAGAATGTAATGAATCAATGTTTTTCAAGTTGATTATTGTCTTTATGTGTATTCGTTTTCATGGCAGTGGCAATAAGAGTGACCAACATGAAAACGACCAGATACAACTTACCAAAAAGAGGGGGCGAGGGCGGGAAATACATTCAGAAGACTTTAATTCAAATACCAAAGGTGAACTCTAACCTGTGAATCCACCACAGCAGGATGAAGACTGAGACGAACAGGAAACGTACACTTAAACTACTTCCATTCGGCAGACTCCATGACCTAGATTATTAAAATCACAGCTGTCAGATTGCTTTACTGTCGAGAGCCATACAGGGAAATACATTTACTATGCGAGGTGCGAGGGCTTATGAGTTGCCATTAATTATCCCCAATTACATTGTTAATGGTCTCTTATAATTGCAGAGTGCTTTGATCCAGCCTCGACAGGTCTGTGAAGTTTTGTAAACTGTTTCAGGTCACAGGGGGGCTTCAGTCCGTCCTCTGAAATTATTAATTGACTTTATAGGCTGAGCAGTCATAAAGCATCTCTGTGTGTAGTCTGAGCTTCAGACTTAATATATTTTAGTTTCAGTTTTGAAGGTTCCCTGCAAAACAATTAAAGGGGCCCTATTCTGCTCATTTTCAGATTCATATCAGTATGTAGTGTCTCTACTCTAACATGTCTCCCTGCTTCGATGTTCAAACAGTCTTTATTTTTCTCATACTGCCTGTGCTGCACCACCTCTTTTCACCCTCTGTCAGAAACCAGAGCCCAGTCTGCTCTGATTGGTCAACCGCTTAGAGATGTCCCCCCCCCCCCCCCCCTATCACGAACAAAGTGTTGGACGGTCAATAGAAACACTATTCTTCTCCACTCCCTCTTTGTAGACATTTTACAAAAGCCTTTACAGCTCACTAAAGGGGAACACCCCCAAAACATAATGGGGCCCCTTTTTAATTCTAAATGACTTAAAACCAAAGCCCTTGAACAGCTCTGCACGCCTGAATAAACGGAGCAGAAACGTATTTAGTGAAGAGGGTTTTCTTTTAACACCAAAGCAGGTTGGATTTAATGACTGACTGCCGAAAGAGTCTTGCTTTCGTGTTGAGTTATTATTCTTACTGGTCAATTAAACATTTTAATTATTAAGGTTTTCAATTCATTCACAATAGTGAACTTCATTAAGCTCAAAGCAAAAGCCTTTTGATGAATCCGTCAAATGATATCAGAGGAACCCTAAACTCAATCATTGATCATTTCATAAAATGATTGGATGTTAACGACTTTGGAGAAAAATAAAAAATTGTAGTTGATTTTCTTTGCAGAAGAACACAAATCAGTGAAGAGACACACCCTTTCCTTGAAGGCAAAAATGTTGCAAGCATTATCCAAAAGTATCTTGAACAGGCTACGCTTTACACTGCACAACTTTTACAGTCTGATATAATGTGCTTTTCATCTACGCTTCAATCAAGACCCTCAGTGTTTAACTTGACGTGATTGGAGAGCAAAGTGTCAGGAAGGTTCTGAGGGAGCCACAGAAACAGAAGTCCTGTGAACTCAGCGAGTCGAGCTCCTCCACAGTCACTGGTTTTAATTGAGCGTCTAAACTCAGTCTGTGCTCTCGGGACTGTGAGCTGCTGCAGATAAGAGCGCCCGGCAGCTGCATGTACAGATGATGATGACAGGTGTTGATATCTGTCTCTGTCTGCTGCTTCTGTCTTCTCTTCACGAGCTGTGACATCTTGTGCAGAGAGACAAAGAGGAGAATCTGCTGCTACCCAAAAACCCTCCTGGCTTCCTGTCAGAGCCAAAACTTCCTGTCTGACGGCCTCCTGATAGAATCCAGAGGAGACCGGACTCTTCCAAAGGTTTATCAGCAGCACGCAGCAGCAGCACAATTACACCACAATCTACAATGGAAATGATGACTGGAACCAGCTTCTGGAGATTTACATAACTCATAATGACTGTCTCTCTCTCAGCGTCTCAGCTTCAGTTTCTCTCTCTTCCATCCTGCAGCTTTATTCTCAGCTCCGCAGTTAAACCTGTTAGCTAGTGTGACACAGAGCAGAAGGATTCCCTCACTTGAATTCACACTGATGTGATTTCCAGGACTGTTGGCAGATTTAAGTTAAACAGAGATTAGTGATGGAAACATTGTGTTTCCTTCCAAAGCAGCTCGACAAACACAAACATCTCCACTTCCTGCCAACACGCCTCCATCTTCACAGGCAACAGGTTTTTATTTGTTGCAGCAGGTAACACATAAGGCTTCTCTCTCTTGTCTAAAATCCTGGAGGGATGGTTAATATAATTTTTTTTAATTAACTCACTGTGCCAGAGAGGGCAGCTATCATGCAAATTACTCCAGACATCAAAGTGCGTAATGTTTTTCCACTGGAGCTTGTTGACAGCAGATGAGTGGAGAAGTGGAACTTGTTGGGAGTAATCAGGCAAGACAGCGACGCTCCGAGCCGACACGGTGGTCAAACTTAACGGAGCATGTGAAAAGACAACGTGGCGTTCCTGCTGCTTTTGTTCCACAGTCTCCCCGCGGAGCGAGTCAAACCAAGCATGCCGTGAGAGCAGATGCTGCCACCATCAACTTATTTAACGATTTCAGATGGAGCTGCTTAAAGCGTCCTCAAAAACAAACTAAAGCAAAGAAAAACAACCATTCAGCCGCGATGCTCCGAGTTTAGGAGGAGGTGATTCTCATCGTGAATTCATTTACTGGAGACAGTGTGCAGCAGAAGTGTGGCGACAAATCTCTGAGCCGTTCCTGGACACTTTATGCTAATCTGCTTTATCATTTGCTTACATTTACCATTTAATGGTTTCAGATGGAGCTTTAGTTGCTTCTAGAGCTCCTCAAAAACAAGGGGAAATAAAAACAGTTGTTCTTCCTTGATAACTGAGCTCTAGGAGGACGTGTTTCTCTATTTATTGTATGCAGTGAATACATTTGTTCAGCAGAAGTGTGGGGACAAATCCCCGAGCCGTTCCTGGACACTTTATGCTAATCTGCTCTTGTATTTGCCCTTGATGGAGCGACTGCACTGCACCCTCAGGCATGTTGGAGAAATGTTAGCATTGATCTGATGTGTTGTCTTCTAGCTGCGATCTGTGTCACAGCTACAGCCAGCAGACATTCATGAGCTCTGTCATCCAAGACAGCAGAAAGAAACAGGGCTGCAGATGCTTTCATTGATAGTTTGTTCACATAAGGGCCTCTGCCTTGACTTTAAAAAGCATCTGTTTTTCCCATTTTCATATACAGATATTCATCCCTGCTACGTGCAGAGTGGAGAGGTGCAGGATGCAGCTGTGACTGTGAAAAGCCCCCAAATTATTTTCTACACTTCAAGGATTTATACATTGTTTTATTCACTGAAAGATTTGGTTTGCAGCTTAAAAACGTGTCATTGCCATCATTTAGCATGGCTGTTTTTATTTGGGCATAAAAAACAGACTTACCACAGGATGTGTGCTCAGTTACAACCACAGATCTGAATGTCTAACTAGCTTAACTGGATATACATAAGAACAGATAAGATACGATAGAACTTTATTGATCCCAATTTGGGACATTTTTACATGTCAAGACTTCACATTCACATTCTCACTTTTATTTAATCTCTGCATAAAAGAAGCAATCCAATGTAAAAAAACAAAAAAACAAGCTTGATATATGTGTTATAAATAATTAATAAGTTACAACATGTACAATTCCTATGCAAACAACTTGAATCAAACATTCTTCTTTTTTTGTTTGTATTCTTATGAAAAAGTAGATTGATTCAACAAACAGTATAATGATTGGCAGCTTTGCACTACATGTTATACAGATGGTGTGATGTAGGCAGCAGGTGGGAAAGCTTGAATGTAATATTTTATTGTATGTATTTTTCTTTTCTCAGTGTATCAGTGAAACAAGCTGAGTTAAATACACACACACATTCCCTTTCCTGTAGTGTGTTTTATGTGTTTTTGTGCATGTCAAAATCCCTGTGTTCCCCCCAGAGGGAGTCTCTCTCTAAGATCCCTGTGTTCCCCCCAGAGGGAGTCTCTCTCTAAGGCTTCAAAACATCTCAAAACAAATGGGTAATCCAATATCTATCGACTACTTCCACTTCTTATAAACAGTCCTTGATGCCGAAAACTAAAAAGGCCTTTACTGAAACCTATGAGCTCAACACACTTTGTGAAGTTGCTTTACCTGCAGCGTTTTAGCTCTAGTCTGCTCAAGTTGCAATAAGTAAATAAATAATAAACACTTTAGCAATGGCCGTCAGAATTCATTGTCCTTCATGGTGCCAGCAAAAAAAAAGCTTCTTGTTAACATGCACATTTTGGTGTGTTAGTATCTACTTCCTACTCCTCTTAAAAATGGGGTAAGTTTGAGAAACCGGCTCGAGAAACACTTTTTGTTATATTCGAATGGAATGCTCTTAACATCCCGATAGCAATGAATATCTGAAGTGCTTTGACAACAAATCCATAAAAAAAATTCTTCTGTGGAAGCCGTAGTACTGTAAAAAGAACGACCAATCATCTGAGCCGGACCGGCTAAAGTAACTGGATGGCCTACCTGCCTGTCAGCCTTCCATCTGTGCACAAACTTATCTCGTGCCCTCATTGGTCATGTGCGCGTTCGTGTGTGTTGGAGGAGGGGCTTTGTAAGGAAGTGGCAGATTTTTTCCAGCTGTGTATTTTCAAATTCTACAGCACTCAAGCAGGTTTCTCCAAAAGTACCTACCTCACCTTTAATCTCTTTCTCTCTGCCCTCTGATAGGTTATGTTTTAAGAACATTGACGTTTGAAAACCAATCAATTAGTTTAATGACAACCTGTGAAGGTGAGTCTAATGCTGCTCCCTGAGTGCCTAACCAAAGACTGGTCTAGTTTATTTAACTGGGTTTTACTGAGGAATCATAGCAAATAGCATATTTGAATGTTCATCTCAATGTAGGCATGATGTTGCTTCAAAAAATCCTGGGTAAAGAAAATAAAAAGGAATATATTAGGCTATACGGTTTAAATGGTTTTTTAAAACTCATTTTGAAATGAATATTGAAGGCTAAGAGGTTAATGGAGATCTTCATCTTTCTTTGGACATTTCTGCGCTTCTGGAGGCAAAGATATCAAGAGCCGCGTTCACACCGGAGTACTTTTCCCACTTTAGTTCCGATATAATTCCGAAATGTCGCGTTCACACCAAAAAGAGCCGGAACTAAAATTAGTTCATGAGAACCTTTTTACCCCCTTTTCCGTCCCTGCTAGAGAGCAGGGACTCTCATGCGGCTCTCTTGTGAGAAAAGAGCTATATTTGTGATTGGCTGGGCGGATTGAAAACCACGCCCCGTAAAACAAAAAAAAAGTGTTGTGAAGCCACCATTTTATTATCCTCGCATTAGCATTATTAGCATTAGCCCAGCGCAGAAACGCAGAGAGACTAACTTATGGCAACACAAAATAAAACATGGGAGCGGTGGGGATGAGGTGTCGGCGTTCTGGTGATTTACTCGGAAGGCTTCAGTAGAAGCTGCTGGGAGTCCCAGCAGTTTCTACTGAAGCCAGTCCCCAACTCCGGGGACTTCCGGCCTGGGATTTTGGGCGGCAGTATACGCCGTGAAGTTGTTTGCGGCCTGCCAATAAACCCAAAGCAGAAGAAGAAGAAGTGAAGTCAGCGGCTTCATTTGCCTAATCCACCCCCAGGGATTTATTCCGGTGTGAACGTGATCTGTACTTAGTTCATGAGAGCTAAAGAGTTCTCATGAACTAAGTTCTCATGAACCTTTGTGGGAAAAGTACTGCGGTGTGAATGCGCCTAAGGACATCTAAAACTGTGTGGCTGAATGACACACACACACACACACACACACACACACACACACACACACACACACACACACACACACACGAGATTCAGCCAATGAATCAGAGGTCAGTGAATTTCACGCTGAAGTGAGTTCAGTTAGCGAAGATGGGAGAGGGGAGTTACGCTGAGCATTAAATTATCATTTATTAAACGGGGACCATGAATTTCAAAGACTCAGGGTCAGTTTAGTCAGGGTCAATTTAGTCTTCATTTATCTTTCACAAAATGAGTATTCTAATGGAAAATTGCATTTATGCTAAACAGAAGACTGTAACACTGAACTGCTTTGGCAAAGTCGCACTGCGCTTACATTTCCCTGGGTGAGTTAGGGTCTCAATACCCTTCAATTCATATTTCAACATACCATTTACTTTCCTATAACAAAAAACAGCTGATGATTGTGGTCGTATTGCATCCCCACTCACGCAAGCAGGTACATATTTGTCAAATACAAACATGCCCTCTCATAAACCACCTGTCTGCTTCCACTGTGAATTATAAAACATATGCTTTTAGACAACATGGAGCTTTATAGGATGAGAAATCTCTACTGCAGTCTTTGGTCCTCCACAGAGAGGCTTTCTATAAACCGCCCTCCGCCCTAGTGTCACACTTTCTTTGGCGGGGCGATTATTAGCTGCTCCCCCGAGGAATGGTTCCCGCCCTCAGCCTCCGCTCCTCTTCCCCCTCAGCTCTTTGTGGCTCCTGCTGATAAGGCCGAGCTGATATCTGACCTGGATGCATGGGGAAACGATACAAACACACCCAAGCTGCTGTCCACACCATCAGGACAAAAGAAACTGGAATCCAGCTCCTATTGTTATTTTTTACAATGGAGGAGAGTGCATGCACAGAGACAATTCTCGCCAGGTGCTTGAAACAAAACAGAAGACAGTGAGAGGGTGACAGATTGACTTAGTGCTTACAATGGCTCGTTATAAACAAAATGTCACGGTTTCCACCCCTACCGCCTGTGTCCTACGGAGCCCCCTGGGGGACATGGAGAAGAAAAATTTTTTTTCGCAAAACCCCGTTGCAGTTTGTAGACGGTCCCTAAGCACTCCTCTCCCTCCTCCAGCTGCAGATTGTGACCAATTCTTGATGTTTAGCTCGGATGACGGCGCGTATCGAACTGTTCTGTTAAAAAGGACTCTGTAGCTCGTTGTCTACCTTGCTATGATTGTAAAGTCATGTTGTTTGTATTTTTACAACGTTATGTTCATGAGTTATTGATCCGCGAAATTCGAATCTGTCAATAACTCAGCTCAGAGGGACGTGCATGTCCCCTCGCTCTGAGTGTTCTCTTGAGGTGTCTTCACTTATGTGAAACCCTTTATATATACAGTCTATGACAAGCACTGATGTTATATATTTATATTTAAGGCCAAGCTCAAAGTAAAATCGATGAACCACTGCATTGTTGTGGTTTCTGTGTTGCCGTAGCAGCCGAACTGACCAGGAAATCAAAGGTTTTGCGAGATCTCGCAAAACATTATTTTTTTTATTTTTTTTTAAATATATATTTTTTTCTTCTCCATGTCCCCTAGGGGGCTCCGTAGTGTCCAGATTGCTTAAATGTCTTTGTGAGAGATAAAGAAGCTGCTGTCGTCCATTTAAAGCAACTCAGAATTACAGCAGCTGAAATGATTCACATTGGTTGATTGTGGTGCTTTGTACTATTTAAATATCACGTATTGGCTCATTCGAAATGTATTTTAACATTTCCAAAATGATATCATACAGATGTTTTTTGATCATGATATCCATCCTAAATGGGCCCTATTCTGCTTTTTGGGGTCTTTTAATTTCTTTTAGTGTGTTATATAGGTTTTTTTTGCCCACACATCAGTATTTTTCTTTTTTGTTCAGGTTTGTGAAGCACTTTGATTTGATATAACCTAATAGTGGACAGTAAACAAACACTTCCAAGTTCATGTGTGTGTTGCCGTCTGCGCAGGAAACTCCCTGAAGACCTCTGCTCTGGCTTCCAGTTGAGCATGGTGATCACTCTCTCCTTAATCATTAAAACACACTTACAGCCCGGCAGCAGCCTCCTGCTCTGCATGATGATGATGCTCCCGGCTGTGAGCTGCATGTCAACACTCTGCACGGCCACATGCAGCCCGTTATACCGCAAGCCTCATCAAATCAAAAAAAATTGTAGAATCAGATAGTGAGATGTGCCTGCACACAGCACAGTGTGACTTCTTCATGCTGCTGGAACAAAGCACTGCAGGAGACCTCACACACATCAATATACACAACATCAATATGCCTGGCGTCCTCTGTTCTGTCTGCTCTGAGCTGTAATTTGGCATTCAGATCATGTGGGATTATCCGCATCTCTGTGAAACTGCATGTTCATTCCACCTGACAGCTATGGTGGCCAAAGGCTGCAAAGGCGTTATGGCACAAAACAATTCATTGGGAGAAACACGCTGGAGTTTCAAAAACATGGCAAGTGCAACACATTCAAATGAAACATCTTCACCAACTTGACAACATATGCGCAGTGTTTACTAAAAACGCTGCTTAAACAAAACGCTGCAAGAAGCGCATTACCCAACCGAACCCAATGGACGCTAAAAAGTGACGCACACGGCTGCACCGGAGCGCTTGTTGATGTTCAGTGATTATAAAGTTGGCTAGCTGTCAATGGAAACTAAACCAAAAAGTATGTTTTTTTCCCGATATTATTGAAAATGTAAGCTAGCTAGCTAACGCAGCTACTCATTTAAAAATATACTGACAAAACACTTACAATTATGAAACAGGCTAACGTCAACAAGCGCTCCGGTCCCAGCTGTGTGCGTCACTTTTTAGTGTCCCCGTTTCCTTTGTGTTGTGAGCTTATTGCAGTGTTTTTTCATTTGTCTCTTTTATGCAGCACTTTTAATAAACCTTTTTGCTTTTATATTTACATCTGGCAATGCAATTCTCCTAGTGTAAGTGTTTTGGGCCGTTGTAGCGTGTTTGCACCTTTCGGCCACAATAGACAACTCAATATTTTTCTGCTAACGACTGTATTTTAAAAACTGAATACATTTTCAAAATGTGTGTTTTGTGGGATTTGGGTGAACAATGGCTTTTGGACTGTCTCTTTGTTTGTTCTTTCCAAAGTGGGATATTATTGAGGCGGCTTTCTCCAAAAATCCCTGTATTTTATTATTCTGTGAGAACATATTCAACTGGTTTTCATGACACACGTCACCGCTCCAACTGCTTCTGCAACACTCAACCTGCAGGGAAGACAATTACAATTCAGATCAGACGTCATGTCTGATAACAAGAGGCGTCTCAGCTGGTGTTTGTGGGGAAAACATTTCTCCAGATGTTGATCTGTTGCCTGAAGCATGAGGAAGAATCTGAGCGTTGGATCCAGAGGCTGCTCAGCATGTTGTTTGTTTGCTGTGTTCCTGCATGGATCTGATCTCTGCATGTTTTCTCACACACGTCTGCCTCAGAGTGCTGTGATGGGGGGGTGACTGCTGTTGTACAAATCAGGAAGTCGGCAGCTATGGATTTAAGCAGATAACTTTTTGCAGACATGACGCCTTTTCAAGGTCACCTCTGAATTGTGCCAGCAAGCAGCACAAGAGATATATAATACATTCCTTATGCCTTTCTCTAAGAGCATTCATTCTTACTTTGGAGCAGTCAAATGTGACAATAGAAGATCAGAGAACAGAAGTCAAAATGTCACCAGTTTCTCTAAATAAAATAAAATAAACTTGTTGATTTCTTATAACCGGATATCACTGATAAAATCACTTTGCAGGGTTAGACTCAGACCATGCATCCAACATATCGTCAGCTGGATTTCTAAGAGTAATAAATACTGCTGCCTTTCTGAGGACCAACAGAGAAGATAAGCCTTTGTGCTTTGCTTCAATGTGATTTTGGTTCCCTTTAGGAGATAGATGTTTGTCTGCATTGAAAAGGAGATCTGATCTCACAGTGGAGTCTTGGGTTAAAATCATAGTCTATTTGAAATATGGACCTAGTCTCTATTACACAATAGGTTTCTGCCATTGTGAAGCTCCATTTTTCACTAGAGGTTCGCAGTCAAGGTTGACTTTTTCCCAATTAGTTCACATTTTTGTAGTTCAAACTAAATCGAATACTTTCTTTAAAAAGAAACCTAAGATGTGCAACATGCATTTAAACGATATTCAATCCTGAATGTATTTAAAAGTTTTGACTGACAGATTTCTCATTTGCTATTCATCTCATTCACTCATCAAATGTGTTTGCATTGATATATCTAATACTGTTTACATTGATTTATTTAATCAAATAAATACATACGTAACATTTTATATTAATCACCTGATTTTAGAAAGAAGGAAAGAGTTAAGAAATAACACCCTGATTATATATTGTTTTGTAAAACAACACAAGAGGACCACAGGCCTTAGTACTTCACATTAGTCTAAGTTGTACCAGGATGTATTTGGACACGTTGAATATTCAGCCTAGGATTACAGTCTCACATCTTCTCAAAATCATATTACTTACTAACTCTTTATTTCCATACTCAGCTGTGCTTCAGGGATACTGATCAGACCATGCTGTAAAAACAGAGGGTCAAACCTCCTCCTGCACAATGAAAGTTACGATAAAAGAAAAAGAAAATCACATTGGCCTTGTTCCCCCATCTGAACCCGCTCTGATCCACATGAGGACTTAAGCTTTGCTCTTCGTGTTGAGACAATAAATCCCGTCGCCAGTGGGGTAATATGTGTCCCTCCTCTGCTGCCCTCCTGTTTGACATTTATATTAGAAGTTGGCAGATCACCTTCTATGTGAACTGCAGATTCAGAGCTGCTTCAATCTAGATATTATTACTACAATTGTTCAGATTCTGTGGGCTCGAGGACATTGTTGCTTTTTTAACACACAAATCTCTCAAGCATTTCAAGTTGTTTCAGGATCGACAGTAGCTCTAACACAATATTTATTTATAGGCTTTATTGGAGACTTTTACCTTCTCCTGTTCATGCTCCACTTTGTTTAATTCCAATTCCAGTTACGAGTGTGCACTGAGCCGTCAATAAATAGGACAGGCCTTTTAATTATGCTTTAATTTAACATGGGTTGAATCATTGCTCTCCCCCCCCCCCCCCCCCCCCCACATGGAAGGAGTGAACTCCACGCAGAGCAATCATTGATTTGTTGTGTTTGAAAGGGCAGTTCTTATTGTTCTTCTCTGATATGATTGAGGTTGTAAAGGTTATTGCATTTTCCAGGAATCAAACATTGGCCTCCCGCATGGAAGGTGATGTTCTCCTCCGCTGTGTTGTTATTACAATAACGGGCAGCATTAATGGGAGCCCCCGGAGACATCTCAACGTTATTATTATTTTGCCCATCTGGGCCGTTATGAAGCAGTGAACCTGAGTCTGACTTTCACCGCATCGTTGGTTGGAGGTGGTGAAATGTAATGAAGTATATGTACTCAAGTATTATTTTTAAATACTTGTACTTTACTTGAGTATTTCCATGTTATTCCCCAAATACTTTTTTTAATTTCACTGCATTTTAAAGATAAGATAAGATGTACCTTTTTAATCCCAACTATGTTAAAGCAAGGCACATAATGTGAAAATAAAAAGGTTTTAAGCAAATGTTGTTATTTTTACTGCACTGCCTTTATTAAACACTCATAGTTAGTCAATCCAGCTGTTCCCGTGTTCAGCTGTGTGTATATTAGTCTGATGTAAAGTTATTTATTGTAATTTGTGCATTTGAACAATTTGTGTTTTGTTATTTTGAACTAGAGTAAATACTTCAACTCCACAACATTTTGAGTGACATCACGATGTAACACTCACACTTCTATTGGCTATCGCTCCAACACATTGTACGTGATAGGCTAACGGGCGGGACATCTCTAAGCAGTTGACCAATTACAACAGAGCCGGCCAGCTAACCAATCAGAGCAGACTGGACTCTGGTTTCAGACAGAGGGTGAAAAGAGGTGCTGCAGCACAGACAGTATGAGAAAAATAAAGAGCTTTTTGAACATTAAAACATGGAGACATGTCCCAGTGGAGACACTACATACTGATATACACCTGCACATCAGCAAGAGAGGACTCTTTAAAGTAGAGACACTACACACTGATATACACCTGAACATCAGCAGGAAAGGACTCTTTAAAGTAGAGACACTACATACTGATATACACCTGAACATCAGCAGGAGAGGACTCTTTAAAGTAGAGACACTACATACTGATATACACCTGAACATCAGCAGGAGAGGACTCTTTAAAGTAGAGACACTATATACTGATATAAACCTGAACATCAGCAGGAGAGGACTCTTTAAAGTAGAGATACTACATACTGATATACACCTGAACATCAGCAGGAGAGGACTCTTTAAAGTAGAGACACTACATACTGATATACACCTGAACATCAGCAGGAGAGGACTCTTTAAAGCAGAGACACTACATACTGATATACACCTGAACATCAGCAGGAGAGGACTCTTTAAAGTAGAGACACTACATACTGATATACACCTGAACATCAGCAGGAGAGGACTCTTTAAAGTAGAGACACTACATACTGATATACACCTGAACATCAGCAGGAGAGGACTCTTTAAAGCAGAGACACTACATACTGATATACACCTGAACATCAGCAGGAGAGGACTCTTTAAAGTAGAGACACTACATACTGATATACACCTGAACATCAGCAGGAGAGGACTCTTTAAAGTAGAGACACTACATACTGATATACACCTGAGATGAGCATAGCCCTTTGAAAACCACTCTGATTGTTGTTATTCATTTCAAAAATACTGCTTCTAACTTTTTTGATTTACCGGTCGACTCTAGTTTGTAAAAGAACATCATGCACAACATCAATATTTATGCCTCTGCTCATCATCATATGTCTATACTCTACTGAAAAAGATGTATCCTAACAAGTGATGTATGAGCGGTTTCACGGTAGCCTCATTTCCATCTCATAATGAGCCTCAGCTGATGCAGACCGATGATGACGAGCAGTGGAGCTGGGGGGAAGCTGCCCTCATGTTGACCAGAGATTTGTCTGGAAAACATACAATTGATGATGAGGTCAGCAAAGGTTTCATATATCACATTGTCCTTCCTGAATATCTCTGTCACAGCTGTTCATTATAATTCAAAATGTATATTGACCGTGTTGTTCTGCACTAATAACTGCAGCGGATATCTTCCCTGCAGCATACATTGGAGTCTATTCCTCTCCATTTATTAGTGCCTTCTGCTGCACCGCTTCTCCCAATGAATACCAATTCAAAGCAGTGGTTATTAATGATTAACCAATTTATGAACTTCCAGTAGCATTGTGATTATTTTTCTTCAAAAGACACAGATTGCGTTGACAGTGTGTTGACACTTTTCAGAACAGAAATGTAAAAAAAAACATTTCATAACAGTACAAAATGTCAAGGTTCAAGCGATTGATACCCCATCATATAGATCTAAATGTATTTGCTATTAGCAAGAGTTGAACCAGTTCATTTAAAGTTATGCGACATGCTCAAAGTATTTTTGGGGGTAGTTGAAATGTCTTTATAAGAGGGCAACTGTATAAAGAATGAGAGGAGATATGGGGAGTTATGCAACAAATTCAAAATAGGAGACTTTCTGATTGAAGGTCCCGGTATTACTGTGAGGATCTTCCAGTGTTTAACAAATGTATGTAAGCATTTTGAAAGAAAAGTTATAGAAGAAAAAGAAAATATCGTCCGTGTTCTGTTAAATATGGATGTTCGCTTGAAATATTTACATCTGTACAAGTCTTTGAGTGAGTCTTTGACCTTGTATTTGCATGCCGACCAGGTCCGTTCTCTTTTTCTGTTTTACTGTCTGAATGAAATGACCCTTCTTTCCTGGCCAGGACAAATCCCTGCTTTTCTAAGTTCAAGTGTTTTAAATTCTTTAAACATCGCACATGTTGTTTATTCCCGACACAACATAAAGAAGAGTATCTTTGACCCTCACCCAAATTGTCCACGTTTGTGATATCTTCTCCATTTGCAAACTTGATAACAATAGGTTTGTAAAAGCTAATTACAACACTAAAACCAATAATACTTTTGTATTGTTCTTAATATTAGTAAACATCATCATCTAAATTATACGAAAACAAGTCAATGTGAAGAAGTTATTTCATTATTCTGTGTTTTCCCTCCTGTGTGATTGTCTGATTGTGTTCACCTGCTGCCTGTTCACCCTCCCCTCTCCAGCTGTGTCTTGTCTTGTGATTACCCTTCTGTGTGTTTAGTCTTGCTTTCCCTTGACACAAGCATCTGACTTGTTCTGCTCGCATTACAGGAATGGTTTGACCTGTTAACCGAATGTCTCACGTAGACATGGGTCCAGAAATCCATTTAGAATGAGTTCATTATAAAACAAAAAGGCGAGTATCCAGAGGGTGCCTCGAAAGTTCGTAAAAAATGTATATGACGACGAAGTATGACACCGAAGGTGAGAAATGTACAACGTAGCCCCTTTATATTGAATAATTGTTTTTTCAATATAAATACAAACAAAGTTGAACTGCAGTTCAATTTTACTATGTTCACAGTTGTTTATTAATTTCCACATTCTAAAATTACAATGCATATAAATGTGTTTAGTTCAATAAAGTTTTTTTTTAACAGAAATTAAAAATATATTCATATTCTCCAACTTGAATGAGCTGAATAGAGTTACTGTCTACACTTTTTTTTTTTATCACAAAAATACAATAACTAATCTGTGTTGATTTGAACAGGCTGATATTTGTTTTTGAAAACAGGCAAATTGGAATTATTTAAATGATGTGATAACATTACTATTTTCCTGCATTAACGTGGCTCAATGTACTGAATGCCAAGCTAGTGCCGTTTTGATAAAACAGGGTGTGTATATTTTGTTAAAAATAAGAACTACACATTATTAATTTGAAGTATGTAAGCTCGATAGAGGATCCTTTATAATCATCCTAACATGTTGTTTAGTGACGAATTATCACACCCTCGAGTTAACATGTGCAAATAGAATACTTCATGCTCTTAACATTTTTGGTCTTTGGTAGGTCACACCACCCTTCAAACTTGTCAGGATGGATTTGATTGGGAAGCTGGCAATGACAAAAGATGGGCACCAGTACCAGTATGTCTTTGTGATGACTGATTACATGACCAAAGGGCCACAGGCATACCCCCTCAAGACCAAATCGGCAGAAGAAGAAACCGGGTGCATTCTTAACATTTTGTATCAATTTGAAGCACCAAGAAGAATCCTCGCAGATCAAGGCAGAGAATGTGTCAAGTGTTTTTTAATACTGACTAATCTATCATGAAGAATCTATGTTCAACTCATTTCAGTCTTATTTGAATTGAGGAAGTAATTTCATGTTTTATTCCACCAATTTTCAGATCAATACCCGGGTCTACAGATTATTGGTCTGAGGGTGAATGGTATAATACAGAGGTGAGCAGAGAGTTCGTGTTAATTCATGCTCTGTTCCATTATCAGAAGCAGTACCCGTCATAAAGATAAAACAAACTAATTCACAACACTCTCACTGCTGCACTAGTCTACCACCATAGACTGACGGCTAACCATTTATAGCTTACTTGCAACTACAGCTACAATTAAACCACCTTACGTAACAACAGTACAATCAGACTGATGCCAGATGCTACACAATTATTGACTCTAGTCTGGCAAATAACAAGCTTCCCCAGATCCTGCCTACCAAAAACTCATACTTATCTTCTGGAGCGTGCCAGGCTCGAGGCGACTTTAAAAGGCAAACATCAGCGGCCGAAACGCCTGCCTCCAACAGGGACTGAATCCCCACCCAGGATTAGCCCGAAAATAAAAAAGGCATAATAATAAACTGGTGGGACATTTCAGGAGCAGCACCCTTGCTAAGGTATGTGCTTTGACCTTTCTTTCATTGGTTGAGGAGAAAAACGTATCTGGTTCCAAGGTTGTGATTTTATACATTTTAAAGCAATTTGAAGTCATTACATCCACTGATACACTTTGTGTATACTTTCCAGGAAACAAACTCTGGCATAAATTGGATCAGACTGTAAAGCTGTCCAGGAAGACCAAGAATGTTGAAGTCCAGCGGTACCTGACCGAACCAAATATCGGACGCTTGGAGGACCCTCTGAACTACTGGCAGACACAAAAACATGTGTATCCAAACCTGCAGTCACGTTTTTTGTGCACACCTGCTTCCTCAGTCCCGTGTGAAAGGGTATTTTCAAAGGCAGGAGAAGTTGTATCAAAGAAAATAAATCGCCTAAGCCCGAAAACTGAAAAACAAAAAACAATCAAATCGTTCCATGTATCACAAGCATATTCACTGCTCTCTGGCAAGTTAAACCCTTCTTCTTTTCCAGTTTTCGAACATATATTGCTTCCTTTGTCTTCATAGAAGGCAGCAGACATTTACATTTATTTATGTATAGATATAACAAGATACTATATTGATACATCGTTTTTATTATATACAAAATTCTGTTCATACAAATATATTTTACATCTTTTACACTTTTGTATAATTATTTTTAGTATGTTAAAGATTACAAATAATGTGGCTGTTTTACACCTGTTCACCAACAGGAGGTCTTGTGTGCACATGAAGCCCATGATGAAGCCTCATGAGATGAACCTTTTAGTGAACCGATTTGCTTCAAAGCTTCATAAGGCTTCATCTCGCCATCACTAGACAACAGTAAACCAAAACACTACAAGTTGCACGTCCCGCATAGACAACAAAATACTACACTGCTGCACAGAACACCCATACAGCTCGCAGGAGAAGGAAGAGAGAGACTGAAGCCTTCCTCAGCCTTTTGTGCAGGCCCTAATTGGGGATTGGGAGCACCTGAGGGAGAGGCTGCACCTGAGGGAGACAATCAGGGAGAGAAACACACACAATTAAAGTGAGAAAAAGCCAGTCTGAACAAATTAGTTTTAAGGCTTGATTTGAAATGACACAGTGTCAGACTTTCTGACTATATCATGGTATTTTATTTTTTTTGTATGGTTATAAAGTACTGAACAACAGAGAATGTTTTATGAAATAGGACTTTACTGACAAATGACATCTCATCATTTGATTATCTATTCTGTAGGAAGGAGGAATAATAACAGAGTAGGTCTACACTTAAAAACGTAAACAAAACAAAAATCCGATACGAAAAATGCGCCTCCTGGCATGCACAATCATTTTTCAGCCGTTTGGTGTTTATTCTGATGGGAAATATATAATTCAATAGAGAGAAAGTAAATCATTTCTGTGGTTCTTCTGCTCAGAAAACTAGACGAAATACCCAATAACTGAAACGACGTCCCCCATGCGTTTCAATCAACAGCACAACACCGGTGTTCATCTGAAGAGGGCGCCCTGCAGCCTTTCATCCCACCGGAGGACGGAACAGACATGTGACATTTAACCGGATGTAAATAAACTGCCTTCCCGCGCAGTTAAATCGTCTCAACAACGCATTCACATCCACAGATAATCTGAAAAAATGGACGAGCTTTATTTGGATAACATCGACGAATATGTCAATGACCAGGATAAGATAGTGAGTGTACTCTTTATTTCATCACATTTCTTCTTTTCTTAACATTAATGCCAACGTAAGAACCGAGTTAACCTCGATATGAGCAGCCGTTGAACTGCATTAAAAAACGGCTCGTTTACGGTTTGTTTTGCTTTTAGGCTTGGTATTTATTAATCAGGGCGTTTCATACAACGGGGAACGATTTATTAAGGGGCTTTGGTTAATTCGGCTTATATATAGTTTTGGAAAATATCAATTTGATTGATCAAAACGTACATTTTTAAAACTAGTGTCAGTTCAATGTTGTTGCATGTGTCCGCCAACGGCTGTTTTTTTTAAATGTAACGAACCCTGTTATTTCAAAATACAGCCTGAAAAGATGTTAGCAAAAAGACTATTCAGGCTGCAAAATCAACCGTTTTTGTCTGCCAGCCAATTAATAGTGAACATTTTACCTTGGATGAATTATTAAACGTATAAACTGTTTGTTGTCTTTCTATTGAGTGAGTGATACAAACCTACTTGCCACTTCCACATTTGGCCATCACTAGCTCTTAAATGCTGCAGTTAGTCCATTTAAACGTTAACCGCCGTTGTTTGTACAAGAGTTGAAGAAAATGAAATTTGACTCAGGGACAGTTTCATCCCACAGGCCGAGCGTTAAACACCTGACCTTTTGAAAGAACATCTATAACATTAATCTGTTTGCAACGTACAAGTTATTTATCTAATATATCCATTTGGTTGTATATAGACTCTAATGCACTATTTTATTTGTTTGATTTGTTCTATGTCCTATATATATGTTGCACTGTTGGAGGAGCCTGTGACCTAAGTTTTGCATTGACATATCTACACTATAGCTAATGTACAAATGACAATAAAGCCTTGAATCTTGAAATGGTAAATAATCATAGTTGTTTTTCTCTTAGGTATCTCGTTCATGTGCCAAATGAATCTTAACACTAATGTTGTTTTGTTTTGTTCATCAGGTGACCTATAAATGGCTGAGCCTCACTCTGGGAGTCCATGTCAACACAGCCAAACAGTGAGGGGTCATTCTCTTTTGTGTTTGAATAAAATGAGCAGAAATAGAGACAAGTCTTGATGGTCATACATTTCATTGTTAAACACAAGATATTTCTATGTATCCTTGGTCATTGGAAACACAGTCACAGCCTCATAATGGAACCAGTAGCAACTCATTATTTGACTGTTTTTAATCCTACTTCCTGAGTACCTACCATGGACGACGTTACATGTTTTACTATGAAATAAACTATGCACACTTCTTAAATAAACCTATGTTGAGTTCAAAGAAAACTAAATCCCCACCAAGCTTCCCAGGTTTTGACTTCCGGGTAGGTGATGACAAATAAATTGTTTAATGTCAAGAAAGAAGCGCAAGGTTCAATATCAGTGTTAATAATTACCCAGACATCTGTAAGGCAAGGCAAGTTTATTTATATAGCGCCTTTCAACACAAGACATTAAGAAAATGGCATTTAAAAACAGTCATTCAAAAGCAAAGATAATAAAAGAAACATTAAAAGAAAAAAAACATGAATAAAAGTTAAAGTGCAGTTAAGATATGAATAGTTCGATTAAAAGCAGCGGCAAAAAGAAAAGTCTTCAGCCACAATAGCTGTACAATAACTATGCAAAATGTGTCTTTTTAAAATAAAATATTGTAAATAATAAATTGCAAGGCTAATAATTCAGTGTTAACCTCAGTTTTTGATAACCCCAGAGATGCATTTCGCTCAGTCCCCGAACAATATTATTAATATTAAGTGCAATACTAATTTACCAACAATTAAAGTATGTGTCTTGTTTTCAGAATGCTCTTCCATTATTTGGATCACAAGAGGAAGGAGAGTTCGGCTCAGCTCCATGCCACCTACCTCGTGTCAGGAAAGTGTGTGGACAACGGCCAAGCGGTGAGAAAAACTATATATAAACAACAATATGATTTGCATATTTCTGGCTTTTTCAGAATGCCAGAACTGTTTTATTAAGTGTTGCTGCTGTTTTGTTTCCTTGCAGAGTCATAAGGTGTCTGTTATAAAAGAGGACAAGTTGGAAGGTGCCAAAAAAAACTTTCCTATTTTTTTAAATGATCGTTCAGTGTGTTGGTTTATTTATGGAGATATCTAATGAAGAATAGGCAAGGCGTCTAACCTCGGGTGTGATTTTTTTTTTTGCAGACTTCAAATCCAAGATGAGCTTGATAGTCAGTGTCCATGTCTACAGTGTGCAGAAAGCTTTGCTGAAAGACAGCGGTCCGCTCTACAGCGTGGACTATGATGCTGTGAAGGACAATATGAAGAACTGCAGCAAGTATGGTTCATTTCATATTTCCCTGTTATAAAAATTAGAGCAATCGGGGTCTTTAGAGTAATGAATTTCGTTCCTGTCTTATTCTATTTCAGATTTTTCCTTTGTACTCTTTTTGCTTTTTAATAACTGCATTTCAATGCCATTTGATGTGTTTCTGTTGCATTATGTGTAAATGCTTTTAATGTTTTTTTGTAAAGCACTTTGAATTGCCCTGTGTTATGACCTGGCTCAAAAGGCCACAACAAAGAGGAGACACGCCATATCAACAGTTAATAAAATATGTTTATTTAAGCAAGTAATTCAAATTAACCAAATGTAATGAAGTTCAAAGTAAGGAAAGCATGAGGTGTAGACGTCAGTGTTATCAGTAGTGTTCATGCAGGGTGAAGGTTGCATGGACGTGTATCTGTGAGAGTGTTGAGGGGCACAAAGTAAAGCAACTGAAGTAACAAACAGCATACTCAACAAAACCGGGTGCCTGTAGGGAACAGCAGAGAGAGACAGAGAGGAGCCGAGGCTTTAAATAGCTGCAGGGCACCAGACCCAGGTACCCTCTCCAGGTGAACCCACAGGGGCATCACACCCTGTTTTACGGTATATTAAATGTTCCTTGTGTTACACAAATAGGAAAAAGCTATAATTAGCCTGCAGAGAGCTTTGTTTTAATGCGAGGTACTCATAAAAACAGTACAAAATATATATACTGTATATATTCCATTCTACCTTTTTGAACATCCACCTCCTCCAAGTAATTTCTACTTCAATGCCTAATGTAGTTTAGTGAAGTGGTAGCTAGTGAATAAACGAACCCAGCCGCAATCCATTGTTTAAAAAAGAGACACATCTGTTTAATCGTACCAGTCTTTAGGAACGTTCTGCATTGTTCCTACCTTCTTCCTTCTGCCTGCAGGTACAGTGCGATCCGCTGTGCCGGGGCAGTGCCTGTGTCCTCTGTGGAGCAGACGAGAGAAATCAGGAGAGCTCCTTCCCCAGAGCCTGAGAGCAAAAAGTCTGGCATGAACGGGAGTGCTCATCAGGCGTCGAAGCCTTCCACCAAGCCACAGAAAGGCATCATGGGAATGTTTGCGAGTAAGACTTCTTCTAAGAACCAGGATAACGGCAAAGAGGTTAAGTCTGAGCAGAAGGAGGAAGCACCTGTGGTACGTTTGATAGATCCTTGGATGATTCATTTACAAATACAAAATGTAATCCAAATAAAAGACAATTACAGTGAAATAAATACAGATTGGTGAAAAAGAGAAA
This sequence comes from Notothenia rossii, assembly GCF_949606895.1. Lineage (NCBI taxonomy): Eukaryota > Metazoa > Chordata > Actinopteri > Perciformes > Nototheniidae > Notothenia > Notothenia rossii. Next base: position 74,816,646 of record NC_136907.1, on the reverse strand, counting down.
TAAACGTAAGAGTTGCCACTAGAGGCAGGGGCTCAGTCAGTAGGGGCTTGGACTGTGAGCCGTAGGGTCGCCGGTTCAAGTCCCCGAACAGACCAAAATATGAAGTGTGGACTTTTACTTGGAGAGGTCCCAGTTCACCTCCTGCCCTGCTGTGGTGCCCTTGAGCAAGGCACCAGACATCCTCCTTCCCATTCCCATTGGTCCCCGGGAGCTGTACAATAGCTGCCCACTAGTGGTTCCTGGTACTAGATGGGTTAAAAGCAGAGAACAATGTCTGCTCTGCATGTGTGACCATTAAATAGGGTTTCATCCTTCGCTATTCTAGAGTTGTGGTATCACCTGGAATAATGGTGACCATCTACAGCAAACCTTTCTGTTTTCAGATGTAGTCCAGCTGTGATTTCTTTCCATGATGTCAACATCTTTGACCCTGTCTCTCCACTGCAACTTACTGGTGTGTGTTGCTATTTTAGGATGATGCCCCCAAAAGCAAGCCAGCTGTAAAAGCCAATCCTATGATGAACTTCTTTGGGAGCCAAGTAGCAAGTGAGTATTACCTTCACCTTTTTTCATAGTTTTCAAAACCTTAGTGCAATGTTTTTCTCGCTACTCTAATATTATTCTGTTTCCGTAAAAAGAATCCAACAAATGAAAAGATCATTTGTTGGATTCAAGATGTATGGATGTAATTTGAGGCAACATCTTTTGCAGACAGACGTAAACATCAGCATTTTATTTCACAAAAAGTAAAAATCCAAACCTGATCTAAAAAGTAGTTGAAATACTAGAGGTCACTTCATGTGTATGGACGGGTACATGTATTTGCATATCTTTTAACATGCGTGTGTGCCTTTTGGTGTTGGACACATTCCATAAAAACGCTGGGTTTGACTCACTTAGACAAAGGAACCAATGATTAGGAACCATTAGGCGCGTTCACACCAAGTACTTTTCCCACAAAGGTTCCTGAGAACTCTTTAGTTCTCATGAACTAAGTACAGATCGCGTTCACACGGGAAATAAGTTCCTGGGGGTGGATTAGGCAAATGAAGCCGCTGACGTCACTTCTTCTTCTTCGGCTTTGGGTTTACTGGCAGGCCGCAAACAACTTCTCGGCATATACTGCCGCCCAAAATCCCCAGCCGGAAGTCCCCGGAGTTAAGCATGCAAGGAGTTAGGGACGAGTAAACGGCCAGAACGCCGACACCTCCTCATCTCCACCGCTCCCATGTTTTATTTTGTGTTGTCATAAGTTAGTCTCTCTGCGTTTCTGCGCTGGGCTAATGCTCATGCTAATAATGCAATGCGAGGATAATAAAATGGCGGCTTCACAAAAGTCTTTGGGAGTTTGACGGGGTGTGGTTTGCATTCCGTCCAGCCAATCAGACACGGGAACCTTTTTCTCCCACGAAAGTCCCTGCTCTCTAGCAGGGACTGGAAAGAGGGTAAAAATGGTTCTCTAGAACTAATTTAGTTCCTGGGACTTTTTGGTGTGAACGCAACTAAATCGTAGTTCTCAGGAACCTTTGTGGGAAAAGTACTTGGTGTGAACGCGCCTCTTGAGTAGTTTGGGTTAGAAACCTTTCGTTTTCAGCGTTTTTGTCTCAAATGTTAGATGTGTTATTAATGCGTCTGGGCCCCTTTTCTCAAGCTGAAGATTGTTTGTCAGGGTGACACATTTCATATATCTCCATCAATGTCTTATAATGGTTGTTAAATAAAATGACTTAAATTGTAACAATGCAGTAGGATGACATCAGAAGCGCCTCAGCTTCAGGTAAGCCCTCTTCACTGCTGAGATGAACCCCAGGAGTAGCCACATCCAAACAGAAATGACATTGTTTGTATTTTTTGTATCCAGGCAAGTTCAGTAAACAAGGAATGTTGGCTTGACACAACAAGATTGACCAACATGACTGACGTTATGGATGAGAAACGTATTTACAGCTGTTGTGTGTGCTGACTTATCACTAACCCTCCCAACCAAACACTCTTTATTTCTTCAGAGAAACCAGAAAAGACTGTGAAGCAGGAGGAAGCTCCTCCGTCGTCTTCATCAGTTGAGCAGAAACGTCCGCAGCCCGAAGAAGAAAAACAAGCTGCTGTCGTGAAGCCAAAACCTAAAGACACCCCGAAAGAGTCCAGGAGGTGTGTGAGGATTCTGTTACATGAAAGTATTGAATGTGCTAGGACTTGGTGATATGAAATAAATCATACATCTCAAATATTGTTTAGCAAATTCCTCTATATACACTGAACAAAAATATAAATGCAACACTTTTGTTTTTGCTCCCATTTTTCATGAGATAAACTCAAAGATCTAAAACATTTTCTATTTACACAAAATAACCATTTCTCTCAAATATTGTTCACAAATCTGAAAAAATCTGTGATAGTGAGCACTTCCCCTTTGCCGAGATAATCCATCCCACCTCACAGGTGTGGCATATCAAGATGCTGATTAGACAGCATGATTATTGCAAAGGTGTGCCTTAGGCTGGCCACAATAAAAGGCCACTCTGAAACGTGCAGTTTTGCTTTATTGGGGGGGTCTGGGGGGGTCAGAAAACCCTAGGATTAAACCCTAACCCTAACATGTCACCCATCTCCTTCGCATAGAGTTGATCAGGTTGTTGATTGTGGCCTGTGGAATGTTGGTCCACTCCTCTTCAATGGCTGTGCGAAGTTGCTGGATATTGGCAGGAACTGGAACACGCTGTCGTATACGCCGATCCAGAGCATCCCAAACATGCTCAATGGGTGACATGTTAGGGTTTAACCCTAGGGTTTTCGGACCCCCCCAGACCCCCCCAATAAAGCAAAACTGCACGTTTCAGTGTGGCCTTTTATTGTGGCCAGTCTAAGGCACACCTGTGCAATAATCATGCTGTCTAATCAGCATCTTGATATGCCACACCTGTGAGGTGGGATGGATTATCTCGGCAAAGGAGAAGTGCTCACTATCACAGATGTTTTCAGATTTGTGAACAATATTTGAGAGAAATGGTTATTTTGTGTTTATAGAAAATGTTTTAGATCTTTGAGTTCATCTCATGAAAAATGGGAGCAAAAACAAAAGTGTTGCATTTATATTTTTGTTCAGTGTATATTGTGACAATAGTGTAGATTGACTCTTGGTGCTTTTGAGTTTAATACAAAATAATCATTAGCAACATGGAATTAATAATGAAGTGGCTAAAAGCAAATTATAGAAGAGCGAGAGCAGTCTGAAAGTTAAAAAGATATACATCATTTTCTTTGTACTGCAGCCTTTAAAACCAGGGAAAGACACTCGTGTAATATTACGATATCCTTAATCATCACATCTAGAATCATAACACGAAATCTTTTGCTCAAAACGTTAGAGACACGAACAAGTCTCCTTTTGAATTGAATGTACTGTAAACATATTGACGTTTTTTATATTAACAAGTATTCATTCACTTGGTTCACCAAAGTAATTATGCCTATAAATATATTTAAATTAAAGTCTTCCTCTTCCTCTTAGCAAAACCAAGCGAGTCGAGGAATCCGACAGCGAAGACGATAAAATGGACAAGAAAAAGAGACGCAGGATTAAGAAGCCTGTGTCAGACAGCAGCGATGAAGATGGTAAGAGGTTTACTTTCACTTTAAGTCATTCTTAGGAAATTACATTTTGTAAATCATTTAAGTTAAAAGGCCTCGAAATAAATGGCAAATGACTGGGAGAGTTGACCACAGGAAGGAATAGATTCCCCTTTAATGTTTATTAAATGAGGGATTCTCCAAAGCCCTTTCGGAGAACTTGACTAACATCTGTTCACCTCTTCAGTGATTCCAGATTCTCCGCAGCAGATGGAAACAAGAGAACCGTCGCCGAGTCCTAAGAAGGAGATCAAGGCTGTTTCACATTCACGTGTAAGAGTTCAATATTGTAGTGTTGACGTGATTACTGTAACACACAAATATAGGTAATACAAATCCATTTATTCCACTAACAGTCTCTCGATTGAATGTTCCCTATGTATACCCATGGATGTATAATAAGAACTGGATACAGCGTGGGAGGCGGGGTCTCGTTCTTTCCTATGAGAGCTGCTCATTGGCGCATGAAGACAAAATGACCCAACTTTTGAGAAAGCGAAACGTCACAGATTACCCGTCATGCCTGGTTGTCAGAGCAGAAGTACCCGTATGTGCGCTCAGAGCATGCGCAGTTGAGTTGCCCCTTAAGCCCCGCCCCCGAGCTCTCGCTTGCAGAAAATAATAACTCAGAATAACGTTATTAGCACATTTTACAACTTGAAGACCGAATGTTTTTAATAAGGGCTATACAAATGTTTATACTGGGTAGTTTATTTAGTTTAAAAATAAATTATCCAACGATTTACAGACGTCTCTTTCCCGATGTTAGTCAACGGGAAAAAGTTATTCCGGGCCCAGCGACCGATACGGAAGTGTAGTACTGCCGTTTGGCCACAACGAATATTTCCCTCAGATTCCGGCGCACTTCCTGGGGGCTTGTGTATATAACAATTACGTGTTTTCTTTTATTGCTACAGCAGCGAGACGCTGAGATGAAGACGAGGAAGAGACGACGAGTCCTGAAATCTCATACCTTTCTAGATGACGAAGGATGCATGGGTATGAAAACAAGTTATACCTCATGTTGTTTTAATTTCACCAAAAACAAGACAACATTGTGCAGAATTCGTATTTTTAAAAGGTATCTCTAGGTCATTTTCACAAGATACCAGTATAACAATACATTCTGTATCCAACGACATTTGGAATATAATTATCGATTGTTATCTCAGACAAAAAAATAAAATCTTTTAAGTTGTTGTTGATATTATTTAAGAGAGATGTTTATTTAATTAGCAAATAATCTGCCAAATATTATCTTTTTTTTATTAAACTGTCTATAAAATGTAAGAAAAGTTGTAACCCTAGCAACCCCCACTTGATGTCTTAAACATGCTTACTTTATCTGACCAAAAACTCAATTATATTTGGTTTATTATTGAGTTACTGAATAAAAGCTCAGTTCCATTTGAGAAAGTATAACTTTTTAAGAGCAAAATAATTTCTTAAACTATTACTCAATTTTCAAAACAGTTAATTTATAGAGAATATATCAAGTTTTTCAGCTCTGATTTAATTTAGTTGTGTCCTTATAATCTAGTTTAGTGTATATAATGGGATCTGATAAAAACATGTTGATATAATGCAGTAAGCACCTACACACACATTAAGCCTAAACCCCCTCTGATTCTATCTCCCCCCCCCCCACAGTGACAGAGAAGGGCTATGAGAGTGAGTCGTACTCTGAAACAGAAGACGACTTCCAGGCCGCGAAACCAGCTCCGAAACATCCCGTCCCCGCAAAACGACCTGCGAGCAAACCGGACGAGAAGAAGAGCCAGAAGAAAAACAGCGCAAATGCAAATAAAGGATCTAAACAAGCTTCAATTATGGGATTTTTCCAGAAGAAATGACGAGGGGCCACGACAGACCCTTTTTATCGGCACTGAGGAAACAACAAGCACGGCTGCAGACTTTCTGTGATGAGGTTTTGGTGATTTGAAATACATGGACATATAAAAATCAGTATGACGGCTTTTATCCTTTTCACCTTACCATTACCTGCTTTTACTACATGACCTACTAAATAAATAATAAATACTGAAACTGAATGTGTGTTTTCCTTTCAAGAGAACAGATTGTGCTCATTTTCAGGTTCATTCATATTTGTATTTTGTGATTCTTTCTTGTTTCTCCAACACATTGTACTCGATTGACTAAGGGGTGGGGCATCTTTTAAGCCGTTGACCAATCACAACAGCCGTCCAGTTAGCCAATCAGAGCAGACTGGGCTCTGGTTTCAGGCAGAGGGTGAAAAGAGGTGCTGCAGCACAGGCAGTATGAGAGAAATAAAGGGCTTTTTGAACATTAAAGCATGGAGACATGTCACATTGGACTAAATGCACAACATATGAACCTGATATGAGCAAGTAAAGTACTTGAGCAAATGTTATGGGTGGGGTACGTAATTCACTTCAGAAACACTTTTTGTTATATTCCATGAATATATTAAATGCTTTGACAATAAATACATACAAATATTTCATCTGTAGAAGCCGTGGCGCTGTAAAAAGCACGTCCAATCATATGCCTCGGCCCGCAGCAGATAACTGGATGGCCTACCTGCCTATCAGCCTTCCATCTCGTGCACAAACTTATCTCGTGCACTCATTGGTCATGTGCGCGTTTGTGTGTGTTGGAGGAGGGGCTCTGTAAGGAAGTCTGAATGAAGGGTATAGAATACTTTCAAATTCTAGCACACTCGAGCTGGTTTCTCCATTCATACCTCTTTAACACCCCTGAAATATATATTTACACAAGTCAATTGTCCAGAATGGCTTTTTTTTCTCAAATGTTTGCACAAATTAGAAAGGACCACAGATGGAAATTAGCTATAATCTGGCATATTGCATCTCTTCTCTTTGCTGAGATTAATGTTTTTGTATGCATGGTCCTTCTATAAATAAATACAAATACAAAAGTTAGGGTGGGCTGGACAGTATCCGATAAATATGTTATTTACTATTGTTAATTAACACCTTGCATGCTTTTTTCCTTTCAAAGCAAAGCAGAATGTGTTAAAGATACAAAACCAGCTCAAATTACAGAAAAGTCCTCCAGTTTATTCTACCAAATGTCTAGATGACACGTAGTAGACAATGTGGTCTTTGGGGACTTGTTGCTCCAGGACAACCACACAGACTTCCCAGTGAGCTCACACAGAAGCACCACACCCTCTCTCCCCATAGAACTGGTATTTGGATTAGCTAAGCACTCCAACGTGAAAAAAGATATCCCTCCCTCTGCTGTTTCAGGGAGTGGTCAGAATATGTGTTCAGCCATAGTGGTTTGTCGTGGCTTTTGCTCCATTATGGCATCTGTTGAATGAGGTCAGACATGATGCATTTTTATTTTAAGAGGAGGTGTCACAGCTGCGCCTCCCTCTCTCGAAGACAGCTGAGTCACAGGCTACAGTGCGTTCCTCTTTTGGGGATAACAATAGCACCAGTGTGCACCATGTTAATTCCTTTGCATTTTCCTTCAACTAGCTTATATAACATGTCTTCCACTTTGTTGGAAATCTTACAAAACAAAATGTAAGAAGCATCTTTTTTTTATTATGGCTGCACTCGCATATTTCCCTATAGTTCATTATAACATTTTTGACTTTCTGCAAAACAGTTGGATCTTGAAAGTTAGATTAATTGGTTTAAAGCATAACACCATGTAACAAAGCTTTTCATGCTTCATAGATTGATGAACCTGAAAATGGGTTAAAAGGCATGGCAAATTATTACAAGCACATTTCCCATAATTCATTCCTGAATTGAGCTTATTTGTTAGATGACATGGGTATAACTCTTGGGGTTGTCAGTAATATAGAAAATGAAACCAACAATCAAATATTGCTTCATGGCATTATTGACATTATTGACAACAGTGTGAAAAAAAGGTAAAAATAGCTCCATTTTGACCAGGATTTCATGATTCTTACTCCCTATTATGCTGCTACAGAAGAGTATTATGGGCCAGGCATAAGGAGAGACATTTCACGTCATAATTTAGAGAATAAAGAGATATTTTGAGAATACATTTTAAATACGTTTTTCAAATTTACTATAAAAACAATTACACTGTTAGTACCAAATACCGAAAGTTCGACTATAGTCGGGAATTAAACTTTCTCTTTCCTCACACCTGCACTTTTTCCAAATTCAAATTGACATGCCTTGAGGTATACAGTGATACGTAGCCTACAATAAAGGCCTATATATATATATATATATACCAAGGTATATACTGTATTTAACAGTGGTGGAATGTTATAGGTACATTTACTCAAATTCTGTAGCTACTTAAGTGCAATGTTGACATAGGCCTACTTGTATTATACGGTGTATTTCAAATGAACGCTACTTTTGGAACATTAAGTATATATTCTGAGGCCAATACTTATATACTTTTACTCAAGTAAGATTTTGAAATAATTACTTTTACTTGTAATAGAGTATTTTTATAATATTATTTCTACTTTTACTTAGCCTAAGTAAAATATCTGAGTACTTCTTCCACCACTGATATTCAATGGAATCTTAAGTAAAGAGGTAAACATGACAGACCAAAATATAGTAAACTCTACATGTTGTGCTACTTTGTCATTTGGTAGTGCCTTCATCATTTTAATTCTTCATTTCCATAAATCATTTTCCCACAGCATTTGACAACCACAGCAGCGCGGTGGGGAGGGGAGCGGGGTGACGTCACTGTGATCCACATCCACAGGGCGGCAGCAGGAGGGGCGAGGCGCTGATCCACCGGTGTCATGGCTTCCTAACAGGAGGGGGAAGCGATTCAGAGGAAAACAAGGATTTTTGTTCAACACCGGAGCACTTTATCGCTCTTTTCAGAACCTAATATTGGGACAGAGGGGTTCGGCTTCCCTTTTTTTTGACTCCCCACTTCCCAACGGCCGCCCCTGGGATCCAGGACCCTCTTTAATTGTATCAGTGAATTTCCACTCGGTAAACCGTGGAAGATGGCCGACCCGGCGGAGTGCACCATCAAAGTGATGTGCCGCTTTAGGCCCCTGAACAGCTCCGAGGTGGTCAGAGGAGACAAGTACATTCCCAAGTTTCAAGGGGAAGACAACGTTATCATCTCGGTGAGTTGTGTAATTGAAGGATCGGAGCTATTTGACGGACAGAGCCCTAGGGCACAGTCAGCAGTAATAACGCCATTTTTGATTGTCTTGTAGCTACGGTAGTTAGCACCTTAGCTTGTTAGCCAACGTTAGCTGACCTGTTCACCGTTGTTCGCCGCTGGCCCTCAGCTGAGGCCAACAAGTCAGTCACTCCTGAACTCGTTGATAATTCGAGTCTCCAGCTCATGGATAGTCGGCATCAGCATTCAATGAAACATTTCAATGGGCAACGTCCAGTGGCTGTTGGTGTTTAAATGTCACTTTATTCAGTTGCCCTGTCACGGCTAGCGAGCTGTCATTCAACAAAGCCACTCACACAGGGGGAAATGTCGCCAGCAAACAAACCCTTCGCGCTATACTAACTGCACTATTATCATGCAATTCATTGATAAGTAGCCTTTCATATGTGACCATGAAGCTATTAATTATGAACGGTTTGCGTCAGCATAAAGTCTAAGCCAGCTTTGATTTAGTAGTGGGCTAACAGTCTAGGCCAGCTGGTAGTTGACAGATTAGCCGGCCTTGGCTAGCTGGCTAGTTTTTAATACTGTTGCTTAATTATAGCTAACATTAGCTAGCTGACCAGCTGGCTACATAAACAAGTATTTTGTGTAGAGCACCTTGAACTATTCTGTTATTGATTATAACAATGGTCAAATTGGTAGCCTCCAAATAATGTCATTGGCAGTGGAAAAGTCAATTGAAATGCAGGCGTGTGGTGTTCCGTTAGCCTCAAGTGACTAGACACGTTATAGTTAATAACCTAACAAGTTACACATTCAAACTTAGTAACTGTGCGTAACTTAGTAAAGAGTAAATACTATATCTGTTTACCCATTTTTTAATATGAACCTTTAGTTTGGGATCACACGAGTGTTTTTTCATTGGTCTAATTAGCCCTCTAGTCGTACAGAACCAGCACTTGATAAGGATATTGACATGGGCACAATCTCCCCTCAACAGACGGAAATGCCTTTTAATGATTCAGTGCCATGTTACCCCCACTTTACTGAATCAACCAGGAAATTGGCCTGAGGGTCAGTTTGCAAATGATGTGCACTTGATGCTTTGTCATCATTAGCCTATACAATATATATATATGTCTTAAAGAGGCAATATTTGCACAACCTGTGTTCATGCCATTGCTTGCATGTAGTCTATTGTGTGGCACCAAAAGAAAAAGGTGGGTCTTTTGACATGCCTTATGGCTGTAGTAATTAAGAAGCATAAAAGCCAGGCTGATATCTCAAGTTTGTACATGCTATACATGTAAAAGCCTACAGCGTATCATTTGAAAACAGTCTTGGTTAAACATTATGTATCCTCAGCGACATATTATCGTTTTGTTTTTGGACTTTGTGTCTTTTCTTACCTGTGCTTAAAACTAGTTTACAAGGCAATAGAAACTGATCTTGAATTGCATTCATAAAGTTGCAAGTTTCAGCTGAGCCATTTGGAGTTTAAACTGCTCCTTTAGGTGGAACATTTAGAATAAAACGGTACTATTCCTTTTCTGTCATGCAAAAAAGAAAGGACTGTGGAAGATGTGGTGTCTTTTTGAATAGTTGTACTGACTAAAAGCATTTGTACTGTCAGTGCCCCTCACGCGTGATGTGGCCCAGCCCAGTTCAGAGTGCCAGCCATAGTGGCAAATACCAGTTCACATTGTGAAGGACGCAAGTGTTGCATCTGCTTGGAGAACTACAACACTTCCAGTGCCCATAAGCAGCAGCACAGGCCTACTGGCTAATCCCCTTGTGTTTTCTCTCCTGGTAAACAACTGTTCGACCAATCAGAGTAGGCAGTTGGCCGTGTGCTGGCGATCTCTCCGTGTGGGGAGGGTAATTATTCTGATGGTGTATTTTGTTTTGCAGATGTTCTTATCCAGGGTGACTGACACACTTAGCTTATATTTGTATCCGCTTTGAAACAAATGAGGGCGTGGACCCTGTGTTGGTGCTCAGCCAGAGGAAAAACTGACCTCACTCGCGTTGTAAAGACGTCTAACAAGCAGCTTCACCATTGAAGGCCTTGGCTTTGGTTCTCACAGATATTGATAAAGGTATTCCCTAGAGCAGAGATTTTGGTCTCCAAAAGGAAATTATTGCAGTATGCTCTTACTCAGCTGTGGCTCGCTTAAAAGGTCCTGCCTGCCTTTTGCCGGAAAGGGAGGCAGACAAAGTTTCCAGATGAGGTGGTAAGGGTGGCTCGGTTTGCCAGTGTAGTGTGCACTAGGTGAATTATTAATGCATCCATTACTTCCGTGTCAGTTTTGAACACACAAGATCAGTTTATTCCCTCGTGAGTTGCTGTCACATTATTTGCATACAGAAGCCTGTGATGGCCTGAGAACACAGATACTTTTAGTGCAAAGGTGGAGTTGCGTGAGGGCTAAAAAAAGATTAAGAGAGAAAAGGAAAAGTGCTCCTAACGCATTTCAAAAGGTAAATAACAGGAGACCCGGCACCTGTTTTTTTTCCTGCAGACTCTGTACCAGGAAATAAGGCTCCCAACAAACCCAATTTGTCTTAGCCTAGCACTACAAACCCAATAGATTTAATGCATCCTACAATACGCTTCATGTGGATGCTGCAGAATAACCTTTCACTCTGTGATACTGTCTTTCCTGAGTGTCTGGGCAAGTATCATAACAAAGCCCTCAGGAAACAGTAATGTGACAGAATAGTTATTCATTTTTTAACAATGCTTTTCACTGTAATTACACTTTTGAGCAGGTGACCCCATTAGACAGAAGTGTAGGTAACGAGGCCAGTAGCACCAGTTACAATGAGCACTTTAAACTGGGGCTGCTCTATTGTTTGCCGACAGCATCTGGCAAGCCCGACAGTGGCTCCCTGCTCTTGTTCTGGGCGGGCTAATGGCCACAATATGGCTAGCTGGACTGAATTATCAACGTCTTAAGATGCTACTGCTCAGTGTTGCACCGAGTTGTGCTTTGGATGTGACCGTCTGTCAGGAGGGATTATAAACCGGAGTTGAAATGAAGGACATCTCAGCCGTTGCCGTTTTACACATTATAGTACTGGTAAAGGTGCCTATAGCTTGTGTGCCAGACAGTGCCATGCTTGTGGTTTAACCTTGAGCTATGAATGTTTTGTCTTAAACACGTTAGCCCTAATCAGCGGCGTCACCAGGTGTTTGTCGACATTCTCAGCCTACTCCTGCTGTTATTGGCTTTAAATGGTTACTTTTGTATTTTTTAACCTCGACCTGCTTTCCCCAAGGTTTAAGTGACTTATGGGGAGAACAATTTAAAAAATGTGTCCAGTTTCCATGTCCACGAAGGAGAACGCTACACTGCCCACTGGCTGCTATGTAATCCTGTCGGGATTGCATGTTTTTGTCACTGAAAGGCTACGATTGTTAGAAAAGTTTCTGACAACATTTTTTAAAAGAACCTACGGGGAAATACAATCTATTATCTTCACCTTTTGCTTGATCTAACCAGTTTGTTATTGTGTCCAATGAAGTACTGCTCTAAGGGAAGAGAAGCTAAATATTGCCTCAATTAGTTCTCAAGACGCGAAAGAACTTAGTCTGCTACTTAGAAAATAGTGTCCAGGTTTCAAAACACCAAAGATACCATTTTAATATTGAATTAATTACTAGTCTACTGCTTCTAAGTCATGTCATTTGTGGAACCTAGGGTATGAAATGCAAATGGTGCTGTCCTCTTAACCCCACCCACCATGCTGCAGACGAGATGAGTCAACCAGGACTTCAAACGTCTAAAGACGGCGTGCCATCTCATTGGAACCTCAGATCTGCTTGTAGCATCAGTTTTATTACCCTGCGGTTGCCTTCTTGAATCCAGCTATCGATTGCAATCTCCCTTGAGTTGTGCTTTGAACTGTTGACTAGCCCACAGGATATCACAACCTGTGTGGTTGTTTGAAGTGTGCTGGCTTTTAAGCTCAGAGTTTTCTTCATAAAAAATGCCTTGGGGAGTTTGGAGAGGATTTCAAATGGGACAGAAGAAGTTGTATGAGGACAGATCATTTTCAAAGGTCAACTAGCAGAGCGCGATTTAGGTTGAGTTCACCAGATTGTGAGAGCGTCCTCATGGGAAGAGTGACCAGCACTCAGTTTGGATCTGGCAGGAGATCTTTGTTTCATGTCATCTCTCCTGTTGACCCGTGTTCACCTTTCTTTTGTTTCTATTAGAGAAACATGTCAGACAAAGATACTTATCAGGGGAACGAGAGCTGCGCAAAATAAACATATATTGTATACTGTCAGACCGACAGCAGTGTTTCCCACAGATCTATCCTATTTTTTATTTATTTTGTATTTCCTTGAAACCGTTATGTTTTTTTTTCAGTTCTTAAAATGAGAAAATTATCCATGCTTTTAATTTGTCAATTATTTAATTCCCAAAGGCAATATGGCTGTACAGACTATTTATTCATTGCATTAGGGGTAAACATGCTGTGCTTTGACTTATTCTCATGTTTAATTACCAATATTGTCATAGAAAGGTTTCGCCATATTCCCCAGCCTCCTGTCAAGGTGACATGTTTTCAAAGTATACTTAAATTAGGGTCAGTGGGGGCTGCATGCATAATGCCTTTTCTTATTTGTAATGCCATTAAAAACACCAAACACTTGCTGTTGTCCAAAATATTTCTGACCAGATCAGACGCTTGGTGTCAAGCAAATGAATCGATGTTGTGATGTCAGTTGGTTAAAGAAAGTAGCGTATGCACATCTGTTTAGAAAACCTGTTACATGTTAGTCTCGCGAGGCTTCACAGACTGAGTCGTTGTTTTGGGACTCACTCTTCTTCGTCTCTTCGTTCCAGAGCAAACCGTACATGTTCGACAGAGTGTTTCAGTCGAATACGACACAGGAACAAGTGTACAACGCCTGCGCCCAGAAGATTGTAAAAGGTAAGGCCTCTCTTTTGCTTTTATTAGAAGGGTTATTATTGAGAGGCATGTACACAGATAATAATAGCAATCAGGCCAGGCTTCTTTTTCTTTCTTTTTTTATCTTGACATGAACACAAATCTGTTTGGTGTCTTGTAGATGTTTTGGAGGGATACAATGGAACGATTTTTGCATACGGGCAGACATCATCTGGAAAAACACACACCATGGAGGTAACAAGGACTTCTGATAACCTTTTGAATGTTTGAATGCATCTTGTGATATAATGGAAAGCTTCACTTCTCATCATTACATGACATGCTCTCTGTCTGCAGGGGAACCTCCATGACACAGATGGAATGGGCATCATCCCCCGGATAGTTCAAGATATCTTCAACTACATCTATTCCATGGATGAAAACTTGGAATTTCATATTAAAGTAAGTAGTTAGACGGATTAAAAGTGCCATTTGTAACCCACTTTAGATAATCAGCTATTTGTTTCTGACTAACATGATTAGTAACAACAAGCTACATACTTCCTGTTTTGCAGTTTGCTATTACGAAGCATTTTTCTTTATGAGTGACTTGTTACATGTTACTTGGTGTTGCTGTATCATAGTGCCTGACTCATTATCAACAGACATTGACACATTTATTTCTCTGCCTTTTGGGTTTTCCCTTATTCTTATTAATTAAGAAGTAATGGCATCTTTGTCTGAACAACACCTGTTTATTTCCATGCTGTTTTTGTTTCATTATCTTCAGTTAAAGGTGGGGTAGGTAATTCACTTCAGAAACACTTGTTGTTATATTCCATGGAATGCTCTTAACATCCCGATAGCAATGAATACATTAAATGCTTTGACAATAAATACATACAAAAATGTCATCAGTGGAAGCCGTGGCGCTGTAAAAAGGACGACCAATCATCTGAGCCGGCCCGGCTAAAGTAACTGGATGGCCTACCTGCCTGTCAGCCTTCCATCTGTGCACAAACTTATCTCGTGCCCTCATTGGTCATGTGCGCGTTCGTGTGTGTTGGAGGAGGGGCTCTGTGAGGAAGTCTGAAGGAAGGGGCAGATTTTTTTCGGCTGCGTACTTTCAAATTCTAGCGCACTGGTCTCTCCATTCTTACCTACCCTACCGTTAACATCACAACCCCCTTGTTTTTATTCTGTTGCGTCAGCCGGATCTCCAAATAATGAGGCTCTTTCTCTGTCAACAGGTTTCATATTTTGAAATTTACCTGGACAAGATCCGGGACCTGTTGGACGGTAAGTGACTATAATAAACATGATACAGTATATACATGGGCAGTGGTACACCCTCAGAATGAATGTGTTGCCGAGTGAATAAACCACATTTCTCCTCATCCACAGTTTCAAAGACTAATTTGTCAGTCCATGAAGACAAAAACAAAGTACCGTATGTCAAGGTGAGATCTAACTCATGTCAAATATCCAGAAAAACGTGTTTGTTTGGGCCGATCATCTCACCTCATACTCTGCTTTCCTTTAAAGGGCTGCACTGAGAGATTTGTCTGCAGCCCAGAGGAAGTCATGGAAACAATTGATGAAGGCAAATCGAACAGACACGTAGCAGTCACAAGTAAGACCCCATCATATACTCTGAATAGTCACACGTAGCAGTCACAAGTAAGACCCCATCATATACTCTGAATAGTCACACGTAGCAGTCACAAGTAAGACCCCATCATATACTCTGAATAGTCACATGTAGCAGTCACAAGTAAGACCCCATCATATACTCTGAATAGTCACACGTAGCAGTCACAAGTAAGACCCCATCATATACTCTGAATAGTCACATGTAGCAGTCACAAGTAAGACCCCATCATATACTCTGAATAGTCACATGTAGCAGTCACAAGTAAGACCCCATCATATACTCTGAATAGTCACATGTAGCAGTCACAAGTAAGACCCCATCATATACTCTGAATAGTCACACGTAGCAGTCACAAGTAAGACCCCATCATATACTCTGAATAGTCACACGTAGCAGTCACAAGTAAGACCCCATCATATACTCTGAATAGTCACACGTAGCAGTCACAAGTAAGACCCCATCATATACTCTGAATAGTCACATGTAGCAGTCACAAGTAAGACCCCATCATATACTCTGAATAGTCACATGTAGCAGTCACAAGTAAGACCCCATCATATACTCTGAATAGTCACACGTAGCAGTCACAAGTAAGACCCCATCATATACTCTGAATAGTCTGCAGGTCTTTTTTGCAATTTTGATGCTGATGCAGGGTAATCATTTGTCCCGTAGACATGAACGAGCACAGCTCCAGGAGTCACAGCATCTTCCAGATAAACGTCAAACAGGAAAACACTCAGACGGAGCACAAGCTCAGCGGCAAACTCTACCTGGTGGATCTGGCTGGGAGTGAAAAGGTAATGCTACAAAAAGTCTTTAGTTCCGTTAAATATGATATAAAAGCAGGAAAAATCCATATTTTAGAAGCCGAAAAAAGCATTTTCTGGCATTTTTGCCCCAAAATGACTTAACGAATAATAGATTATTAAAAGATGTGGCAATGATTTCTCTATCAAGTGACTGATCATTTTGTCTCTGGACACAAAATAGTGTAAAAGTAAAACTCTTGCCATTGTGGATCAGCCTACACCACTGACTGTGTTTGGTAATCTGCATTTTTGTTTGACCCCATTTTCCGCCTGGACAAAAAACAGCACGAGACCTTGTTGACGTTATTGTTTGTGTGATGTTCAGGTCAGTAAAACCGGAGCCGAGGGAGCTCTGCTGGACGAAGCTAAGAACATCAACAAGTCTCTGTCGTCTCTGGGAAACGTCATCTCTGCCCTCGCTGAAGGAACGGTCAGTGACACTGCTTTAACCCTCCAGGTTGTCCGCGGGGTCTTAACAAGTATTAAAAGTTGATAAATCAATTTAGCGAAAATTAAAAGTATTAAAGGGCATTTCCCAAGGTATTACATTTTGTAGCTTGTTTTCAATAAGTATATAAATGGTCCAAAGAGGTTTTATTCTACAGTCTGCCTGAATGTAATCATGGCGTAGGTGTGTAGTGTGATTCTGTGTAGTTTATTTATGGCATCCCGTTGGGTTTGACGTCATCTGAACAGGACATCGCACGCTCACTGCTTGATGGCTCGCGAAGGTCCGTTTACGCCGGTTGCTAAGCAACATCGTTATGGGGAAATTCAAGTCTGCGTCCAAATGGTTGGAAGATAAGGAGGAAGGACAATAAATACTGAATATAGTAAAGTTTGTCGCCAAGGTAACCGGTTAAAACTCAAAGTGGCGATAGGGTCTTAAAAAAAGGATTACATCTGACTTCAGGATTCCTGCGTATACCCTGCTCTCTTTATTCTTGCTTTCTTAAATCAGTTGGTACATTAAGTTGATCCATACAGTCGTGTTCAGCGGGTTCAGAGCTTTTTGAATTAGCATTGTAAGTAAATATGAATCATCTAAATGTATTTACCGATTTAGTTATTGTTGCACAGTCTTGTCAGTAAAGCTTTATTCTTTCCTTTTAAAGCATTCTGAGCAAACATGTATTTGTTCTATCCTGTAGCTTATTCAGAAGCACAACAAAGATCAGTTATAGCCTCAGGTGATGATTTGTTAGCGTAGCATACAGAAGGGAAGCCTTTTACCATCCCTGAGCTAGGTGTCTTTCATCCGTCTCACTGTGAAAGTGCTATTCTCCTCCATCTACAGGTCCTTTGTGTCTCAGAAGTCTCTTTAGCAGATAGAGGCTTTCCTTCGAGCAATGTTTTTGTTTCGAGGCTTCATAGTGATTTCACGCTCGTCACTTTAATCAACAATGTGTTTGTTCTCGGGGCCCGCCCCCCCGCTCTGTAAACAACCTGAGGGCGGCAGCCTCAGATATATTTATGATGTGAAACAAATGAGCTACTGTGCACAGAGATGTCTCACTCCTGACTGAACATCCTGTTTCTATCACTTCTCCTATAATATTTCAAGTTAGCATTTAACAACATATTACAGATCGCTCTGGGGTTTGTCATATTGGGTTTGATTATCAAACATCCATATTCAAAGATAGCCAGTGAGACGAGACACCCTGAAAGTGGATCTCGGTCTAACGTCACCTCGATGATCCAATATCATCTTATATATAATAATAATAATAATAAATGGGATTTATATAGCGCTTTTCTAGACCCAAAGACGCTTTACATTAGGAGTAAGGTCGACAAACAAAACAAGAACAAAAACAGAAAAGCAGTCAGGAGGATGTTGGTTCAGAGGGGGGAGGGGCGGGTTTAAGGATAAGCAGAGTTGAAGAGGTGGGTTTTGAGACGGGACTGGAACAGGGTGAGGGAATCAGACTCACGGAGGTCTTGGGGGATATGTATATCATGTATATGCATTTTTCATGTTTACCAGGCCTACATCCCCTACCGAGACAGTAAGATGACCCGTATCCTGCAGGACTCGCTGGGGGGTAACTGTCGAACCACCATCGTCATCTGCTGCTCGCCTTCCTCCTATAACGAGAGCGAAAGCAAATCCACCCTCATGTTCGGACAAAGGTTGGTAGACCTGTGGAACCAAAAAACCACAGTGCTGTCATTTCTTCAGTGTGAAATATAAATCCATTTAAATTGAGATACAGAGTTTTCTATTGAAGGTGTAGAAAAGTTATAGAAAGCCATTTGAGGAGAAGGAATGGTCATTATACAGCAAAGGGTCGCACAACCAAATGCAGCTGTAGCTTAGTCCATCATACATACAAACATGTTCCTAACGTTCATGTTTTTTATAATCATTTTCACAGTGGGTCGAGTGATGTTGCATTTCAATATCTCATTTTGAAGGTGCATTAAATGTCTCTTTAGTGACATTTTCTTTCTACATCCAGAGCAAAGACCATCAAGAACACTGTCACTGTAAACGTGGAGCTGACAGCCGAGCAGTGGAAGCAGAAATATGAGCGGGAGAAGGTGAAGAACACGACCCTGAGGAGCACCGTCACCTGGCTGGAGAACGAGCTCAACCGCTGGAGGAATGGTGAGGAAGTTCCCTCCGTCTTCCGCCATCTTTTCATCCAGGCCTCTCCACAGATTCCTCAGAAACAATGCTGTGCAACTTCTCACGTTCGATCTAGATCCTTTTGCCACTGTTGTTCTGTGGGTTGCAGATGTTGTTGCTCCAGCTCAGGTTGATAAAGGATTTGTTCCTAGCCTTCTACTATAAGAAACAAATCAGTGCACTTCTTTGTAAGACCTAGATGTTATGATAGATATTTATTTTGTGGCCACATCCTTTAAAGGGCTGCTTTTGGTCTACAGTGCATAAAGGACAATTTACACTATGTGCCGATTTTGAAAGTCAAAAATAAAGCTTTTAACGCAGTCATATTTAACCTTGTTCTCTCATTTCAGGTGAAAGTGTGCCAGTGGAGGAGCAGTTTGACAAGGAGAAGGCCAACGCCGAGGTGAAGGCTCTGGACAACATAATCACCGAGAAGGAGGTGTCCACGCCCAACGTGCCGGGTGCCCGCCTCACCGACGTGGAGAAGGACAAGTGTCCGGCTGAGGTGGCCAAGCTCTACAAACAGCTGGACGATAAGGTGAGTGGACAGCATGTTGGTACCGGAGGTGAATGAATGTGGGTTTGCAGACGTAGAACATAATGTGTACATACAATATGCTAATGTCTTTGTGTCTGTGCTCTCTACAGGACGAGGAGATCAACCAGCAGAGCCAGCTGGCGGAGAAGTTGAAGCAGCAGATGCTGGACCAGGATGAGGTGAGTTCTGAAGCTCAGCAGGTGCAGAGGGAACTCCTGATCTTTAAAGTCCTGCTGTTTTAAGTAGGGCTAAAACCTGTTTTCCCAGTCTTTATTATATAGATTTTATTATAGAGGGTATGACCGGGGAACCACAGTCCGGATTCAAACCTGCATTCGCTGTAGTGGGGACTTTTAGTTGCAGACTTAATAGCCGCTTTCACACCAAGTACTTTGCCGCACTTAGTTCCCAGCACTTAGTTCTAAAGAGCCGATCGCGTTCACACCGGAATAAGTCCCTGAGGGAAGATTACGCAAATGAAGCCGATGACGTGACTTCTTCTTCTGCTTCACGGCGTATACTGCCACCCGAAGTCCCCGGCCGGAAGTCCCCGGAGTTGGGGACTGGCTTCAGTAGAAGCTGCTGGGACTCCCAGCAGCTTCTACTGAAGCCTTCACCGCTCCCATGTTTTCTTTTGTGTTGCCATAAGTTAGTCTTTCTCCGTTGGTGCGCGGGTCTAATGCTAATAATGCTAAGGCCAGCAAATAAAATGGCGACTTCACAAAACCTTTCAGAGTTTTACGGGGCGTGGTTTGCAACTCGCACAGCCAATCAGAAATTGGAACTTGTTTCTCCCCACGATAGTACCACCTCTCTAGCAGGCACTAAAAAGGGGGAAAAGTTGTCATGAACTAAGATCTCTTTTTGTTGTGAACACAAAATCCCAGGAACTATCGGAACTAAAAGGGAAAAGTACTCCGGTGTGAAAGCGCCTAATA